>NC_062568.1:51146785-51463928 GCF_022837055.1 Prionailurus viverrinus
TTCTTATTTTCAAGCACTGTGCTAGACTCTTCATGGATGTTATTTCATTTACTCCTCACAGCAACTGCACAACATAGGTTTATTATTATGTCTTCATGGAGGACGCTCAATCTCAGGCTTACTTCAGCTTCTTGCCCATGACCACTTAACAAGTAGGGTCGGGGATAGGATTAGAGCCCATATCTGCTGTGAAGAGGGTTCTAGGCAGCTACCAGATAAATTGAATAAGTAGCTTCAAGAAAAAACAATTACTAGAATCTAAACCACACTTTTTTGGAAACATCACTGTACAACACCCTGATTGAGTCAAACCTTTTTCTTAAAGGATAGCATTGTTAGGTTGATGTCCTATCAGTTGTTGGCAGTGAATTATTTTTTCCCAACATTTTATTATGAAAATTTTCAAACATAGAAAAAGTCAAAAGAATTGCATAGCAAACCCTCATCAATCAGTGGCTTTTCACTTAATTGGGCAACCCTTGTATTCTGCCTTCCATCCCCCAAATTTGCTCACCACCCAGAGCCACCCCATCTCTGAGTAAATCACTGCTGTACTTATTGAAGGGATAATGTTTACAACAATGGTTCTCAAATGTTAGCAAGCATCAGAATCACCTGGAGGGCTTGTTAAACACAAATAGAGTTTCTGATTCAGAATTTGCATTCATTTTTTTTAATTTTTATTTATTTTTGAAGGAGAGAGAGACAGAGTGTGAGTGGGGGAGGGGGCAGAGAGAGAGGGAGACACAGAATCTGAAGCAGGCTCCAGTCTCTGAGCTGTCAGCACAGAGCCTGATGTGGGGCTTGAACTCATGAACTGTGAGATCATGACCTGAGCCAAAGTCTATGCTTTACCAACTGAGCCACCCAGGCATCCCCAGAATTTGCATTTCTAACAAGCTCCTAGGTGATGATGTAGCTGGTCTGGAGTCCACACTTTGAGAATTACTGGCTTGGGGAAATTTTCCCTGAAAACCACAAGAGATGTTTCTCTCTAGACTCAGAGATAACATAGCTGTGTCTCTATGGGTTTCCTTAGCCCTTGTCTTTTTAAAAAATCTTGTGAACTCTGTAAATTATCTAACATACCAGATTCTCTTTGTAGTGGTTGCTGGGATGCTTACAGACAAATTTCTGACTATTCTTACAAATGTCTTGATGCTAGGGCATGCATTTTGTCTAGTAACTTCACTTCTGATCGTGATTTATATTCCTATCCTTAGCTTCCCTTTGATTTGTCCTTCTGGCCTATTTTTATTTTTCCTTATGCTTTGTTGTTGCATAGATTTTTGTAATCCACATTAAACCTTTTTTGGAATAAAGTTTATGTATATACCACTACCACTAGCAACAACAAAACAACACTTTGATATACCACATTGACTAAACTTTATTAAGAAAGTAGTAAACTTTTCTAACAGAAAAAAATTTTTTAAGAAAAATTACCTCAGAGTGCTCACCTCACTTAGGGACCACAGGCTTGATTTTATACTAAAGACTGAACACATCATCATCTCTCAGTGCTAATTCTATTTCACCTTACCCCATGCCTTTAAGACCATTGTAATGTACTTGATGCAAGATGGATTAATCTTGTACTCTTACTTTTAAAAAATTTTCTTTAGTAAAGAAACTACAGAAAACATGGTAATATATAAACAAATATTGCGCCGACTAACATGAGATATCTGTATGTGTTTAAGAAGAAATACTTGATACCTTTTTTAAAAAAAAAAACTTATCTTTTATCTTAAATGCCACATACTACAAAAAAATAAAATCTCCTTTAAAATGACTAGTTTCTTTGAAATGCAGTGTTTAAATGTTCAGTGCTGCAATGGAGACTGTTTAATTCATAAACATAAATAATAAGGGCACATTAGAAATATGAAAAGCCAGTGTTAAAAAGACAGTCACATAAAAGAAAGTTTCTCTATTTCAAAAGGTAACGGTCACTCTGATGTTTCTTTTACTTTTGGTTCTCACCATGACAAGAAAAATTTGTAGGAACCATGCCTTCTAAGGCTTATGTTGTTGCATGAAAGAAAACAAAGATCTTTCCTGAGATCAATAGAAAACAGGTATAGCTAAGATTGTTTAACTAGGACTGCTCAAACAGAAATAAAAGAAAAGCCATAAGATTTTTAACTTCTGGTGAAATTTCTGAAAATCTCATGTTAAGAGATGATAAAAGTTTCATTCTCCTATTAAGAGATTCAAAGTTATAGGTCTACTCGAGTCTAGAAAACCAAAGTGAATTAAGCAATAATTGAGGATAATTAAATATTAGTAAGAAAAGGGACGTATTTTGTACCTAGGAGCTAGTATTTCTTTAAACTTTCCTCTCTTTTTCAAGACAGTGATTTTTGACTACCAATTTTCCTTGCTTTTATGCACTTAATAAAGACAAGTACATAAGATGCCCTTTGACTTACTATATAATGGGAAGCTTTGGCCCTCTTTAGGTGAAGCTTAGGTATTCATGTGTACCAAGATTCTGGGAGGAAACAGCTGCCAGCATGTACATAACAGATTTTGAATGTACGTAAGGATCACCTGGTGAGTTTGCCAAGCTACAGAACCCATGTTAAACTACAGAGGATTTAGAAGAAAGCTATGGACCCTCCTCCGCAAATCACAAATAATCACATTCAAACCAGTTGCACACATGCTTCAGGGACCTACTTACTGCTTTAATGTATATACTTAAAAACTCTAAAAGATAAAGTGACTGTAAATATTACAGTGATTTATATCACTGCAGAGAAGGAAATCATTGCTATAGGATGAGATAGGAATGAATGAATGGGACTGAACTTGTAAAGAAGTTGAGGTTTGAATTTCTGTTGGCACAGAGTAAGAAGTCAAACCTAATGGGGGAGTAGGGGTAGAATAATCTGAAATGTGGAGGGAAAGATGAGAATAAGGATGATGAAATGCCCAACCTGATGCTTACATACAAGGCTAGAAGATTGTAACACTGGATGGGCAATGTTTGTGAAGAGCCTTGAATGCTGAGCTAAGGAATTTCACTTCATTCAGCAGGCCACATTGAACACTTACAGGTATTTGAAGAGGGAGTTACATGATAAAAATGGTGTAGGCTGAATGAAAGGGATAAAGCCTATGTTTTAATACATAAACATGTTAAAATATGTTTATATTTTAATCTGAGATAAGATAGGACCTTACAATTCTTTTAAAAATATTTCTGGACAATTCTTAGGCATTTATATTCGTTCTTCTGTTCCGCATATAAACTGAGCCCGTCAGCTGCAGTGTTTGATCATCTCACTATTGTTTGTCTGGCCCCAAGAACAGGACTCAGATCTTCACATCACTGCCACACAGGCTACCAGCTGGCTCACAGACTTTGTGGCTTCTGGTGGTGTTTTTGCAGACAAGTGAGTGGGTGTTACCTGCCAATGTGCTAGGCCGGCACCTTCTCTGTGGGCCGCACGCTGTTGGGGCTTTGTAGCCCTCTTTCCTTTGAACTCTGCATCTTTCCCCACATGGTTCATGTGTTGTGGGTTCCCAAATATCCCAGCCTCCCTGTTTAGAAGTTGATTTAGGAAAGTAACACTATTCTGTACTAATAAGAAATTGTGTCCTCTTCCCCCCACCCCCCCACCCCCGAACAAAAACAGAAATTCGTTAAAATGTCACTCTTCACCGCTGGAAATGTGACTATATACTATGGAAACAACTAGTTACTTCTAGTACTGTTAATCCCTCTAAAGCCTGAGTGCATCTGTGTGTGTTTTAAGCATTTCTCACCTGTGTCCCAAATGTCAGAGAAACCTTCCCAAATTTCTGACAGAAAGGATCCCATCTAGATAGAAGGATCCCTCATCTTCCTACTCTATACCCAACATCTCCCCTGTTTGCTGCTTCCCTTACTCTACACTTACCTTGCCTGGTCAAGGGTAGTATCAGCCCCATGAATGCTCTGCTGACCAGTCGGAAGCTAAAGTCATTTGCCTGAAGTCTTCTTCTGCTCCTTCAGAAGATTAGTTATTGTTTTCAGGATGGTCTTGTGAGTATTGAGCTGACTCTGTGTTCCCTCTAATCAAAACAAAGCTAACAACTGAGGCTATTCCTAAGGCAGCTGTGAGCTTAGAGACTTCCCAAACGAGTTCATATGTCTGAAACATGGTCCCCTCAAGGGATCTAAATCCCAAACACTACCCTGGTACATCCAAATTAGCTTGCATAGAACAGGGATGGGGGACCCTCTTGGCTTGATATCAGCCCATTTTTTAGAGGCAGTGTAGTGGTTAGGAGCCAGTCTCTAGAACCAGATGCCCCGGGTTCAAATCTGCCTCTGCCAATCACAACTGTGTGAATTTGAACAGATTGCCTATCATCTGTTCCAGTTGCCTCATCTGTAACATGGGATTGAAAATATTCCTTCCTTCTTAGGACCCTTGTGAGGAGCAAATGAGTTAATATGCGTAAGGTGCTGGAACAGTGCCTGGAATGTAGTAAGAGCTATAAAAGTGTGGCAATATAAGAGCTTTGCGATCCGTTCCACATCACCACAGCTCAGTCTCCTGTCTTCATTAATCCCAGGATCCTAAAGCCCCCACCTTCTGCTCTTGTCCATAGGGGGCAGTGAGTGAGTGGGCTGGATTGGCAACAAGTCATTTTTCCTTTGAAATGCTTGGGCTGGACCACCACCCACTTTGTTGTTTCTTTCCATTTTCTGAGCATCACAAAATGTAATATTCATGTGTCAGGGGATCCAGGATTGTATTTTAACATTTTACAACCTCTTTGTAAAGCTACCTTTTCAATTTTAGAGGAGGCAGTTTTATGAGTCCCTTTGATAACCACTTAACTATTAAGACCCAAACAAAGAAGAGGAATGGTCAAAGGATATCAGGTACTCCCAGCCAGCTAGAGTCCCACTTCTTGAACATTATTCAAATTAGCTCCAGGACTCATAATTCTGTGTTTTCATTTATTGCTGCAGTAAAGTAAATGGTTCTTTTATCCAAATGTTATTTCCTGGCTATTAATTCAGTAGTTATTTTGGATTGTAGCACTCCTCTTTGATTTAGGGATATGGTGCCTTATAAATATTTAAAAGTTGAAGACTGACACTTGGAGAAATTGACTTTGATTTGTTTTGTTAATATCCCGTGTCTACAGTAATTATAGGTTTGGAAGATGTGGTCCCGTTCTCAACTTATCAAAAGACATGCAGAGCTTGTATTTCTATAACAAGGAAATTTGGCAACCGAAGGCTCTTCCCAAATCTTTTGCAAACTAGATCTCCATGCACACCTGCTCAGGACACACACTACTCTTAATTCTTCATGATTTCCTCCAGAAGCTGCTCTTGAAACCAGGAATGTGGATGAAAACTATCTATACTTCTCAAAATAGCTGCAACTGGTCATTTCTGAAAGGCTTGGGACTTTCTCTGCATCTACAAGTGCCAGCAAGGGTTTACGACAGGGCTCAGGGTGATCTATAGACTGGTATGATTTAACTGTGGATCAATCAACCTATTAGGGGAAAAAAGACAAGGTCAATAAGTATGGGTCTTGGTGAACCAGAGGTCACCCTACATTTTTCAACCTAATGTTCTTATTTCCTTTCCATTAACATTTCATAATGAAAAAATGCCTATATTCTTTAATTTTTAAGATAATTAAGTGAATTTAGTGCCTTTGAAGTGTAGAGGATTTATAATGGCGTCAGGGAATACACTATTAATAATCTACAAGACAGAGGCCACCTGGAGAGCAGCACAGGCTCCATTGCCATTTATGCTCCTCAGCAACCAACTGCAAGAGGCGGGGGTGGGGGGGGGGGTGGGGGGGGTGGGGGGGGTGGCGGTGAGACTTCCTTTGCCAACTCAGAACCAGACTCTTCCCCTGGGAGCAGAAAAACTTGTGTCTTTTGGGACAAGGCTTTGACCCTCTTGGGAAGTGGTTTTCCAGTTGTATCAGGGTTTGAACTTGAACAAACTACAACAAGCACAGATACTCTAAGTACATAGACATCCATGAAACATGTGGTGGAAGCAGAGCGTCCTTCTGACGTTTCCCTCAAGAAAGAAACACGGCAGCCACTTCTAAGATTGTTACAGCCTAAAAGGCAAGGTCAGGATTGACACACGTGAGCACACAGGGGTACAGAATAAGAGAAAGGTGTGCATGATTGCCGCCAGGCCCATGCACAGAGAAACAAAGGTTTCTAAAAACCAGAGGTTGGCCTACTTCTGAGTTCTCCAGGCTGATCATTTAAGACATCATTTAATAAACATAATTCCAATAATTTTTGGACAATGGTAGAATAAACTCATTTTCTTCTGTTCCTTCCTCGGGCCCCACTAAAAAACAATAAAGGGATTTTTTTTAAGGCATAAATTCTCAAAAGCAAAGAAATTAGGAGAGGACTGGACAATACCAAAATTTTGAAAGCTGGAAAACAGATGGATGAGTATTAAGTAATTTAGCAAACCCAAGAAAGCCAAAATAAACCAGCGATGGGAAAAGCTGAGAAGCAAACCAATTTATACCACAGAGCCCCTCTTAGATAGCTCCACAACTGGCTAATTAAGTACCTTTGGAAGTGGGGATGAAGGTGGGGCTATGTACAGGAAAACAGGGAATCTAAGAAGCAGTGACATCTCCAGATCCTTTGCCTCACACCTCCACTTCATAAACACTGGGAGCTGTGTTGGCTTCAGATGGTATAATAGCTGCTCTTGGGGTTCAGAAGACACCACCATGGAGCTTGAGGGTAGGAGTGCATGCTGAAGACACTGTTGAATGAAAAGCTAGGAACCCATGCTGAGGCTCTTCCCCCAACCCCCTTCCCAGCCAGGCTCCACCCACAAGATTCTTCTCTGGGGAATCTGAGTAGCTAAAGAGCAAAGCTCTAAAGGTACCGGCATTTGGTGGCTTTCCCAAGGAAACAGGTCAGTTAGACTCCCCCTCCAGGGAAGGCAGCAGAAGCTCTAACAGGAGCTATAGAGCCTGACTTGTAAACTGAAATTCAAAGATGACCACATAGCTAAGGAAAACCTCTAACACTCTAAACCCTCTAATATATGAAAATGATTGCTCAAAAGATAAGCTGATTGAGACAGAGACTAAACCATCAGCAAATAAATGGATAAAGAAAATGTATTACAGTTGAACCTTGAATAACATGGGGGTTAGGGGCACCAACCCCCATGCAGTCAAAATAATGCATGAAACTTTTGACTTCCCAAAAACATAACTGCTAATAGCCTATTGTTGACCATAAAGAGTCGGTTAAACATACTTTGTATATTGTATTTATTAGGTACTGTATTCTTACAATTTTGTTAAGAAAATCATAAGAAAGGGGCATCCGACTCTTGATCTTGGCTCAGATCATACCTGTATCAGGCTCTGTGCTGACAGTGTGGAGCCTACTTGGGATTCTTTCTGGCTCTCTCTCTCTGTCCTTCCCCTGTTTGCACACACACTCTCTCTCTCTAAAAATAAATAGACTAAAAAATAATAATTTTTTAAAGAGGATCAAAGAAAGAGAAAATACATTTACAGTACTATGCCTTACTTACTGAAAAAAGACACATACAGGGGTGCCTGGATGGCTCAGTCAGTTAAGCGTCCGGCTTTGGCTCAAGTCATGATCTCATGATTCATGGGTTCGAGCCCCATGTCAGGCTCTGTGCTGACAGCTTGGAGCCTGGAGCCTGCTTCAGATTCTGTGTCTCCCTCTCTCTCTGCCCCTCCCTAACTCGCACTCTGTGTGTGTGTCTCTCTCTCTCTCAAAAATAAATAAACATATAAAAATCTTTTTTTTAAAAAAGACACACATAAATGGACTCATGCAGCTCAAACCCATGTTGTTCAAGGGTCAGCTGCATACACATACTGTGGAATATTAGCCGTAAAAAAGAAGGAAATGCTGTCATATGGTACAGCATGAATGAACTTTGAAGAAATTATGCTTAAGTGAAATGAGCCAATGACTGAAAGACAAATGCTACATGATCCCACTTATATGAGGTATCTATAGTAATCAAACTCATAGAAACAGAAAATAAAATGGTGACTGCCAGAGGCCTGAGAGGAGAGAAGATGGGGAGTTGTTTATTGGGTGCAGAGTTTCAATCACACAAGATGAAAAAGTTCTAGATGCCTATCGTACAACCATGTGCATATAGATAATACTGTACTGTATTTATTATTGTTCTTCTGTGTTGTGGGGAATAACCAGTGTTTAGATTTTAATCTAGAAATGTAAGCTGTTATGGAGGAGCATGCAGTTGGGAAGGAAGTTCCAGAATGTTTAGAATGTCCAGAGTTGGATTTCATTGCTCAGCCAAAATAATCCCAGGGTACAGATTACCCCTTGCATAATTTATACCCAGCAATTAGACTAGAAATATGAATCCAGAATGTCTCTGATAACCTGAAAAGGTGGATATGATTCCCTTACCAAGAGTGGCCCAAAGGATATGGTTAAACTCAATGAAATCAGCATGAAAATGATCCCCAAGGATTTTTTCTTCCCTTTAAATTTGTGTGGGGCAACTGATTGACAGCTGCCTAATGTGAGTGTTTTGAAAACCCTGAATATGTATGACCAGTATTGTAATTAACGTTGTGATGTTGATATAGAATGAAACTAAATGATATTGTAAATTTATTCTTTTGATGAAACATATGTTTGTGCTTATCCTCCAAACAATTATATTTTATTAAGAGAACATTTTGTGCCAGAGATGTGATGTCTGATCCTTTTCATCCTTCTGAATATACAGAACACATGGTAACAAAGCGCATGTGCACAGCTACAGGATATAAGGATACAAGAAACAAGGATTTAAGAATACAAGAAACAAGGCAAAGCAGTGTATTCCCATGTCCTCCTCTGAATAGCAGCAATTAAAATTCACAGCTGCTGGCTTCCCAGATGTTTCTTGCATTTAGTGCTTTGTAATATGCATCAGTATATATTGTATGGCTGCAGTTTCAGTAAACTAGACAGCTTTGTATTCTAAATTCTGCAGACTAGATCCAGTGTGTATATTTTTTCTTCAGATTAGCTTCCTCCCCCCCTCCCACCCTCTTCATTTGCTTGGGGCATTTGCAGTTCAGAAACAAAAGACATTTCCAGCTCAGAGTTTAGCTGTATCAGAGTGTAAGTGCAGGTCAGGTCTGATTTATGTCGCATGTCTGATAAGCAGGAAAGGAGAGCAAGATGAGGGTTTTGGAAAAGCTGGTGAACTTGGCTTGACTTATGTCTTCTGTTTTGTAGGCAGCCAACATCCCTCTGGTGTCAGAACTTGCCATCGATGACATACATTTTGATGACTTTTCTCTTGATGTTGACGCCATGATCACAGCTGCCCTGCGGATGTTCATGGAGCTGGGGATGGTACAGAAATTTAAAATTGACTATGAGGTAAGATGTTCCATGTTGGGTGACCCCAGGAGTGTACATGGGACAACATGGTAGCCAGGTTTCCCAAACTGAGTGTGATAATACTCAGCCTGCACACCTCATGGGATTGCCATGAGAATCATGGGAGCTTTGTGGGAGGACTTTGGTTGTTGAAGATCACTCAGACAGAAGGCATCGTTTTGATGACAGCCCACTGGAGACACATACAACTGCCTGATACAACCTCTCCCTTCCCATTTCAGACACTGTGTAGGTGGCTCTTGACAGTGAGGAAAAATTATCGAATGGTTCTGTACCACAACTGGAGACACGCCTTCAATGTGTGCCAGCTGATGTTTGCAATGTTAACAGTAAGTGTGTTCAGTGGTGGTGGAAGGTCATCTGTCATTTGTATGGACCTACAGCCTTCTCCTTCATATTTCAATTTCTCTGACAAATTGCCATATGATTTATTTTACACTAGAACTTACCTGCCCTGGTTATGGGAGTATATATTTCACAACAATTTCTGAACTTTAAAACTGTAAAATCACTGACACCTTGAAGCAGGTGTAGTCTTGGAATGATTGCTTGAGTCTCTTTTCAATGTTTTATCTCGGGAAACTGGTTCTTTTTACAAAAGAAATGCTTGGATTTTCAAAGTAATCTTTTTGCAGAGGATATGGGTATGAGTAACAGAACAAAAAGATCACTAGGTAAGACTCTCTAGGCTGGTGGAAAGCCATAGTAGGGGTGTGTGAGCATTACCCACAGGCACATGGAAGTCCTGAGAGAATGCCAGGGAAGATGGCAAAACATAAGTATTTACATGTAAACATATATGTTTACTTTCAAGCTGCTGACTCTATATGTGTATGTGTATTAACATATTTACCGTATAAAATAGAACACAAGTTTCAGATTATTATAACATAAATTTAAGTAGCTTCCATCTTTGTAACCACACTAAAATTAAGACCCAAGATAGGGAACTCCAAATGACATACATTTTCCTTTGGCCAGATGAATAAGGACTGTCTGCACCTTCCTTATGAAGTGTCTGCCCCGTTCTCTGCCTATTAAAATTTTACTCATCCGCTAAGGCATTGATCTAATGCCAGTTTTTCCCCAAAGTCTTCCCCTTTCTCCCCAAACATCAATAATTACTTCTGTCTCTGCACTTTGTCTAGTACAACATGTCTTTCTGCTGTGTGTTTTAAGGCACAGATCTCTCATTCTCATGCTATAGAATCAGCAGCTTGAAACTAAAGAGACAATTTCTTATTCTTTCAACATTTACTTGCTTGCCCAACATTTGTTTATTGAGGGCCTCACCAGCATTTTGCATGCAATCATGCACTTGGAACGTTTTCAACAGATGTGTGTTAGATCAACTTGAACTCAAGTGTGCATATAGCATGAAAAGATGGGACCAAAATGTCTTCACTTTTATACTTGAGAACTTGTTTTGGGGTCCTCAACTGCTTAAGGACTAACAGGTTGGCCTAGAAAAACTGGACTGGCCCTGTTCTTCTGTAATGTACCCCATAAAAGCAGTTGGTCAGTCAAATGAGGGAGGAAGATGCTTTGAACTATTAGCCTTAATTGCTTGAGGACCAATGTTGCTTTAAGAAAAATAAATTAACCGCTTTCATCTTGCTTTTCCGTATCAGATCTCGGTAGACAAAGAATAATTTTCTGTGTGCAGAGTTTATGTGTCTAGCTCACAGAAGACATTCAATAAAGAAATTAACGTGTTATTTTGGAGAACCTCTGGATTTATGGTGGATTGCCAAAAATAAGTAAGCAGGAGCCTTGTTCAATGAAGGAAAAAAGGAATGGCCTTGATACTGTGAGTTAGAGATGTCAAAGATAGAAACAGACTTCTATGACAAGCCTTAAAATAGTTGGGATGGGGGAAGTTAGCAAGAGCAATGGCGTCGAGGAGGACACTTAGGAGTAGAAGGAAATACATACAAGTTTTCTTCAGTAAATGTTTCCAAAATACAGACAATCTGGATCCTTTTCAACAACTTGAAGAAAGCAGAACTCTCAAACTCTGTCTCTACAATGGGGGTATTCATACTTCCAGAATATTCCAAGGGTATAGTTATTTTTGCAAGCCTGCTCAGCAACCTTGAAGAGTAGCACTGTGTGAGAGGTTTTCAGTTTTGTTTTTGTATTAATGCTAGCTCAAAAAGAGGAGCATTCTCTGTTAACGTTCCCACCCTGACTTTGAAAAGAATACATTGGTGAATGTTAGTTTTTCTCCCTCACGTTGAATTGAGAAGCCACATCTGGAAAAGATATTATTTCCTGCTCATTAAATTTTGCTGAACTTGACTAAGGGTTACAATAGGTTGAAAATGTCAACTTCTGTCCCTAACACAAGCCGTCTCTTCAACTTGACCATGGGCAGCCTGGTTAATGAGAATTTTTTAACCAAGAAAATAATTATAGAGATGAAAAAAAGATTACTTGGTCAGTGACGAAAAGGGTGAATTTAATTTACTCATCAATTCTAATTTCTGTAATACAACCTCAGCCTATGGCAAAATGATAACCTCCTCACACTCCTGAAGACCGTTAGGAGCTTTCGCTGTTTTGTTCTCATCAGTGATTGTATTTGCATTTGAGTTATCTCATATTGCATTTCCATGTGTTGAATTAGAAACAAGATACTCTCTTAATATAAAAAAAAAAAAAAAAAATCACCACGCACCCACCACTGGATTTGGCCTGAGTCCCAAAGCCAGAAGAGCATGGCGCACATATGCTAAGTTTTCCTCTAGATGGCGCTCCAAGGCAAAGTTTCCCAGCCAGTTGCCAGGAAAGAAGAGGGAAAAAACCTTCCCAACCTTCCCTCAAAGTATTTCTTTTCTTCTAGGACAAGAGATAATAAGGCACACACTGCAGCACTCTTTTCTTTAAAGAGGCACCAACAGAACCAGTGTGTCCAAAAAGAGCCCCTCCTATCAGGATGAGCTGTATTCTGACTGCCTTGCCCATCCAGCTGTTAGCAGGAATAATACATGCGACCTTACATCTGTGGGTGGGTGTGTATTTTTCTAAGCCCATTGTCTCTGAGAGTGGGAAGATGCATAGTCCTGTATCATTGCTGAGCAAATTATGACACCATGTACAACAGGACAAGCAAATTGTAAATATACGCAGCAGCTTCCAAACCTTTAACCCTGAAGTCATTTTGAATATGAAAAATAAACTTACTGACTCAGAATTACATTTTGCAAAAGTATTCAACCGCATGTCTAGGTAACGAATAGGTTTTGTTCCTTTGGCAGGGGAGAAAAAAAAGAATGGACCACTTTGAAGAATAGGTGATTTGCTGTAAAAAGGTGGAAATTTAGCTCACTGGGAACCCTACTAATGATTTCCTAATTTATTCCATGCCTCTGGCCTGAAATTCCAAATTTTGAAATGAAAGCTTCAATATTATTCTTTGCTTCTAAAGAGATGTTTATATAGTTAAAATTTACCAAATATTTTGGATTCCTTGAATAAATACAGCATGTAGTGCCAGCTACTATTTGTGGTTAAAACAAGGAATAAAAACCTGCAGATCAAGAATAATTATACAAATTCTCTTTGTTTGTGGAAGCTTGTAGAATAAATATTCCATTAAGCACATACATAATGAAAGATGAGAATGCATTTCTTATATTAACATGCAGACCAGATAAAGAAAATGGCTGTGCTTTTGTTTGTATTCTGTAAAATAAAAGGTATGTGGTGGTGCTAAGGTTGCAGAGACATTTTTTGGTTTTATAAATGATGTATGAGTTCTGACAGATTCTCCAGGGGCGGGGAGAGAAAAAGGTTTCCTTAAGAGTCAGTGTTCTTTACTATCCCATAAATGTACTCATTAGCACTTTGGGCCATGCCCTGCATCCTGTAGGGCTCAATAGAGATTCATTTGAATGAGTGGATTTAGTTGAGAGTGATATTATTCATGTTGCTTAGTGTCCAGTTTTTTAAAAAAACTATAAAACGATGAACAACTATCACTGTTAGAAATCTTGTTTTTCCTTCATATCACACTAAGGTTCAGCTAGGGTTCATATAGAATATTATGATCCTGCAGAATTCACTGGATATGAAAAGAGAAGAGCACATCTTCACATTAAAATTTATGGTGCTGCTGGCAGTGTGGCGCTGGTGGGGGATTGCAGTTAAACACTAATAATAACCAAGTATCACAGCAAACACATTGACACCCCCTGACATTTACTGGGGGCTTCTTAAATCTTAAATGTGGAGGTAGCGTGTTTAAGTCCATATTTGTGTTGTCAACAAGGTTATTTTCAGAGATAAGCCAAGGCATTTTATTGATCATTCAAACTAGAAAGCAGAAGGGACGTTTAGGGAGAAAAATCCGTCCTATTCACCAGCTTGAGGATAATGTGCTGTCTGCTGTCTGCCATTTTCAGAGAAGTCCTTGATTTTTGAGATAGAAAATTTATTCTGGAAGGAGATCTGAGAAGCACAATTAGAACTCTCCTCCCCACCACCCCACCACCCCCAACCTCCCAAGAAGGACAGAACCAATTAAATTTTTTTAGAACCAATTTAATTTTTGAATAAAATTGTTTTCACTAAGTAACCAGAATCCCAGTCTCAAAAGGAATCTAATTTCTTTGTAGATCGTAACATTGTGAGGTGCAAAGACCTGTTTTGTTCTGTAACTGTGTATAATAAAGTGACAAACAATAATCATGTTTATAATTATCAAACATCATTGTATTTCCTTTTCAATGTAAGTAGTAACTACTCTACCTACCTTAAAATAAATGGTAGCATTATCATAATAATGCAACAAAATCTGCATGTTAGAAAAGCCAATTCTTTAATCTTCATGTAGGTATGTCTTGACTTCCAGTGTAACTTTAAAAGATGGTAAATATTTAATTTAAGAAAAGAGTGATTTTCAATGTATTTGCAGATTATCAGTACTGGGCACTATAAATTAACTATGGAGCTAATCAATTTGAATACTGTTTAAATTACATTTATGACTCCTGCTTTTTAATCATTTAAGAACATTTCTATTTTTATTCTCTCTGGCCACCTCTGAGAGCCCCAATTAGGCACTCCATGCTTCTAGTTGACATTCCCTTTATCCACATTTATTTTATAAAAGGGAAAAGGCAAAGCCACACATAATTAAGAACCTGTGTGCTAATAACCAAACATACAATTGGGCAGAAGGATAATCCAATCCATTTCCTCACACAGGAGAGTAACCTCCATAACTCACTTTAAGCGCTGCCATTCATGAGTTATGGGTCATTCCCTTTCTAGTGAAAATAAATTCTCCCGCACCATCAGCCAGAGCTGGGTATTTTTCTTAGGACATGTAAATTGTAAAAGTGTATGAACATAATCACGTCCGGCATTTCGGGGAACATATAAGCTCTTGCTTATGGACACAGGCTGGTAAGGAAATGAATGTGGTTTCAGGGTTGGGGCTGCCTAGTTACAATATAGGATTTTTGATTAAAGGGAATTTATTCTTGAGATTTTTACGGTGTTGGTAAACTGCTTAATCTGTCGCTTTGTGTTTTATGACACCAGCCGCGTCCTCCAGGTCAGGGAGACCCAGCAGCAGAGCCAGGATCGTTTATCACAGCCTCCATTTTCCACGGTTTATAACTTAGTGATGGCACTTTCTTGGGGCTGAAAACTGGCACTTCGGGGTGTCAAGTTGGGAGCTTTAAAAAGTTTTAATTCTTCATGAGTCCCGTGTTCAATTTTGGCTCAGTGATGGCTAATACAAATTTGGGTAATCTTTGAAGAGCCATCATATTCTTGAAATTCATCAGCCTGGCCTCTTGTATTCGGAGAGGTCTATCTCTGCACAATTAATGTTTGCCAAGTAATCGGCCTCATTTTCTGTACTCACAAACCACATGTTGTATTATATTCAGTTCAGTAGTAATTTATCATAAACTATAAACTATCTTCCCAAACAGGAACAAAAAAAAATTTCTGCCCTCAAAATATTGCAAAGCACATATATTTTTAGTGTTGAAAGCTAAGTCCTTAAGAATCAAATATGCTTTTTCTTGTTTCTTCTTGAAATACAATGTGTGCTGCATGCATGCGGATATATTTCTTATATTATCTAAATTGAAGTAGAAACTGGGTTTTTTTTTCAAGCCTTGTTAAGATACCTACCTGAAAATTCCCATAATTATACCATTTGTATATCTTTTTACACATTTTATCAAAGTATGAGAGCAGAGGTGTTTGGCCAGTTTTTGACTACATCAGATCTTCTTGAGAATGAAACAAAGTGTGTTGACACATGCTGGAGGTTTGCTTTAAAAGACTCTAGCACACAAACCAACAAAACAATACATGTGAACACGGAGGTGAAACAAGACCAGCAAACCATGGATCCTGTTGAAGTTAGACAATGAATATGTGGGGGGTCATTATAGTATTCTAGTCTGTGTATGCTTTTAACTTGCCAAAATAAATTATTTAAATTATGGTGGTAAGTAGATTAAAAATTAAGTCTTGGAAGTGGTTACAAAATAACCCAATAAAATTTATTAAAATCAACCCAGTTTTTTTTCATGCACCAAGCGTTTTTCTCAACACACGTAATTACACCAGACAGACCACTAAGTTTTGCCTTTCTCAGACTTACAAGAGCAAACATTTGCCACATTATTTTAGGTTAAGAGTCACAGTATGTCCAAAACATGACTTAGGCTTTACAGTTTGATGAAAAGTGCCTTCAGAGGCTTCTGCTTGTAACAGAAAGTATTTAACAGAAAGTATTTAAGTATAAACTGTAAGGTTTTCCCAACTCTTAGCTTGGTAAGGGAAGGGTCATTGTAGACTTAATCAGTATTTGGCTGCATTCATCTTGAGGAAAAAGAGAAGCAAATTTGATCAAACTACCCCACTCCCATGGATAATTAGACAAACTACAACTGGTTTGTGTAACATTACATGCTTTGGTTAAAGAGACACATAAACATAGTGCTGGATGTTGTTCCCCTAACAGCTGGAAAGGTTCTGGTCTCTGGACCTCAAAAATAGGACTGAAGTGCCTCTTTTTCAGCTCAGCACACTGTAAATATTATGGTAAATATTACTGTAAATACCAGAGGGGTATAACCATTAAATCTAGATGCTCTGGTTTGTGAAGTAGGGTTTTTTCCCTAGTAGAGGATTGTGGCTATTAACAGCTGTTCTCTCCCTGTTTGACAAAGGTAGGATTCTTTTTTTTTTTTTTTTTTTTTTTACATTTATATATTTTTGAGAGAGACAGAGTGCAAGCGGGGGAGGGGCAGAGAGAGAGGGAGACACAGAATCTGAAACAGGCTCCAGGCTCTGAGCTGTCAACACAGAGCCCCATGCGGGGCTCGAACTCACAAACTGCGAGATCATGACCAGAGCCAAAGTCGGACGCTTAACCGACTGAGCCACCCAGGCACCCCAATAGGATTCTATTTTTAAAAGAAGGTAGGATATGGCATCAAGTAGCATCCGTTAGTTTGTAAGCGCTCTTGGTAAGTAATTGAAATCTGCTTCCACCTTAAAGCTTGAGAAAGTCCTCTGCCTAAACTCATTGCTTTGGAGCAACTGAATAGGTTGATGCCCATCAGCCTGCCCCTTGGATTTGTATGTTGAGAGGTAGCCATTCCTTCTTGAAGCAAACAAAACAGAGCCCCAAAGGGAAACACGCTGGGTTTGCTGTGCCTTAACAACTCTCACGACGCTGTTCCACCCACACTGGGGTGTGTGCTCAGTTGGGAAGGTGACTGAAGGCACCCTTCTCATAGCACCTCTGGTTCTTGTTCGCAGATCTAAGTTTCACAGATAGACATGAGCATCCTGGATGTGGCATTTACAATGAAGCCCTCAAAGAGTGCTCTTTGGCTAAAACAAATTTGATTTTAATACTGTACCAAACAAAGACCCCAGACAGTGACCCTGCAACACTCTGCACACCAGAAATTAAGAAAACCAGAAATTAAATGTTGTTTCTTTAAATGCTGCATTTCAGTCCTAAGCTCACATCACTTCCAAGTTGAAGTCATCTGTAGGTCCGTTGAGACATGACACAAATTAGGGATATGGTGTGCAGATTCTTCAAGAAGGGCACTTCCTTGAAAAACCATGTTCGTCAAAACCCCTTGGAATGGTCTGAGCAGGCCTCATTGCTCTTCTTACCCCGAAGAGACAACGATGAAGGGGAGAAGAAAGACTCTACAAAAACCCATCACACTCTCCCTCAACCTTAGCCAATCCACTGAGGACTCTGCTTCTGTGCCTGGCTGTCAGCATCCATGGAGAAACATTCAGAACCAAGAACCTTCACTTTGGAATTTCTGTGACCATTTGGAATTTCTAGTAGATCATTGGACTCCCTCCCTCCTTAGTCTGCCACGTGGCAGATCTTGAAATCAACAGGATGAACTCAAGAAATCCCTCATCATTCAGTATCTCTGACACCCAAGGTTCAAAAACAAATGTGAAGGCAGAATTTCTGGCATCACTTTCTCAGATTCCCATGCCAGTTCACACATATGACAAGGAGCATGCAGTCTGTAATCTACCTTCTCCAGAAACACAGCAGGGTGGCTGAGCATGCTGTTATATATATTTTTTTACCTACACACACACACACACACACACACACACACACGTTCTTTATGGAAATTTTGGATGCAAAGGAAAATTTTTAAGTCACCTGTGATCCCATTACTGGTAACGTTTTGATGTACATACTTACAATCTTTTTTTATGCATATATTGAGAATTTTTATAAAGTTGGGATGTTACATATAAACCATTATATCTCTTTTCTCTCCAACCCTTGTTTGTAAATCACTATTTATTATCAGTTATATCTTCATGCACCAGAGCTTATGTTAGGCTCAAGATGTCCAGTGGCTCTGCAATATCAACCTATTACTATTCAGGAATAACATCCTTCATGGTATAAAGCACACACCAACTGATTCTTTAGAGCCATGTCACCTAGCACTGTATCATCACAAGAATGTATAAAAGCTGCATAACTGTACCCACACCCTCACCCTAGTGGCTGGAATAGTACAGTGGATGAGAACACACTTGGGAGCCAGGTTGCCTGAGCTCTCATCCACCTCTGTTACATTCTAACAGTGTAGTTTAGTGCCTCAATATCCTCATCTGTAAAATGAGGGAGATAAGGACAGTGTTTCCCTTAGACGGTTCTTAGAAGGATTAAGTGAGTTAATGTGTTTGAAGTATTTAGAACAGTGCCTGGAATACACTGCACTATGGAAGTGTTAGCTGTTGTTAATAATACCCCAAGCCTTTTCTCAGATATACCAGTTGCTTGATACATAATAAGCACTTAATAACATTTGTTAAATGAATGAAGCCTCTGTAGCACCATCTATATTGTGTTGATATTATGGCTATTGTTTTTTAAGCCTTTTTGGATTCTGTGGAGCCATAAAGCAACAGTCATTTTTCTCTGCCCATGATATTCCTCCATTTACTAGTGTTGTATGGGATCAGCTTTGAAATGGTCATATATCCTAGCTGGTTTAAATTTTACGGTGACCAGATGAAAGGAAATTACTGGATAGCCTTGGGTACCCCGTGAATCAATCTAATTTTCTGGGTTCTTTGGATCCCATTGATTATATGCTTTGGTGGCCAGAAGCAGGATTATCTCAGCATACGTTTTAAGCCAAGAGAGGACTATCATTGGAAGCCTGCTCAGAGAGTAGCCACAGACTTTTCTGGAAAGGGTGATGTGAGAACTAGGTCTATATGAATTGACCATCACTTTGCTTAGGTGTATTGTACCCATTGCCTTACAGTTTTTATATGGACAGTGAAGAAATATAGGTAAGAAAATAGATTAATTTAAAGGTCAGTAAAACCCAGAATTATTGGGTCAGGAAGAGAAAAGATATCATTGTATTTGAAAATAAAAGAATAAAATAGAGTCAGGCATGGGATAAATACATTAAATAATACTTTCCACTGCCACTGTGTTCTTTTGATAGTATATCGTCCTCATCAGGCAGTTGACTTTTTCTCCTCGACATGGGTAAGTGTAGGTCTGAATGAAGATGGTTTGAAGGAAGATGGATGGGGTGGGGGAGGGGCAAACGGACATTTACTGGCAGGTGGACACGTTTCAAGCCTGATGATTCTCTAGAAACCATTTACTAGGCAGCTTTAAATCACAGTCAAGAGATAGGTGCTGCTTCAGTAACTCAGGTATCACAGTTGAGAGAGGTAAATATGTTCTGTGTGACTGTGTGTGTGCTGTACTTCAGGGATTCTTTACTCTGATGATCTAGAGTTGGGTTTCATGGTCTTTGAATACCATAACATTATAGAATAATTTCTGGGAAGAGGGGCCATGACTTTTATCAAATTCTCAGAAGTATCTATGATCCAAATAGTTTAAGAGCTCAATGTGGATTCCTAGGAAGGGGCGGGGAGGAAAGTGGCTGCATAGAAAATCACAGTAAAATATATCCCATCATTTTATATAATGGGTGATAACTGATGGCTTAAAAATGACTCAGGGTTTTGATCTGGAGCCTATTAGAGGCATTTAGTTTCAACTCCCAATTAAATATCTAATCTAATTACCTTATTTTAACATTATCCCTATTCTTACTGTTCTAATTCATCAGCTCATTCTAATCAATAACATTTTCACAGGCAAAACCTCTCTAAATTTTAGTGCAGTTCTATTGTTTACAGCACTGATTTCCACAGTATTGTGGATAATTATTTCATATTTGATAGACTTTCAGGACTTACTTATTATTAGCAAGATCCAAACCCAGCAAAACTGACTTATAGTTTCAAGATGACAGAGATGACAGACAAAGACCTTTATATCCCTTCTCCCTTCAAAATCACACCAAAATAGGAAGGGAACAAGAAATGGATACACATCCCACCTTTCATGGAACCATAATGTATGAGGGCAGAAAATGGAGGGAGGATGTTCATAGTTTAGTAGAGAAAAGGAAGATCTAACCCAAGTGCCTTTGGGGTGAGGGGATGGAGGAAGTGGTACACGTGAGAAACATCCCCTCCAGAACCTATCAAGGTTTAGGATCCAGAATCTTTAGAGAACACAAAAATGGGGTGAAGTGGAGGGAGGGGGTGATGAAAATACTGAGTCCCCAAGTCCCCACCCCTTCTCCATATAATCAGAGGCCTACTCTTCTTACCTATGCAGGAGATAGAATATTTGCTGCAGAAACTAAACCCCAGACTTGGGGACACCAGCAAAAGAAAAGTTAAGGTGAAGTACATCCCAAAAATGAGAGAATTAAGTGAAAGTCTACATTATCAAAGATGAGAAGATACAAGTCTCTTTTCTCATAATGTCAACATCCATGTTTACACCATTTCCAAGCAAGAGATTGGGAAGTCCACAGAACAGGAGTTTAGATACTGACATTTGGGGCTCCCAACAAAAGACCAGCTGGCCATCTGCTCACCTTGTGGGAAGGCCCAGAAATCTATAGACACCACCCCCAAACACTGGTGTGTGGCAAACATTATAATACTTTACTCTTAGATGAGTAGACCCTCAAGGATATCAGGTGTTCGAGGGAAACCAGCAAACAGGAAAAGGAGTTTAGAGGAAACAGGTAACAAGGAGCAGAAGAGAATTTCAGAGGAATTATAATTATCTTCAAAAAGATAAAAGACTGTAATGAGAAAAGAATAGCATGCTATGAGAAAAGGAGCAACAGGCAAGAAAATGCTTACAAATTAAAAATATTATTATTCCTGGAAAGATGGGGGAAATGTGGGAAAGAAGAGGCAAGAAAATAAAAGAATCAATACAGGAAGTCCAATATTCAATTGGAGTTCCATTCAATAGGACACAAAAGTAAAAAGAAAACTATTTTTTAGAAAGATTACAAAAATATTGTACTGAAGAAACTGAGCCTCCATGTTGGAAAAGCCTTACCAAGCCAAATGATGGGGGAAAAGTCCCAAACCAAAGCATATCTTTGAGAAATTGCCAAACCCTAGGGATAGAGAGAGGATTCTAAGAGAGAGGAAATTAAATAGCATACAGTGTTAGGAATAAGAACTGCATATACTTCTCAGAAACAGCTTCAGAAGTTAGAAAACCATAGAGCAGTCTTTCAACATTCTGAGTGGAAATATTGCAACCCAGAATTGTAGGGGAGGCTAACAACTGAATGAAGACATTTTCAGTCCTGCAAAGCCTCAAAAGTTAATTCACTCTCACTCCCCCAGTGTTGAAAAGTTAATACCCTTTCTCACGACGCCACTGGCAGATGTGCTCCTGCGAAATGAGGGGGGAAATGAAGAAGGACAGAGATGTGGGATGCAAGAGCCTGGAGGTCAACCCTGGGAGAGAAAAGCTGGCAGCAGACAGAGAATCCAGACCACAGACCACAGGGTGCCCCCAGGACGGGAAGGCATCTAAGAAATGGTGTGCCCCTTTGGAGAGCTGTGTAGGATGTGAGAAGACTCAGATGTTCAAAGAAATCTTCACTCCAGGAAATAAAAACATTCACATCAGAAGGGAAACAAGCCCCAGATCCTAGTTGGCTCAGCAGTGTCTATGAATAGAGTGCAGATCAGGAAAGCGCTGTATCTGGATTGCATTGTGAGTGTGGGGGAGGGAAGAGAGTACGTGTGAAGATAATTCTCACCCATCACAAGACATCAGTGTTTAAGAGCAAACTCTGGCACCTGTATGCTGGGAGTTGGCCCGCCTCTGCCACGTACTAGCTCCAAGTCCCTAGGCACATTACGTAGCTTCTCTGTGCCTCTGTTTCTTCTTACCTGGGGATAACTGTGGTTTCTACCTCACACGGCTGTGATGCGAATTAAGTCAGTTAAACAGTTGTAGAGTTCTTAGGAGAGTGTCGGCATATAGGAAGGACGGTATAGGCACTTAATGACTAACCAAGTGCTAATAATATGTACATACTATATAGAAATATGGTAGAAAATAATTACCAAATTAGGAAAAGATTAGGTGCCTTTGGGAATCAGGAAAGGGGAAGGATGAGGGACTACTGTTTTTGATCCTAAGTCTCTCACTACGATTTTTTTTTTTTAACTATTCAGGCAATACATTAAAGTAAAATAAAATTAACTTAAAACCAACAGCCAACTCCAAATTTTAAAATGAAGGGGCACACACAGCTTTGATATGGACTACTGCATTCCCCCCATCAACAATTTACTAACATTCCTATTTGCTATGCTAGTGAAATTACGTGTATTTCTGAATGTAGCAGAGAACCCAACTTAATTTTTAAAAATAAAACTGTCAACACAGAAACTTATTCAGTTATTTCTGCAATAAAATCATAATTAATTAAAAAACAAAGTTTTTATTGCTCTAAGAGAAGAGATACTATCTAGTGGTCCTGAGTTTGGGGAAAAAATATACATGAGAAAGGAAGCAGTTTGAACCCTACTTTCCCTTCCTCTTGCCCTCTGATAAAGATTTTAATAAATAATGAAATGGGAGACTTAACTAAGTACAAGGGGGAAGACATAAAGGCTTTGGGTCAAGAAAATGCATAGATTTGTGTTTCCAGAGGCTTACTGTCTCTTCCAAACTAACCAAAGGACAGCAGGAACCAAAGAATCCTGGTTCTGTAATTATATCCCACTACTCCCCAAATATCTCACACTGAGCGTAGGCATTTCATAAGCATGCTACCAGAGGCCAATAAAAACGGATTCTAGGGTCACCTGGGTGGCTCAGTCAGTTAAGTGTCGGACTCTTGATTTCGGCTCAGGTCATGTTCTCACAGTTCGTGAGTTCAAGCTGACAGCACAGTGCCTTCTTGCGATTTTCTCTCTCTGCCCCTCCCCTGCTCCTTCACAGGTTCTCCCTCTCTCTCTCTCCTCTCTCCCTCTCAAAAATAAATAAATTAAAAAAAAAAAAAAAGGATTCTGTGTAATAAGATACTCTACCTGATTCTCAATCTGGGTTGCCAAATCCTCTCCCAAACCCTAGTTTTCAAGATATAACCTGCCTTATTATCTGTATAAATTTAATCTGTCCTCCAAGCTAATATGAATTAAGGTATTCATAAGACAACTTCTAGAATACTATCATGTAACAATTTGAGTACTTTTAAGTTGCTTCTTTAAATAAATATATATATGTGTGTGTATATATATATATATATATATATATATATTTTAAGGTGTTCTCTTTTGCCTGCCCTCATTTAAGTGGCAGCTGGTGGGTATAGCATCCGCTTCTAAATTCACAGCCCCCCTTTCTCCTCCTACCACTAGACACTCCTCACTGCAATGTAGAATCACAAAACACATTTTGCTCTGGGCCTCTGCCAAACTGTCACTGTATCTGGATAGTGCAATCTCCTCTCTAAAAAGGGAACAAAATAATCTGAACTTTGTCCTGGTGTGCCAGTGTGGGCCACCATGACAGCCAGCTAATCCATCACTGTGGGGACCTTAGGCTGTGCAACTGACCACCCAACTGACTGCCATCAAAGGGGGGTGGCAGTTAATCATTTCCTTAAATGATGTGAGTATGGAAACAGCTGATTGTTGCTCAGCAGACGAACCTTATCCATTCTCCCTGCCCTGAGTAGTGACTGTGGCCATTTCCCCTTCTTTCCAGACCGCAGGGTTTCAAGAGATTCTGACCGAGGTGGAAATTTTAGCAGTGATTGTGGGATGCCTGTGTCATGACCTCGACCACAGGGGAACCAACAATGCCTTCCAAGCTAAGTAAGTGTTCTAATTGTTGTTATTTTAATGCATTTGCCTTTCTGTTCAGAGCCAAAGGTGACGAGTGCTAAAGAGTAAAGCATTAATTTCTGGCATCCGAGGCCAAGGCCATGCAGGCTTGGGTGTGCATGTCATGGGGCTCATCCATCTTTATAATTCCCTATTCTTCTTTTAATTGCAAATTTGCCCTTCATGTCATGCTTGTTGATTTGGTCTGTCTCTGTTGACCTCAGTCAGATAACAAAGCTCAGATTTTAAAAGGCCTATTTTTTTTTCCTTCCGGAATATTTGCCTTCATGGCATTATAAGCATCTTGGACTTGCTACTCTCAAAATCAGGTTTTGAGACTATTAAAATAAAAGTGGCCTTCGGAAATTTTATGAAGCAGAATATGTTTCTTCTCCCAGCAGACTCTCTTGCAGGTTCTTTAATGGTGGGTGTTCTATAAACTGCAGTGAACTAAAGCAACGCAGGAATACGGTCTCTGCTGTTCCCATCCCTCTGCCCACAGAAAGGTGGGAAGCAAACAAAGGAATTGCATCAATCCTGGGAACATGTGAGCACCTAATGTGCACAGACAGAATAATGTGCCCCTAAGCAAGTTGGACTGGTCGAAATAACCTGCCGTTACTTGGTGGCTCACACTGTGGTCTTATTTCCAAATACCCCAATCTCCTGACTTATATTGAGGTCCAGTTTTAGTGTTCATTTTACTACCTGTTTGCAAACAAAATGACACGTGGGTTCAGAGGCTGGAGCAAAACTTTTGGGGATGGAGAAGTTAAGAAAGGCTTCAGCAAAGAGGCAAGATTAACTGTCAGATAACTGATTTCCAAGCCCCCGAACAGGTCTGCCTCCATAACGTGAACATCAATAGCCCACTGTATGTCAACAGCATCACTCCCTTTGTTCCCCAAACTTTGACCTATTGGGGCCTTGGACTCCTGGCTCTTTGCATATCCTCCCAATCAAATGAATTTTGATTTTATAAACTTCTCTCTGCATCCTGGATCCTATTATAACCCCTCACTTTAACCCTCTTTTCTCAATATCCTACCATTTCTTGACCCTCTTAACCTTCTGTGACATCCACTGTGCAAAAACTCAGCACCAGTACAATCAAACAATTCAGTTTCTTGCTACTCTACCTAGACTTTTACAGGCTTTGGGAGAAAATGTCACAATTGCGAGAGTCTGAGATATGCCAAATATGTATTGTCCCAGCTCAGCTGGAGGCGCTATACTCCCCACAGATCTTTCTGTGTCCCTAGCCAGCTCCATCCCCGCTTGCTTTTAGCAGTTATGTGGACCAAACTGTTCTCCCTTCCTAAACCACCTCCTGTCTACCACTGCCCCCACACCACTCAGCAGATCACCTTGCCTCCTCCTTCACGGAGAAAATTGAGGCCATCAATTGAGCCCTCCCTCAATTTCCTCCCCTGCCATGTAGAAACTTATCTGTCTGGCCCCATCCTTTCACCCTTCCGTCCTATCTCAACCAAAGGGCTGTGCCGTCTCCTGTCTGAGACTAATCCCTCCACCTCAGCTTTGGGGGCTTTCCTTGCCCCCTCCCATGGGACCCTGCTCCATCAATCTTCCTCCCTCTGCCTTGTGTCTCTTTTCCATTCCTACTAGCGCTCAGCATCCTGTTAATGTGAGCAATTCTCCACCATCTTGAAGAAGCCTGCCTCCAACCCTACTTCTCCCTCCGGCTTCGGTTCTCTCTCTCTCCCTTACTTTCCAGTCAGTCTTCTTGGAGGGTTGTCTGTTGTTGTCTTCACTTCCTCAACCCCCGCCTCCTACATGGCCGTCCAGTTCCACCTTCCCAGGGGAGCCCACCAATGGCCCCTGTTCCCAAAGCTGATGGACACTCTTTTTGGCCTTCTTTCTTGACATTTCTTGCCATGAGCCACATTTTGTCACTCCCTCCTTCCAGGAACTCTGTCTTCCTATTGGAGCCCCACAGCCATCTCAGTCTCAGTCTTTGCCTCTACACCTCTCTCTTTTCCTCTATCCTAGTGAATAGCAGGGCCAGAAATCCACCAGTCACCCAGATTCTCTTCTTACCACCCCAAAACTGACATATCTGCATTGTTGGGTAACTAGTGCTTCTTTGCACCCATCCTGGGTTGCTACAGCAAGCAACCCATATTCCCTCCTCCAGTCTCCCCCCTACCCCCTTGGCACTCAAGAATAATCTTTGTAATTCACAAAGCTGACTAAGTCACTCTCCTGCTTAAAAAACATTCACTGGCCTCCTGTGACTTTCAGGATAATGTTCAAATTACTTGGTTTAGCCCCCCTGAAGGCCCTTTTCAGTTGGGCTCCTGCCCATTTTCCTGGCCCAGCACCCACTCCTCCCACCCCCACCCCCCATCAATGCATCAGTGTCCCAGACACAGGGGCTATTGGTGTCCTCAATGGGGTCATGTTAGTTCACCTCTCTCTGCTCCCGGGTATGCTGCTTCTCTATCCTGGAATGCCCTTCTTCTCCTTCTTGCCCCAAACGCCTCCGAAAGCATCACCCCCTGGGTTTTATCTCTGAGGTACCATCATAGTCAGTGTATCTTCCTTTAGCCCCCTGTCTCCAGCCCCCTACCTTTCTGCCACTTATGCATAAAGAGGAGATAAATGTGTTAGAATTATGTTCATAAAGCCAGACTGAGCACCTTGTGGGTTCTTTTAAGAGTCAAGTGCACAATACTTGTTCTCAGATACCAACATCCCCTTCCAGAGAGAGCCTGTGTGTCACCCTGAGAAAGGCAGTCCTTTTTGCTAATTGACCTCTCAGGTCTTTGGACCAAGAATATACACCTGATTAAAACCAGCTAATCATATTTCATATACCAGGAATTCAGAGTTGGATTACCATGATACTGACTCAGTTATCTGTTGAGATCCAAGCTGTGGATCACAGAGACTTGGGAGCTGTAGGCTGCCATTTTGGGAAAGCTGTGATGACAGAAATAGATAAGAGAAACAAGAAAGTGAGTCTGCAGAGAGAAGAGAAGAAGAAAGTAGATATTCATAGAGAAACAGAAAAAAAAGATTATACAACCCTGGAGACAGAAAAAGCAGACTTGATCCCTGGCTTTCCACATCTCTACTCCATTGCCAGGAGACCCAGCCACACTTGTGATAACTGGGTTCCCTCAAAGTTCCTTTTATCATTTAATCAACCTCTTTAATGAAGCTGCTTCTAATTGATTTCTGTTTTTTACAACTGACAGTGCCTGAGACAATGAGAAGTACTACAATGTACTTGTTGTATCCTACCTCCAGTGCTCACCAACATACTTGTAGGGTAGATATCTTTGTCTCCATTTAACCGGGAAGGCCTGAGCCTCAGGGAAGTAACTTGCCCAGATTCATGCATCCAGAATGTGGCACAACAGTGTTTGGACCCAGGCTATCTGATTCCAAAAGCCATTGCTTAACCACCGCATCATATTCCCTTTCATGACTTTGTATTATTTATTTGGGGCCTTTAAGCTTCCAGGTTATTAGCTGACTTGCCATATATGTGAGCTCTGGAAAACTACAATATATTTTGACATCCAGCAAATCAAGACACAGAGCCATAAAAAATCCTAGAAATGAACTAGACCTTGGTAGTCATATTTTTCAACACCTTAACTTTACAAAAATGGAAACTGAGGGGTCCCTGTAGAGGCCACTTTTAGGCAAACAGGCTTGAGCAATGGGATGTAGGAAGTGCCCATAGTGACCACCCGGCTGAATGCAAACCATCCCATCAGGTGATCGACCCACCTGCAAATATCCTAACTGACCAATGGGCTACTTACAACCAGGCACCGTTGCCAAAAAAGGGAGAATTCCATACTTTACCATACTTCCTCATCTTCCCCCTTTAAAAACAGCCCCCACCCACTGCCTCCTTGCAGACAGCCTCTCCCTCTGCTGTCTTGCAGTGTATCCAATAAACTTCTATCCTTTCTTCAGCCTCAGGTGAATTTTTTCACCACCAACGCCATTGGCTTCCACCTATCATCCCCCCACATCTGGGGGCCCCATCTGATCGGATAGACACCCCATGTCTATGTGGGAACACCACAGTTCCCAAGTCTCAAGTGACTGGTGTAAGATTAAACAACTTTCAACATATGAGATAAGGGTTAAGTTGCTGATTGCTGATATTAGAATTCAAAGTTCAGGGGTTTGGGGTTTTTGGTTTTTCTTTTTTGCATCCTTATACCACATGATCAAAATCTACTGTTCCAAGACAGTCTGACATGTTTCCTCAAGACGATTAATCCCGTACACAACTTAACCAGCTCACGGGATGTCTATCAGCCCTGCTTCTACCTAAGAGAGTTCCTTTTGAACTTAGGATACCAAACATCACCACCACCCACCCTCTTGTTAAAATGTCCTTCAACAGCGAATACTGAAAGAGACCTTTTAAATCATGGTGAAGGGGTTACCTTTTTATTGATTAGAATAACACTTATTCAGTAAGCGTGCCATTGTTTAGAAAAGCCATAGGAAGAAATCTAGTCCTTATTTCCTTTGTTATTCCACAATCATTGAGTGCTGTTTTTGTGCAAGGCTCTGTGCTAGGCATTGTGGGAGAAATAAAGAAGCATAACAAACAGTCCCTTCCCTAAAAGTAGTCACAGTATAATTCCAACCTTTCAAGTGATTTGGAAATAGATTTAAATGCACCAGTTATTACGTGGCAAAGCATACAGTACCTTTTATTCATATATAAGGCTATAAAGAAACAAGAGACATTTAACAAGGGACAAATTACTATATAAAATGCAAAATGCCTCTATAATAAAAAGTTGTGACTTTAGTTATAGCACAATATGATTTATTCTCTTAGCCTTTCTGATGAGTGAACCTTTGCATTTTCATATTTTATTCTTAATTTTTAAGTATTGGAGCACGTGCAATGAATAATCAATAGGTAGAGAGGGCCACCATACCACCATGCTTAGCAATTGCTCTGTGAACACCTCTCTCCCGTTTTCTCCAGGGACAGCATTTCCCACTCATCCCCCCCGTCTCCATTACAGCTGCCCCCGATGATTAAATATCAGTACCAAGCAGCTTTGTAGTATATTCTCCTAGGAGACTTCTTCTATTCATTTCTAGCATAATCTCTTATACTCATTTATTGGGAATGAAAACCCATCTTGTCGCTTTCGGCCAGGTCCCAGAAGTGAAATCCTGGGGCACATTAATCTGCCATGACAGCCTAATCCCATTCCTCACCACCTCCCAGCAATTCTCAATTTCCTAATTACCTTTCATAGTTTTCCTTTTAAAACTTTCCCATAAGCCATATCTGGAGAACTTATGCACGTTTTTGCACATTTATTTCTTGGTGCCTGAGCAAAGTGCCTGTACAGAAAGAATTTTCACTTTGACTTTTCTTTTTAATAAGTCTCTTCTCGGTGTGTCACCTGTCCACAAATGAAAGTCTTCAGTATGTCGGGATGACCTAATCAACAATGAGCTTCATAAACAATCACATGTATAAATATTCCTGTGCTCATGAAATTCAGATATATAATATGGATATCCACAATTTGGAGATATATATGTATCGACAATTTGTATATATATATATATATACACACACACACATATATATATACAATTTGTATATATTATATATATATATATATACCATATATATATGTATATATATATATATATGGTAACATACTTTTTGCTGCCAACCTTCAAGTTTGAACTATAATCTCTAGCCATACTACTGTAAGCTTATTAGCCAAGCAGCTAATATTTTTTTAATTTATTATTTATTTTTGAGAGAGAGTGGGGGAGGGGCAGAAAAAAAGGAGGGGGGACAGAGGATCCCAAAGTGGCTCTGCGCTGACAGCAGTGAACCTGATGCAGGATTCAAACTCACTAACCATGAGTTCATGACCAGAGCCCAAGTCAGATGCCTAACTGACTGAGCCACCCAGGCGCCCCACCAAGTAGCTAATATTTTTTTAAGCACCTATTCCATGCCAGGCAATCAGCTATATGATATGCACATAAAACATCCTGGAATTTCAAAATCCAAAACAAAGGCACCCAGTGTGCATTTTGAAAAATGTATTTTCATAAAAAGGAACTCTGATAGAAAATAGTTAACTAAAATTAAATATTAATTGATCACTGGTTACTAAGATTAGCCTAACAATTTTGCACTTATTAAATGGTATAGATGAAGGTAAGATTTAAAGAAACAACACATACCTGATTAAAATGTAGTTACCACCCTCCCCCTTAGCAACTCTATTCATGATGATACCTATGGAACCTAACCCTGTGTTTCTCCAGCATGTGGTCAGCTCTGAGTCTCTCCAAGATTATGGGCCCCTGGGCCCCTGATCTGGCTGTGATCTTGGGCTGCTTCACAGTGGAGATGGAGGGCAGCTTAGGACCAAAATCCTTCATGTTGCACGTATATGCAGTTCTTGGCTCCTCTCATTAGCAGTGCAGACTGTGAGCTGTCAGTCTCCGGCATTTCCAAGAAAAGGCCAAATTGCCCTTTTGATGTCCAAACTCCCTGGAATGAGCAGGAAAGAACACAGGGACTCTGATTGCCGTGATTGCCCTTTAAACCATAGGATTCTCTGGATCTCTCTTGACTCTTAAGATGCTCTAAATCCTAATCCTTCCACAAGAGCTGGAAATGAACACACTTGAACATGTCCAATGAAAACTTTGCTGAACTGATATTATTGAGAATTAACTGGTTCTGCATAAGCAGAATTTACAGATAATTCAAAGTAACTTTTTCAAGTATTTAAAATGGAAATTGATATGGGTTTTAATTGATTTAATAGACTGCAGTCTACTACATGTCATGTATAATGATAAGCACTTCCAAGTATTTTATTACATTTTCATAAATAACAGGAGGTAGATAGCATTTTCACAATTTTAGAGACCAAGAAACTGAGCCTTAAAGCACCCAAGTAACTGTCCAAAGCTTTTTCCAAGAGCTAGGGTCTGATTCCAAATCCAGGGAACTTTCCAGAGTTCTACTCTGAGATACAGTGGGACTATGAGCTGGGAAATCATAGGAGAAGCTTGTCAGCCTTACCTGTAAAGTGGTTCAATGGACTCTGCATAATATTCCCAAGGGCTTTTCCCCTGGAAAGGCAAATACATTGGGTATAGGACAGTTAGTTGTTGTGAACACTCGGAAGCTACATACAGTTTAGTTCATGAAGTGCACCCTGATCCCCTAAGCTACAAATTCTGTCTTTTGTCCTTGGAACATCTGAAGCACTTCGATTGGACATGGAACGCTTTCTATGGTATTTGTGTTATGTGCATTATTTATCTTATGACCACATCTCATCTGAATTTCTTAGCCACATGGCCTGTGTCTTATCTATTTTATCATCCACGGGATCTAGCCTAACACATAGAAGGTTTTTGAAAAGTTTACTTCGTGGATGAGTGAAGTACCCGGTTTCCTAAGAATATATATGCTCGTGTTCCTTTGCCAAAGCAGGAAAAGCAGTCTGATCCAAAGAAATGGCGTGGGAGAATCGTTGGCGGGTGGAGGGCCCTGGTCACTCACGCTTCTCTCCTCTTTCAGGAGCGGCTCTGCCCTGGCCCAACTGTATGGAACTTCTGCTACCCTGGAGCATCACCATTTTAACCATGCTGTGATGATCCTTCAAAGTGAGGTACAGGCCTAATACTCTGCTCCCCTTCTCAGAAAACCAATACAACAATGTTTGCTCCTTCTTTCTTTGTAGTGCCACACATAGATACAGAGAAAAGAGACAAGTTTTTTTAGGCGAAACTATTGCTTTTCTTGGTGGCTTTTTAAAATCCTTTCAGATGCCTGACCAAGAACCTTATTCAGTTCTTCCTGAGCTGATTCATTTGGGTTTCATTATTGGTAAGGAGACTTTTCAGATTCACTTAGCAGAAAAGACGGCTTATAGCTTGTCACCAGAGCATGGGCTTATTTTCTTTAAGGAGCACAGAAGCCACTGGCAGAGTGACTTGACCCAAGTAGTGAGTGGCCCACATTCCCATTTTGCAAAAGTCGAAGCCATTTTACAAGATGGTAGAAATAGAAACAGGGTGAGAAAATTACACTTTATTAGCACAATTGAGAAAGCTATGAAAGATAAAAAGAACCCAAAATTGCTGGTCGGAGCAGTCTGAAAGTGAGAATTGCAGCTAAACTTGAGACCCAAGGCTAAAGCCATATGCCTTATTTTGCTTCATGTCGCAATGCAGGAGTTAGACATAGTTGGACTTGTGTACTTTTAGCTCTCCACAGAGAAAAAGAAAAACCACTAACTGACTCCGGCTGAGGCATCTGAGTTTTAAATTGCCAGGAAAGGATCTGTTTAATTTTCTGCAGGCGTACAGACTTTTTTTTTTTTTTTTTGAGGCCAAGAAGGGATCATCTGTTCCCCATTATTTGTCAGTTCGCTAGCTGTGCCATTAATTATTATTATTATCATCATTAAGGCCCTGCTTCGCTGGAATAGCATCATTAAATATGGAGGGTTTTTTTCCCTCCAGCCTATCTTGAGAAAGCATGTCTTTTGCAATATCACAAAAGCCTTCTTCGACCCCATAAAGGAGAGTCAGCACTCTGGAACCCGAATGCAACTGGGGAAGGGCAAACCCGCTGAGGGAGATGTATTTTCAGTTGGGAATGAAACATCAAGGGTTAGCCTCTCAGTAACTCTGACAGAAACCATCATCCCAGCCTCTGCAGCTCTGGAATTTTCCTATGGAAGCCATGTTTGAGCTGAGCGCTATGGAAGAGGGAGGGAGGGTTAGGAGGAGCTTGGAGCTTGGGTGCAGACTGTCTTTTCTGTACTGGCAATATGATGAGTTTACACCTCAGACCCCAGAAACTCCCACCTTTGTAATAACGGGGATTATAAACAGGATGTTAGGGTTTTCTTGGAAGGTCATTTGTTTGTCTCATTGGGAAAAACAAACCTCACTAACTCAGAATTTGTCTTCATACAAATAAAACACATTGGCTGTCCTTCACTCCGGGGTTCTCTGTAAAGAACACAGAATAATGACAATGGAAATTCATCCTGAGCAACTGTTGTGTGGGTTCTGGTCTGGCTATTATCCCACACACACCCCTGCCCTGCGCATCAGAAAGGCAAAAATGCACCCTGCTTTTTAAATGAGGCAGAGGCCTGAGGCAGGCTACTCCAGACCTTTCTCCCTCCACACTTGGTTTTCTTTTCATCAGTACCACTCCTCCATAAATGTAAATGACAGTAGAAGCAGTATTTCAGGGACACAAATCTGTTTCAGGGACCAAACCCTTGAGGCACTGTAGAAGGCCAATTTGCATGTAAACAATACACTGACTGCAAATTAACTGTTTTGTTTTATCAAAGCCTATCTGGCTAGCTTTATCACTCTGTTAGCTGTAAATTGTGTCAGTTACTATATGTTCTTTAAAACTGTTAAAACGCACTCTCTCACAAAAAGATCAAGATCCTCAAATTCAGACCAGCTTTCTCCTGAACTCCACATAGTTTTGACTGTAACTTACTCATAAAGCTATTTTCTTTCACTGGGAGATGCTAGCCATTGTCTGGATCCAGGTGATGACTTTTCCACAGCTTCCAACCACTTTCTTCCAGGCCCCAGAGCACCAACCTATGATTGATCCATGGGGGAAGGCTCAGGCGAAGAAACCTGGGCAGAATTATGGCTTGGTCTACCTTTACTTACTTGTCTTCTTCTTAATGGCTGAATTAAGGGTCTGGAAGAGTTCATTTGAAAATTATTATTAATTTTGGACCTGGTCCCAGGTGGAACCAATATACTCTAGTCTTAAAGGAGTGGAGGGTTCACCCAATGAGATAAATTAACTCAGGGAAGGAGATTATCATCTGGTAGCTGGTAAGAAGTAATTTGCTAATTGATATTCTGGTTCCCTGAAAGAATTAATTTACCTCTTAGTGGAGAATAGTTTATTCTCAGGCAGTCATCTGCCCCTTCCTTCCATACTATCTTCTGGCTCCCAGCACCCACTTTAAAACCCCTCCGGTTCCCAGGCCACATGATTTTGAGTTCATAACTCATGCTAAGAAAACTTGTTAAATGAAAAGCCCCTGACTTTCAAAGCAAGTTAAGTGAATTGGTCACTTTACAGGATTGTTTCACTTTACTAAAAATATCGCAGAACTGTCTAATGTAGCTAAAACAAATTTTGATGAAAAGAAGTGTGCTTTCCAAAGGTATGGAGATACAGGTACAAATTTTCCTAGGTAAAAGTCATCTTAGCAGTCCCAAGAACTATGCCAATAACACTATCTTATACATTCTAGCGACTCAGTAATTACATACTGAATTTACCACACACTTCATTAGGATGTATCTTCACAATTTAACTCGGGGTTTCTCAAACTCGACACTGTTGACACACTGGGCCAGTATACCTTCATTGTGGGGGCTATCCTATGCATTGTCAGAGATTCAGCGGCATCCCAGGCCTCTACCCACCAGATGTTGATAGCATGCCCAACCAGAGTGATGATAAAAAAGTCTCTAAATATTGCCAAAATCACTCTCAGTTAAAAACCACTGGTCTAAGGTTTCTTTCTCCCCCTTGAAGTAATTTGTTGTCATAGCAAGTGCTTCCAAAATGCCAACTTAAGTCTTTATTAGTGAAACTAGTATTCATTTTAGGGTCAGAAAGATTCTCAAATATTTTGTCAATTTCTACGCTCAACAATTCCACAGGAAATGGCAGCCAAATGGAGTTATTGGCACAAACATATCCATAGTAACACAAGTTTAAACATTTTCAGAGTCTTCTATTTAGGACTAATAAAGAATAATAAAGTGCCTCTTGGTGGTTGTCCTCAAAAATGGTTGCACTCTCTGGCTTTGCTGTTTTCCAGAGGGTCTGTTTGTATTTGCACAAAATTTCATTAATTTTTTAAAAAAATGTTTTTATCATGTTCCCATACTTTTTTTTTTTTAAATATAGGAGACATGTAATTGACAACCTCAGATTTAATGTTGTCTTTTGTGACTTTTTACTTTCTCATTACAGGGTCACAACATCTTTGCTAATTTGTCCTCCAAGGAATATAGTGACCTTATGCAGCTTTTGAAGCAGTCAATATTAGCAACAGACCTCACGCTGTACTTTGAGTAGGTATTGGCATTTGATCTATTTGACAAATGGATATCTAAAATTTCATCTTGTAATTAATTTTCAAGTCCATATTGGGGGTCGCCTGTTATTCTACCACTGGTGTCAATGTGTAAATGAGCTAAACTTTTTGTTGTTTTCCCTTATCTAAATGAACTTCATTAAGGTGGTATCTGTAAGACAAGAAAATCAGGGCTACCATCACGTGATTTATAGCTTTCTTCTGTTGAATGAACTTTGTCTGAAACTTTTGACTCTGAAACTAGGTGATGGCCATTTTTATTTTAGACACTTGCTAAGATTGCTATTTTTGGTTATTTTATTTCTGGTGAAATCCAAAATGGTGTTGATGATGCTAATGAAAGATTTGTTGTGGAAAGGTTAACTTGAAATCCAAGTCTTCATTTCTTGCCTCTACTCTATCTCTCTTTCTCAGAAGAGCTGTACTCCTTTTTCCCAAAGTTCAAGCCTCCATCTGAGCTAGAAATTCCATCCCTCTTATTTCCCCTGATACCTGCTCCACCAGAGCAAAACCACCTCTTTTGGCAGCCTGAAAGTCTTTTCCTTCACCAATATGCATAGTTTCCTCTTAAAGACCAGTTTCCCTTCCTTAAAAAATTCTTCCACTTGATCTGATGGAGATCTTTAATTGCTTTTCAACTTACCTTTCTTTTACTGCCTACCTTTCAAAATAAATGGAACACAAAAAAATAAAAAATAAAAATAAATAAATAAATGGAACACATTTTCCTAACACCTGCTTACGCTTTGAAGACCAATGTGCACCTTCATATTCTACAGAAATTGTTCTTTCACAGGTCACCAGAAACTTCCTTGTCCTCAGATTCAGTGTCCTCCTTTACCCATTTCTGATATTGTCTAGCTTCTTTGAGACCTCTGAAGGTTTACAGTCTTCTTATTGTCAATTTCTACCCTCTTCTCTTCCCCAACATCCAGCTGCTTTTCTCCCTCTTTTCCTGGATTCTTTGTAGGTTTCTTTTCTCCTTGTTCCTACATATGAGTTCTTGAACCCATATTCTTTCTCAAATCAGATTTATTCCCTTAGCCTCATCTCCATATAACCTGTATAGGTATGTAGAAGGTCCTGGAATTCTTCAGTCTAACCATCACATTCTAATCACATATCTCCAACTTCCATCTCAAAAACCTTCAGTGATTTCATTGCTTTTAAAGCAACCTGGAAACCTAGTTCAAGTTTCAAGGCCCTCCATAATCTGCCCCTAACCTTTTTTCCTTCTTATCTTCCACTTCTCTCCTACATGATTTGTCTTCTCTAACCAGACTGGTCTACATATTACACTTTGAAAACATCTCACACAGTGCCCTGATGCCCGAATCATACTGTTTCTGCATGAAATCCTGTCCCTGCCCTTCCTCATCAGCTGAATTTTCCTTTAAGGTCCATTTCCTCCATCACCTTTTCTAGGAAGCTTGTTTCACTCCCTTTGAAATCTTAACTGCCCTTTGTTATTGTGTCAGTTAGAATTAGAATCAATTGTAAGGGGCACAAAACCCAAAACAATAGTGGACTACATCTCTGTCACGTAGAAGAAATCTGGAGATCCACAATCTGGAGCTGGTAGAGTAGCTATATGAAGTCATCAGGGACTCAGTGCTCTTTTTATCTTTCCGAGCTGCCACCTTCAGCACATGGTTTCGACCTTAGTCCAAGATAGCTGCTTAAGCTCCAACCAGAATGTCCACATTTCAACAAGCAGAAAGAAGAAGGGACAAGGAAGAAAGGGGCCAAAAGGTGATGCAAGCTATCTTTTAGGAGAGTTTTTTGGAAACTCCACATAATTGTTGCACTTACATTTCAATGGTCAGAATTTAGTCATTTGGCCAAACCTAGGTTGAAGGAAGGTTGGGAAAGGAAGTCTTTACTTTGGGTAGCTGTGTGCCCTGCTGAAAAGTAGGGGCTCTATTATTAATAAAGGAAGGAGGGATATTGGAGTAGACAACTAACAATCTGTGCCCTAGGTATTTATTGTTGGATTCTGCTGAATGAGTTAGTTCATGGTATTGTGGAAAGAGTAAAGGCTTTGGAAGTATACTGGTCTGGATTTAAATCACATTCTGGCATTCTGCTTAAACGTGGTAGACTGAGCCCAAGTGTCTGTGTCCTTTCCCTCCTGAAACTCCACTGAAATGACACCAAATAAATTTAAAGAAAAATAAAAGCATAAATCTGCAAGAGAGAGGGCACGCAACAACTGAAAAGAGATGTCAATACATAAGTGGAAAACGGAAGACTGACCAACAAATGGTTACTGATTTAGCAGAGCAGAAGTGAAAAGTAGGACCCACAGAGTAAAACATCTCTGAGAAGCAAGATAGTTTGCCCTGTAAGACCTTAGTTAGGAGCCCAGGGACAAAAAAAAAAAAAATGCCATGAAAAGGGGATATGACTCTCAAAGCTTAAGACAAGAAGATTGATAGAAAGTCAGTTTATGTAACACTCAGAACCCACAAAGTTCTTCCCCAACATAGTCAGTTAGCTTTTTTTCCTCTACCCCTGGAGATAGTCAGAGGTTTATTCCCTAGAGAAATAAAAGACCAAACTCTGGACTGAGGGAAATAGAAGGTAGAAATGAGATACAGAGCCAGAACAGGGGATAAAAAGAAATGGAACAAGTCTCTGGATTGAAAACCCATAGCCCAGTCACCCAGAAGCTAGGAGTTCATAAGCCATAAATCCAGGGTTGTCAGATTTAGCAAATAGAAATACAAGAATCCTAGTTAAATTTGAATTTCATATAAACAAGGAACAATTCTTAGTATAGCTATGTCCCATGTAATGTGTGTGGAGGACACATACATACAACTGCTGCTCAGCCTTTTAATGCCTGACCATTACATACAAAGAGATACCAAGGCTCACAGAACACTTTGTGAAAGACTCCCATATGAAATACAGAAGCCAAAGGAAATGGGAAAAAATGAAATTCAGAGAAAGCAGGGAGAGAAAGAAAACAAAACCCCAAAGCGATTATTAATATCTTTAGACAGCTAATGTATTGCATCCATGAAACAAGAACAGGATGCTTTAAAAAATAATAGGAACAACCACAGAAGAAAAAGCTCTTGATATTAAAAATAGGATAGCCAGGGGCGCCTGGGTGGCGCAGTCAGTTAAGCGTCCGACTTCAGCCAGGTCACGATCTCGCGGTCCGTGAGTTCGAGCCCCGCGTCAGGCTCTGGGCTGATGGCTCAGAGCCTGGAGCCTGTTTCCGATTCTGTGTCTCCCTCTCTCTCTGCCCCTCCCCCGTTCATGCTCTGTCTCTCTCTGTCCCAAAAATAAATAAACGTTGAAAAAAAAATTAAAAAAAAAATAGGATAGCCAAAATAAATAAAATTAAGGCATTGGGAAATACAGTCAAAGGACAAACAGGCAGCAATATGGAAAATATTGTTTTGTTTCATTATGTGCTTTTTAGGATTGTTTGATTTGTTAACTATGTGCATGGAATACCTTGATAAATATAAATTTTAATTAATTTTAATATATAGTTTCAAAACAAAAATCCCAGCTCTGCCACTACCTGGCTGTGTGTTATCAGACAAATTATTCACCTCTCCAAGCCTCTTTTCTTCATACGTAAAATAGAGATAACAATACCTATGTTATCTGTCTTATAAACATCTTACATCTCATAAATGCCTTGTATGTCTTATAAATGGTGGTATACAATCTCATTGCTTTATAGCCCATTTATTTTGCATGTTTTCTGACCCTCATGATTGACTTAACTATGCTGATCTTTTTCTGAAATGATGCTCCTTGATTTGGGATTTATGGAGGCCTATACCCCTTTAATGTTTTTATTTCCTGTCTCTGGCACTTCAGGATTTTGTGTTATTTTTCTCAAAGTAGAAACATTTTCCCAAGCCAAGTTTCCAAGTGACTTCTAAGGGGGAAAAAAATCTCACAGTTGGAGTCCATTTATCAAGGCCTGTTAGGGACGTGTCGAATCACTGAGTGACCGCTGGGATGCGGCCAAGTAAGTTGGTTGCAACTCCTTTTCTCATTACTCTGTTCTTATCTTAACGCTGCAGCCCCTGCTGTTTGCTGACTCCCAAAGAAGTCGGCTTGTTCTCTTTTTGTCAGCATTATTGTCTTCTGAGGTTCCGAATAGCTGCTCATTCCCTAATCTAGACCTTCAGGAGGCTGATTCACTTGCCTGTTTAAAGTTGCATTAAAGCGTTGCCATATTTTTAGCCAAAACAATCCCTAGGGTTAATGAGGAGAACAGCAGCCACTATAGACTGTCACCCAGATGCATTTATTTCACAGATATAAAATGGTGGGACTAGAAGGGATGTTAGAAATGATGTAATCCAATTCATCTCCTTTATTTTGTAGATCAGGTACTGAGCTCCAAAAGGTTAAATAGTGTAGTTTGGGTCACATAACTAATTAATGGCTAAACTGAAAACCACTCCTCTTTCAGGGCTTTTTCCACAATCACTGTATTCCTCCTCTAATGGAAGAATCAAGAAATAGTCATCATTCGAGTTGGAGATACATTTTATGGAATATTGACCTTCCTGGGTGTATGTCAATCAGTTTAATTTGCAAACCAGCATGGGTTCCCTGTGCCCTCTCCCAAAGCAGAGCTAGAGTCAAGGGCTTGCGTGCAGGTAGCATAGTTTTGGAAGTGGCGTCAGGAATAGGAGCAGGGCTCTGGGACAGTGACTAGGGAGGTAGGAAAGCTATTGCCAGGACGCATTTCCTTGTTGGTAGTTACAGTGGTCACCTGGGCTTGATCCTGCAGGGACTGTCTGAAAAGTCTCAGATGCAGCACCTCAAAATTATCCACCCACCTCCATTCTTTATCAGCAAAGGTTATTCCATGGGTGTTAACTCCTAGGACTTGGGACTTTCAGGATGTGCACGCCTGAGAGCTGGGGATTCTCCAGCAGTCCTCATCCCACACGTGGAGTGAGCAGCACCCCGGCAGAAAGTAAGCAATGCACCAGGGAGCCTGGGCAGGAACTTGGTGCAGCAATGGCTAGAGAAATGTGGGCCAAGAGGGTGTGGGGTGGCCTGGCACAACTTCTCTCCAAGACTCTGGGGCATCACTGGTTCTTCTGCCATAGCTACTCAAATTGAAAGTCATGATACTGTTGAGGTCAATCAAAAAAGAGACTCACTGCCTTCCTCCCCTAGGAAAGGGAAAGCACTCTGGAAAGAGCCAGTGCAGGCAGGGAGATGCTCTTCTGGACCTTTCGAAGAGAAGTTTATGATCCATTCCTACAGGCGAGATCTCCTGCCATGCACCAAAAAGAGGAAAAAAAGATTCCTAGAAATGTGGAACCCCTTTAAAAATGACGACAAAAACTTGTAAATTTAATTTCTAATGGTTTTAGGTATTCTTGGGATTCCATACTATAAGTGACAGATAAAAGCAGAATTCACAGATTTAAAAAACAAAAATAAAACAAACAAAAAAACCTTAGTGTGAATTTCTAGGCTTCACAACCCAAGCCTGGGGGTTAATTGTTCAGTCTGATTTTCCAACTCATTGAAACATTTTCCAGTTTCTGCTGAGTGATTTTCAGAAATTGATTTCTATGCCTATTTCTGAGTCCCTCCAGTAAATAAGGCTTTGATAATTAAATAGTAATTTCAGCATCTCAAGCAGGACCTAGATGTACCCTATCAGTAACCAGCCATGCGACTTTGAGGGAGTCACTTAATCTCTCTTTGCCTTGGTTTCTTGTTAGCAACATGGGGACAGGCATATCACCCATATCAAACCCCTAAGGTCCTTGTGGTGGTCAAAGGAGATTACCTATGTGAAAGATAATTTTGTAATTTAAATAATTAAGATTTCAATAATCTAAATAATGTAAATTTAAATAATTGAAATTTGATAACTTTGATGACTTAAAGTAACTGATAAAAGAATCACTCAGCCAGAACACTTAATAAAAGTTTCACCATAAAAGATGATGCTTTGGGGCAGGGGAGGGGAGCAGAGGAAGAGGTCCAAAATTATAAGTGTTGAAACTTCAAAGAGAAGTCACAAATGCCCTTTCCTTTTGTCTGCATGTAAGTCAAAAGAGATGATTATTAATAAAAACAATGACTAATGTTTCCTGAGTGCTTCCTTAGGAGCTTTATGTACACATTATCCCATTTGATACTTAGAGCAGTCCTATTAGAATAGGCACTATTGTTGACCTCCTAATACACAGGAGGAAACTGATGTTTGGGGAGATTCAGTAAATTCCTCACAATGCCAAATGGAAAGCTGAGATCTGAACCAAGAAGTTGGACTCCAAACTGTTTGTAAGTACTGTGGCATTCTCTCTGTGGTTATAGAACCATTGGAACTGAGGCCAGTCCTGGGAACACGCAGACATTAGGGGCAGCAGTATCTTGAGTACGCCCATGCCTGAGGCCGGTTACAAGCACACCAGGAAGTGGAGTAGAGGCTTCAGGTTAGAGCTGCACAGGAGCCTGTCTGGTGGGGCTGAGACTTCATTGAGAGGCTCCTTGTTTGCACCTGAGCTAAGCTGGGGCATCAGAAGTTGGCAACTCTTTCTTTACCTTTAATACGGTTATGGAGGGCATTGCTGTTGGGCGGCAATAGCAGTGTGGCAGCCGTGCCCAAAAGGCTGTGATCACATAACACTCTTATCTGTCATCCAGCAGGGCCTGCTCCATGCCCAGCACCTTCGCAGCCTTATAGTATCTCCCTGTATCGCCACGAGAATGGGAGCCTCGTAAATGCAGACATCTCACTCTTAGAGCCCCCAAACCTGACACACTGCCTGACATAACGATGTCTCAAAATATGAACTTTTTGATACTGAATTCTCATATCAACCTCCTAAGTGGATATTATTATCTGCATCTTATAGATAAGGGTGCGTGGGCTTAGAGAGGGTAAGTAATTTGCCCAAAGTCATCAAGTTGTCTGCGCTCATATCTCCGTGCCACATTGCCTCAACCACTATTTAAACCAAGAATTATCCAACAATTCAGATTTTATAAATCCATTTGGATGCTCAGTGCTTTTCCAGTTGGCTCTCTAAATTAATCAGACTGATCTTCAAATTGAAAAATCTCCCCATCCCTTTGTGCTCTACAAACATTCATCAGCAATTATGGAAAATGCCCAATCTAATGGTATCTCTGTCTTTGTCTTTCCAGAGGGAGGCAATAAGTAACATTTTTCAAAAGCATCTGATAATGACAGCAAAATGTACTAACTTATCTTAGATTGTTAGAGGAGTTCTAGTTTGACCATCCTTTTAAAATTAGATTAATATCTACAACAATTCATTTTTTAAATACAATAGGAACTGAACAAATGTTTCTGCTACTATGCGGACAGGAATATTCACTCATTCATCATTCAACACATGTTTATTAAGAGCCCACTATGTTTGGTGTTTTCAACTTCCACAGTTGCCTGCACTCAACTTAGCCACCATGTTGGAAAGAAAAAGGTAAATGAACGCACAGTAAGGTGTAATGACTTATAAGGCTTAACCTATTCTTACACTTGAACAGAGCCTAGTGAACTGACCCACTGAAATTATTCTACTGTTAGAACAGGCACCACAGCAGGTTGATGAAAGAAATATTTTGGCATCTCTTGATGCATTTTGAAGCACTTTTACATAGGTTCATCCCCATGTCCCCATCCACAGATATTGCAACTAAATAAAACATGAGAAATTCATCTACTAGCACGTATTGTTGCCTTCTTTATGTACTTCTCCAGGCACTGTTCTGGTTTCTGGGGATGCACCTCAGAATTCTTACCCCAGGGGCTCTGCGCCCATAAGAAAGAGAGAAAAACAGTAATGCCGCAGCATGAGGAGTGCTATAGCCAAAGAAATACAGGAGCAATTAGGGCGGGTGCCATCCAGCAACACCTAAACCACCTCGTGGCCTGGCAATTCTGCTTGGACTCAACCGACTGTTAGGACCTATGTTATCTCATCTTCTGCACTTCTCAACATTCAGTCATTCTAGTCTATTTCCTGCATTTTGCCAGTTTTATTCATGGCAACAGAAGCACAGCATCAGACAAACAATTTCATTCAGGTTCTTAGCTGGCCTGTGTGTTATCAGTGCTAGTCTAAAGCCGGGAGACAATGCAGCTTCAAAATTGAATATATGACTTTTGTCCATCAGTCATAATTACTAGAGTTAACATCTGAATATTAATGTTCTATTCCTCTCTGGTGCTTTAACGCCCAAATTCCAGAAATCTCTCCAGAGTCTACATTTAGCAATCAACTGTAGACATATGATTTGCCTGTTGAGTGAATATTAAGAACACTGAAGGAGGGGTGCCTGGGTGGCTCAGTCAGTTCAGCAACCAACATCAGCTCAGGTCATGATCTCCCGGTTCACAATTTCGAGCCCCACATTGGGCTCTGTGCTGAGAGCTCAGAGCCTGAAGCCTGTTTCAGATTCTGTGTCTCTGTCTGTCTCTGTCCTTTCCTCGCTCATGCTCTGTGTCTCAAAAATAAATACACATTAAAAAAAGTTTTTAAAGAACACTGAAGGAACAAATCTCTTCCCCCCTGCACCCCCCCCCCACCAAGCCCCCACACTCTTGCCACCCCTGCCTGATAATTCTGGGGCTGGAATTACAGAAGATCACAATGACGATTTGCCATTTTGGGAGTAAAACCTTCCTAACTTTCATGCACTTTTAGTAGATTCAGAACAGTGAGATGAATAGATAGATGAAGAATATGTGTACATATATACATGTACAGATATATAAACTTACCCCAAAGTTATTTGATTAGCATATACACAGAAATGGTGATTTCTCACTTTATAAATAAAAGGTGTCTTGCAGATAAATTACAAACCGGAAAGATTTTCAGTGTAGTGATGGGTGACCGGTAACCAATCTTTAGAATTATTTTTGAAGGTAATTTTAGCAGTTCTGTTCAAATGATGCTTTTTTAAAGACCGCTATTTTTCTAAGTGGAGCATATGTCAGGAGAGCAGGATAAAAGCCTAATAAAAACATATCTGATTATAAATGAGATTTTCCAGTAAGTTGCTTTTCACTAGCTGAGGTATTTGCCATTGTCCTTGAAAACCAAGGTTTCCAATGATCTGCTTGAGAAGTTAATGATATTGCTCCTCATGACAGAAGAGTCTGGATCCAGGGAGTATTATATAACTTTGTAGATTTTCAAATGTTCGTTTTAGGAGTCCTATGTTTTTAAAAGTGCTCATATTTCTAACAGTTTCACATATGCTCATGCTGCTGAGTCTGTATAATCTATATACTCACACATATATAGATACTGAAAGGAGCAGCTGTGTGGGCAAATTCATTTCTCAAAAGCACAGTCAGTGGATTTCACATTGTTGCTTTGTAATGATCATCGCTAAGGAGAAGGTCAGAAATACACCCCACCTGGAGTGTGAACCACCAACTTGGCCTGGGCCATTTGCAGCTTTTCTGTGGAGCATCCCCTTGTTGATGATGGAAGGATCTCTGTCTGGTGCCTGGCTTGGTGCTTGGTATTTGGCACTTCCTTGGCACAGCAGGCTGCAAGGCCATTACATCTCATGAGGGCTGTCTCGGCATGCAAGACTATCTGGTCCACAGGGTCATGCGTCACCCAGTTTACAAAGATGATCTCAGAGGCCAGAACTGGGAGGCTGGGGGCCTAGAATCTACCTAGACCTGCCCATAACTGCCATGGGGCCCTGGAAAAATCACCTTCCTTCACCAGAATCACCTTCCTTCACCTTATAGTTTGCTCACGTAAAACATGAGAGAAACAGCACATTTCTCAAAGGTACCTGTATACCTCTAACAGTCTATAATTATAGTGAAAACTCACATATAGAAAACAAAGTCACTCTATGACCCTGCAAGTGTATATATGCATGCTTGTGTGTGTGTGCACACACATAGAGAGAGGCAGAGAGAGAGAAAATGCACACAAGTTCACAAGGAGACATGTATAAGGATGTTCATAGCAGCAGTATATGGACTATGTAATAGCAAAAAAAAAAAAAAAAGGAAACAATCTAAACCTTCATCATCAGGAAATACATAAATAAATAGTGGTTTAATAATACATGGAATAACCACATAGGATTAAAAAGGAATGGCCTAAAACTCTACATAACAACATGGGTGAATGTCACAAACATTGATCAAGAAAAGCAAGTTGCTGAAGAATACATAGACTACAATGATACCATTTATACAGTTTTAAAATACACAGGGCAATACTTTGGATAGTTTACCTAGTAAAATTATAAGGATGTATGTGAAGATGATTCATACAAAATTTAGAAAATAGCCATCTTGTGGCGGGAGGGAGGGAGGCAAAAGCAAGAGTACAGAGATGCTCAGGGGCCTCGACGGGATGGGGAAATCTTTATTTTGGGGCCGGATGGTGGAGAGGTGGATACATTTTCTATCTCTGGTGTGAAATTTTCATACCTCTTAAAACATTTTAAGCATGAATAATAAACTTGTCATGTCATCTTTGCATATCATGACTTCAAAATCCTTTTTGCAGCCTTAGGAAAATGATTTAACCGATCTCCTGATCTTTCAAACTAGTTAATTTTCAGAAACTTAAAAATTTTCTAAATGTATTTTGTTTTCAACTTTAAAGCATATGACTATTTGTGTAACCAAACATATTACCAGATGTATGATATACATGGTTCCACCAGTGACTAAACTTGACAAAACTATGGTGTGCAGAAAGTCCTATTACCTTCTGAGGTCATAGTCAAACCTTGGGAGGCCAGAATAAATAATCAAGAAATAGCCATACTTTAGGCAGTGGAGGAAAAATAAAATTAGTATGCCACATTTTTCCTTGCCCTACAGATTCTTCCCACCTCTCCTCTACCCACCATCCCCCAGGGATCATGGATAATCCCTTTTGTCCTGATGCAATGGAATCTAATTTTGTTATAATGTGATGTGAAGCCTATAACCTATTTTGGGTTCAGTTGATTTAAGGCTTTCACACCAGCAACTCTGGCTATTATGGTTTCCATAGCTGGGAAATTTACCCTTACAGTTTTGTTCAGTTGCCCTGTCACAGATTTGCATTTTTAAAAAATTCTTTTCTGCATTGAGTTAGCCGCCTAGGTAATATGTCTCCATTTTGCATCAGAGATGTTATATATCATATACTGAGCATACTCTCAGCAGATAAAACAGTATCAGTGGCAGGAGGGTCAGACATCAGATTGGAATGATGTTCTTAAATTTCCCACAACGTGTTTTGTTGGCGTCTTGGTCTGGTAGGAATCTAGTCCTCAAGAATCTAACAGAGCTTTCCTTGGATCGATTTTATGTTGCTCTCTTATCTCAATCTCTCCAAATAGCAACTGTGAATAGTCCTATACCATTAGAATTGAGGTGAAACCAGTGGCTGGAGAGTTATTTTATAAAATGAATAGGTTTCTGAGGGAATCATTTTCATTCATTCATCATTTCAACAAATATTTATTGAGCTACTTACTCCTACACATCGGGCATTGTTGTAGACACCGGGGATCCAGGAGTGAAGAAAAGAGGCCAGGCCCTTGTCCTCACAGAGTCTGCCTTCTAGTGATTTCTTAGAATAACTCAGAGGATTGAAGTGACATCAGGTACACATGACAACAGGGATGATGATAAGCAAGCTCTTTCAGAAAGACTTTCATGATTTTCCACAACCCTCCAAGCAAAGCTCAGTGCCTTCCTCTGTGCCCCAGGACACCCTTGTCACTCATGGAAACTGATATTTCAACAGATTGCTTTTGTATCCCAGCAGTGCCACTCACCAGTTGTGCAACCTTGGACCAGTTAACTCAACCCTTTCGAGCTTAATAACTAGCTAATCCTTATTGGGTATCTACTATGTGCCAGGCTCTCTGCTAAGTGTTTTACATAAATCATTTTATCTAATCCTTATACCAACCCTATAAGACAGATCCCGTTACTATTCCTCCTACTAATAAGAAAACTGAAACCCAGAGAGGCTAAGTAACCTACTTGAGGTCAGTCATGTGGGTAGTAAGTGACCATAGTAGTAAGGGCCCAATAAATGTTAACCTCACGCTGTGGGGGTGGGGGTGGGGGGACCAGGAGTGGGAACAGGTCATGCACATGCAGTGTCAGAGCCTATTTAAAATCCTGATACTTTAGGGGCGCCTGGGTGGTTCCGTCGTTAAGTGTCCGACTTCAGCTCAGGTCATGATTTCGCAGTTTGTGAGTTCGAGCCCCGCGTTGGGCTCTGTGCTGACAGCTCAGAGCCTGGAGCCTGCCTCAGATTCTGTGTCTCCCCGTCTCTCGGCCCCTTCCCTGCTCATGCTCTGTCTCTCTCTGTATCTCAATAATAAATAAATGTTAAAAAATTTAAAATCCTAATACTTTATTCACCATGGATTTTTCCTGCATTTATGTTGTTTTAAATATTGTATTAAAATATTGTTTAGCTTGATAACTGAGCTTTTGGGCACCCACTTAAATTTTGCGCCCAAAGTGAGTGCCTCTCTTACCTCACTCTAGTCCCAGCATCATTAGTAGTATTGGTATCACATTAGAAGGGGAGTTCCTATTTATTTGTTGATTGCCCCTGCTGAATTCAGAGATGTCTAAAGATTCCATCTATGTCTTGTGTCTCTAAAGCCTTAAGAGTTGGTACAGAGCAGGTGTTCAAGAAATAGTGGCTGAACCAAACTTTCTGCTCCACAATAATTCAAAGGAAGACTAGTCTTCATTCAGTGAGAAAAGAGAACTAGCTGACCTCTTCAGTTTCATGTAGTACAATTAGTCCATTGTATTTTATTATTGTCAGTAATACTATTAATATTATTTACATATTAACCACAGCCGTCAGATATTGGGTATCTACTAGAGTCAAATGCTTAACACACCTCATCTCAAATTCTGACCACAAAGCTGGAAACTGAGGCTCAGCAATGTGGAATCACTTGCCCTGGGCCACACAGCTAGTAAGTGACAGTCAGCATTAGACCCAGGTCAGTGTGAGTCCAGACTTGGGTTCTTTGCATTCTACCACCTCCCTTTCTCTTTCAGTGTATAGTCTGTCACTGAACAGACTGTGGCATGACTGTGGCCATAGAGAAGGGAGCAGGCAAATGAAGAAGATGGTGAAGTTATACAAAGAAAAGATAGACACACACTGAACACCCAAAGGGGAGGGGAGTGGCCGGGCCCTTCCATATCACTGTGCAATGCCATCTCTGACCATTGCTATGAGGTTGTTGTGGAGATTATCCTACACTGTGGTGTGGCCCTGACCTGTATCCACTTGAAGGGGTAAATCGAAGACCTGTCTGTGTGTCTCAAATAAGAGAGCCACATGTTTGTCTTCCTGACCTGCCTCCTTTCGGGTAAATTGAGTAGTTAAGTCTGACCAGATGACAAGAAGTCTATACGGTTGGGCAGCTGGTGATAGGCACCCCACATCAGAAACAAGGAACCAACTGCACCCAGCATTATGTTCTTTGTCCCCAGAATATAATGGGTCAGTGCTAAATGTCTAAGATCCTACTCGGATTTCTACCATGAAAGACATGGTTGTATTTTCCAAAGTGTACTTCTTGAAACGTCAGTACGATAGAATTCTGTGGTCAAGGAAGCTTAAACAGGATTTTCTTTTTTCTTTTTTTTTTTTTTTTAATTTTTTTTTCAACGTTTTTTATTTATTTTTGGGACAGAGAGAGACAGAGCATGAATGGGGGAGGGGCAGAGAGAGAGGGAGACACAGAATCGGGAACAGGCTCCAGGATCCGAGCCATCAGCCCAGAGCCTGATGTGGGGCTCGAACTCATGGACCGTGAGATCGTGACCTGGCTGAAGTCGGACGCTTAACCGACTGCGCCACCCAGGCGCCCCAGGATTTTCTTTTTTTATTATTATTATTTTTTTAATGTTTATTTTTAATTTCAAGAGAGAGAGAGAGAGAGCGCGAATGGAAGAGAGGCAGAGAAAGAGGGAGACACAGAATCTGAAGCAGGTTCCAGGCTCTGAGCTACCAGCATAGAGCCTGATGCAGGACTCAAACTCACAAACGGTGAGATCATGACGTGAGCCGAAGTCTGATGCTTAATCAACTGAGCCAACAGTCGTTTGGGGGTGCCCCAACAGGATTTTCTGTCAGTATTTCTCAGAGCTTTCAAAAGTTCTGGGTGGTGAATCTCCAAGGGAAGTAGATTATAGGCAGCATTTCTCCAACCCAGTTGGCCAGGGAATCCCATTATGTGGAGTACCTCCACATGGGATGGACTCTGGGAAGCTGTGTGTCAGGATCTTTTAGACAGTATTTCAGGAGAAAGTGCCAAGAAGGTGAAACCTTGGGAAATTATTCTTAAGGAATCAAAATGTTAATGTCTTCCTTTTTTTCCTTTTTCACTATAAAAAAAAAAAGGTTCTAAAACTAGATTAAAGGAAAGTTGTGAAAATAAAAATAAATCACCCTTATTTTCACAACTTGAGAATATCCTGTTCTTGTCTTTTCTGTATCTATATAACTCCAAATGTGTATCCATATATGTGTGTGTGTGTGTGTGTGTGTGTGTGTGTGTGTGCATCCAGACTTAGCACGTGCAGACACTATGCTAACTGCTTTGCATTTAACCCTCACAATAACCCTGTGAGTTAACAAATATGATTCCCATGTTAGAGATTTGGAAATTGAGGCTCAGAGGGTTTAAGTAACTTACCAATTTGCACAGCAAGTAGGTGACTGAGCCACTGTTTAAACACAGGTATTTCTGACTCCACAGACTATGTATTTAAGCACTGAAATGCTGCAATAGTTATTTTCTACCCCAGAAAAAAAGTATTTGCCCTGAATTTACTACCAGGGAGTTTATCTTATCTGAGATCCTCATACAGCTCAGTTTCATGTTGAATGATAAAAGGGTATTCCAAAATTGTTCCCGCTTTTTATTTGTCCTTGCCTCCCTCCTCTGACTTCGGGTAAGTGTCACAAGGACTTCACAGCGAGTAATCCTAAATGCCGGGCCACATTGTTTTCTGTTTTATGGCTCAATGATTTCCTGTGTTGTAAATGCATTCAGAAATGATTGTGGCTTTTTCTTGAAGCCTCAACATTTTTTAAAAAGTGATTTATTTTGATAGTGCTTTAGCCTCATGATTTCAAATATTAAGTTACTTGGTTCAGGTGATCTTATATTTTCCCATAAATGTGTTTATGTCACCCCGCAGACTGAGAAATTTCATTCCAGATTTTTTTTCTTTCTTCCTTCATTTGATTTTGTGCAGGAGGAGAACTGAATTCTTTGAACTTGTCAGTAAAGGAGAATATGATTGGAACATCAAAAACCATCGTGATATATTTCGGTAAGAAGCAGCTCTTGTTTATGTGTTTTTTCATTATCTGAAGATTTAGTCATGCTTTTCTGACAGTGCTAAGGGCACACAGTGATTTTTGAAGTAACAATCTTAGCTTACATTCAAAACATTCAGAGAGTAGTTGAATAATTAGAGAAAAGGTAGAGTGTCTTTCCATCTTCTAATTCATTATATTTTTGCCCCCTCACCATAAATTTGCCTTCAGAATTAGAAAATGGTGTTCAAATTGATTCAGTTTCAGCAAGCTGTGACTTCCTGTTTTTCCTGGGGAAGCAGAGTATGTAAGTTGAGGAGAGAGAGGATTTTTGAACCTTAGAAAACATCATTACCAAAAACAAAATGGCGAATGAAATTTTGTTTTTCTTTAGAGACAACAGATGTTATATACAGAAAACCAGTTGGAAACATGTTGGTGGCAGAAATAAGGAGTCTGTTCTACACTTTTCACTGGACTTCTTCCTAATTGTTTAGAAAAGACAGCAGCAAACCACTATCCTTACGTGGCACATTTGAACCCCCTGACTGTAGCCATCCAGACAGCTAGGCACTACTCTTTTTCTCATATCCTGTCCCTCCACTGTCCCTACCTCACTACCCCGAGACTTCTGCTGTCTTATTCCTGTGCCAAGCTGGTATTTCTGGAAAATTTTGTGAGGCCAGGACTGTGGGCTCGCTGTATCTGCTCCACAACTGCTAGAATCACCCAGAGCACCACCCCTATCGTGGCTGCCCCATACCTGCCATGCAAGCCCTGCCCCCAGCCCCCTCCAGCTTCAGAACACAGGGCTGCCTGCCCCTCCCTCTGCCCAGGACCACTCTTCATACTTTCCAGAGGCCTTCTCCCCTCCCACAGTGATATTTCTTTCTGCTATCTTTACAGACCTTTTTCTTCTTCCTGTACAGAGAAGGAGGGGGACCCTTCCTTGTGTCCTAAACTAGCTCTTCCCTTGTGTCCTAACTCTGTTCCCTCTGCCTCCTCCTGCCTGCCCCCCCCCTGAACTTGCTATATCGATTATACTCATTTACATTGCATTTAATTGCTTGCATTTTCAGCATCTGTTTTTCCATCATGATCATTCTAGGCCTAAAGATATTCTTCTAACTCCTCAGGGGGGAAAAAAATTCATCCCTGAAATCTGCCTTCTTCTCAAAGTCCAATCAATGCCCCCTTCTTCCCTTCAATTGCACACTTGATTCACACTCCTCCTAACTTCTCAGAAGGCAGTGTTTTTCTTTTTAAATAATTTTTAGTTCCACAAGTAATTACAGGGATATATTTTTCTGTAACAAAATATGACAGGCCCCCAGACCCCCCTGGGCTTCACTCCCATGTCCCATACTGACATATAGCTACACAATTTGTTGTATCCTTTCCAACATTTCCAAAGCATTTATATATGTGTATATTCTAAGGAAAAATACTGTGTAGTGTGGATTTGTTTGTTTTAACGTAAGTTATATATTTATATCTCAGTCTGAACTTGCTTGTTCACTCAACTATATGCCTTGGAGTTTCTTCCATGTCCAAACGTCATTATCTTTTACTGTTGCATAGTTCTCCAAAGTATGGATTTACCACAGAGTAGTTAGCCATTCTTCTACTGAGGAATTGGGTCTATGAAATGTGATTTTTGCTCCTTTTGAAAGTCACCAGTCACCTCCCAAGGATCAAATCGTAGGGTCTTTGTTCTCTTCCTTGATCTCGTCACACCCCTAATTGCCCTGGCCTTTCCTTTCTTAAATCTCTCTCCTGCCTTGGATTCTGCAAAGCCAAGCTCTTCCAGATTTTCTGCTTTCTTCTGACTCCTGCTTCTCCTCTTTGTTCTTCTTCAGCCCTTCCTCCTCCCCCGTCCCCCTAAAATGTAAGGACCTCCAAGGACCTGTTTTTACTTTCCTCAGCATGCACACTTGTGGCTTTAAGTACCACCTCTGCTCAAATGACTTCCACCCCATGTCTCAAGCCTGGCCTCTCTTTTGAGCACAACTCCTAAAATGCCAGTGCCCATTCCACATCTCCACCTGGGTGTTATCCTGCAGAGGTTTTCAAACTTTTTTTGGTTGGGAATCCCAAATGTAAGAAAAATCTTATTTGGAAGCTCAGTATGTGGAACAGCTGCTCCAGGAGCTCTCCACTGGCCCCCATCTTTGCCTCCCCCCCCCACCCCATTTCATGGTTAGACTCTGTGTGCAGAAAGGGCCGGGGGGCTCTAGGGGAACACTGTCTTAGAGAATTTCAAAATAGTAATAAAACCAACTAAAAGTTGGCCTGCTTTTTATCACCACCATGTGCCTGCAGTCTAAACAATGTCAATGATAAGCTACTTCTCCCTGAGAAAAATCTTTTGTTGGCATAGGTTCTAAACAGTTGCTGAGACTACTGCTGAGTATCAGAATAATTGCTATGAAAGCTCCCAATTAGCACATTATTACTTACCTATAGTCGTATATATCTCGTACATGTAAGCTAAGTGTAAAAGTGCCCCATTATCTAACCAGCCCCTGGCACAGGTGGACGCAGTCCACACCTTAGTGCAAGTTCCTGATGCTTCAGAGCCTTTTGCCCTTGCTCTGGAGATAGTTCATGTTTCTGACCCTGCAGAGTTTCACAGTCTTGCTTTTAAACAGCATATCCGACAAGGGTAGCACAGTAATGGCAAGGATAAAAAACAACTGGAGTTACTTCACTTCTGTTATTTTACGTTGACTATTTGGACTTTTTATTTGTGTTTCAAATTTAAAATAGTGAAACAGAGGGCGAAGTGCGAAGTGTGATTTTTGTTTGGTAAATTCGAAATTCAGTTCATATGTGAACTATTTTACTGAATATGAATATTTTTAAATTAAAATTTATTCGTTGTCTTCTTTTTTCTTTTTTTAAAGTTTATTTATTTTCAGAAAGAAAGCATGAGTGGGGGAGAGGCAGAGAGAGAGAGAGAGGGAGAGAGAGAATCCCAAGCAAGCTCCACACTGTCAGTGCAGAGCCCGACGTGGGGCTCAAACTCACAACCCGTGAGATCATGACCTGAGCTGAAATCAATAGTCAGACGCTTAACCAACTGAGCCACCCAGGCGCCCCTGCTAATTGTTTTAAAATTAGAAAACAAATTGAGAAAATAATGATTAACACAAGATTATTGTTGAAATAATTTGGCATATGGAGGAGAAGTATGAATAAAAAATGGTGCAAGTATCAGATACTCTGGAGAGAGATTGAAAAGTCCAATGCCTTGTCTCACTCTGGTACCAGCAGAATGTAAAGTGAGAAGCATCAGGGTGTAATAAGAGGGGGTCTGGTGTCTTTTTTTTATTATTATTATTTATTTTGATTTTTTTTAATGTTTATTTATTTTTGACAGAGAGAGACACAGAGCATGAGCAAGGGAGAGGCAGAGAGAGAGGGAGACACAGAATCCGAAGCAGGCTCCAGGCTCTGAGCTGTCAGCACAGAGCCCGACAGGGGGCTTGAACTCACCAACTGCAAGATCATGACCTGAGCCAAAGTCAGAAGCTCAACCGACTGAGCCACCCAGGCACCCCATGGTATCTTTTTGATAATCACAGAATCCTGAATACTTACTCACTTTGGGAAAGTTACTTAATCTTTAATCATTTACTTCTCCATGAAATAGGAATGATGGCCCCTACTTGGGGCACCTGGGTGGCTCAGTCAGTTAAGCATCCAACTCTTGATTTGGGCTCAGGTCATGATCTCACAGTTTGTGGGTTCGAGCCCCATATCAGGTCTGTGCTGACAGTGTGGAGCCTGCTTGGGATTCTCTCTTTCCCTCTCTCTCTGCCCCTTCCCCGTCCCTGCCTCACTCTCTTGCACACTCTTTCTCTCTCTCAAAATAAATAAATATTACATAAATAAGAAAACACATTTAAAAATAGGAATAATGACCCCTACCAGTGGGTTCAGAAGATTCATTGAGTTAGTAGTTAGTTGGTAAAGTACTTTGTACAGAGGGAGGAAAACACTAGACTGCTTGTTACAAAAGATCAAATATGAAGAATGCTCTGATTTGTTGTTCCGCATGGTGCTTAACACAGGGATGCTTGGGATTAGATGTTACCTGACTCCTGGAGGGGGGTTCTGACACCATTGTGCCTGGTGGCTCTGAATGACCTATTGTTACCGGCTACTCTGCCCTGTTCCCTGGAGGAGTTGCCCGGGGAAGTGACACAAACCCCACTAGCATCTAGGCATGCTCTGCCATCTGGGAAGCAGACATGTTTCCAAGGCATTCGAGTATGAAATGTTGACACCCGACATCAGGACAGCCCTCTGACCTCTAACAGCACACCCCTTTCTTCCAAAAGGAGCCAATCAAGATGTGGTCTCCCAATTCCAATCCTTCATTGCTTTTCATCACATACTGCTGGCTTTAGCACAAAGAAAGCAAATTTTGGACAAGGAGTGTGCCTTGTTTTTCCCGCTTCCCACCACATCAAATTATAAGCACCAGAGTTATCCACAATTTCAATTGTTCCCTGTGTTCTTATATCCATGGTTGGATGGATTCTAGTTAAACCCAGTAGAAATCTGTCCCCCAAAAATCTGGTTCAGATGTTCCTGTGCTTTCTTATGTGCTCAAATTAATGAAAGCTTAGCTGAATATGTTTCTTCTTCATAATGCTGACGAAACAGGGCTGCAGCCAGGTAATAAACTGGAGTGAAACACTGTGGCTCTCCCAGTAAATCTGAGCTCTGTAAGGCAGGTGACAATGAAGGAGCTCCTATGGTGGCAAGCGCCTTGCCTTCTGCTATAGGTTTCCGTCCATTCCCATCAATCAGTGATAAGTTGGTAAAGAGATTTATCAGCTGTGTATGTGGCATTATATACTGATTCCCTTGCTGATAGTTAAGAATAAAAAGCATTGTCCATCCGTCCATTAGAGATTAGTTTACGCAGAACTTGCTTAGCTCAGGTACAGAGAAAGTAGTGCTTTGCCTTCCTTGATCTGCTGCAGACATAACAAAAGGGCACCGGAGGGTGTGTGTGAGCTTTGTCTTCCTAAGCAGTGTGGCCACAAGACGGAGATGCTAAACATGGGGACAGTAAACAGTGCTTCTCTTGTTGAGGGAAAGACATGTGAGTTGGCCTTAGTCCCATTTTATTTATTTATGTATCCAGGACGGGATTGTTTCGGAATGCAACAAAAGATTATTCAGGCTGTTTTGTTTGGTTCTGTTTTTCAGATCAATGTTAATGACAGCCTGTGACCTTGGAGCCGTGACCAAACCATGGGAGATCTCGAGACAGGCAAGTGGTGATTAATGGCAGGGCTCAGCAGAGGAGGAACTGCGGGAGGGGGGCGGGGGGGACAATATTCCCAGAGCCCAGACTCCCAGGCACTGAAACCCTAGTCAATTTGCATCAGTATTAACATGGTGTAAAAAATAGCGGGAGGCTTGGGCACGACATAGTTTATTGCACAGCCTTTCTTTAACGTGCTTCCACTGAATAATAGTATTTCTGACTCTGTAAGATTTTGTTAACACTCTAAATCCAAATAACGCATTGACCATTTCCTAAGGTAAGAGTTTCAAAAATAGTGTTTTTAAATAGGTAATCGTGTTTTAGCACAAGGTCCACTTTTTTCTCATCTGGAAAAAAAAAAAAGAAAAAAAAGAAAAAAACAAACCAAGGAGGTCAAAAGGAAATTTTCTTTTATTTAAAGACTATTTGGAGATGAAATCACGGTGGCCAAAGTGTGTAATATCCAAATTTAATTTGTACCCCCCAAAAATGGTGCCTTTACCATCTATCTGGTCTTACTGCTAAAAGTGTTAGTTTAGAGCAAGAACAGGTTTCAAGCCAGTAACCACACAATTTAAGATCCTTGATTACTGATAGTATTTGGAGGTTAAACTCTTTTTTAATTTTCATGTGGCACACCTACTGTGTGGGGTCTAAAATAGTAACTTGGTATCTTAAGTCTCACCATTTTAAGGAAAATAAAGTAGACTCATATAACAATAAATAACTAATATTTATTGACTAAATATCTAATTTTAAATTACTCCTTTATATGTATTATATCATTTAATCCTCCAACTTTGATTTAGGTATAGTTAGTCTAGTAGGCTGAATAATGGCAACTGAAAGATATTGGATGCTAATTTCTGAAACCTGTAAACATTGCCTTAGAAGGAAAAAGGGTATTTGCTGATGTGATTAAGTTAAGGGCCATCATTATCCTGGATTATCCAGGTGAGACCTAAATTCAATGACAGGTGTCCTCCTAAGAGAGAGAGAGAGAGAGACACTGGGAGATTACACATTCAGAATAGGGAAAGAGGATGTGAAGAGAAGGCAGAGAGTAGAGTGATGTGGCCACAAACAAGGGAAAGCTGGTAACTGCCAGAAAGTAGAAGAGGCAAAGGACAGATTCTCCCTTAGAGGCTCCAGAGCAAGCTCAGCCTTGGCAAAACCTTGATTGCTGTCCAGTGAACTGATGTTGACCTGCCAACCTCCAGAACTATGAGAGAACAGATTCCTTATTGCTTTAAGCCACCAAGTTGTGGTCATTTCTGGCAACACTGGGAAACTTATACAGTTATTACCCCTATTTCACAAATGGGGAAAATGAAGCCTAGAAAAGATAAGTAGCTTGAGGTGATACACCTAGTAAGTTGATAGAGCTAGGTATTCAAATCCCAACAGAGTAGGCTCCAAAGCCTTCATTCTTTACAGCACTTCTACTCTTTCTTATACCAGATATACCAGTTGGCATTTTTAAATGATGCCAGTGTGTCAGCAGAATGGGCTGTTATCCCTCAGCCTCAGTGACTTAACACAACACACTGCTTATGAACATGTGCATCCAGGACCAGCTTGGTACCATTCCTCATTTTGGACTGCGACTGAGGGAGCAGCTACCATTTGGATCATTCCGACAGAGGCCCTAGCATGTCTTGCACTGGCAAATAAATGCAAATAAATCCCCAGAAATTCATTGGCCAGAACTTGTCACAAGACCCCACCCAACCAGGAAGTAAAATCCTTTCCTGTGCCCAGAACGTAGAAAGCCAGAAATAGTTGATGAAAACGTGACTACCACAGTTTGCCCTTCTAATCACCAAAAATGTGATTCACTCTCCTTCCTCAGGCAAAATATACTCATCCTGTCCCCAAGGGAGATGACCCAAATGTCCCAAGAGTCATGGTATCAAGCTCAAGTCCAGGATCTCTGGGTGATCTATGCCAGTCTCCACATCAGGTCTGGATGCAAATTAAAGACCTACACACACCCCAAACACAGCATTTGACTTACACTCAAACCACAAAACACTCATTACAACACTCCCATTCAGAAGGGGAAGAGATGACCAATATTTGGCAGTTAGGAGGCCACGGCAATTCCAAAATCCCACTGGGCATTCACTGGAAGGCCATCCACTCTGTGGTAGACCCTGATTCTCTGGGAGATGCTCCCCAGTCATCATTGTCCATGGCCCTTAGATCTACCCTGGGACATTATTCCTTTTCCATTGCCTTCCTTGGCTGTATCCAATGGCCAGGCAGTTTTCTCAGCCTGTTTCCCACCTAAAGAAAATTGAGGACCCAAGGCTTGTTTTAAGTTTTAAGTAGTCACAGTCTTAGTGGGGTTTTGGCACCAAACTCTCTTGAACATTTAGTCAGCTTCTTATGTCTTTGATCCTAGTCACTTCCATTTGCCAATAACCACATCCACAGTTCCATTCTAGACAAACTTCTTAGATCTGCTCTATCTCTTTGCTTCCTTGTATTAAAGAACAAAGAAAACCAGCATATGTACTTCTTTCTTCCTCTTTCATGATCCAGTTCCTAGTATTCGGGGCCTAATGATTTCTCTGGGCCATTTGTCCAATTGAAGGGATATCCTATGTACCGCCTAATTCATTCAGTTTTTAACTGTGGATGCACTGGCCATACCTTTGATTCTAGTTGTAAGGCTGGGTCTTGATCAGCCTTTGTCATTCAAAACATATCTCAATTTTTATTTTTACACTTTGGGGTTAAAAAGCAGCTCTGTCTTCCATCCCTGAAGATGAAGACTCTGAATTTGTGACTCTCTCCTTTCCCTTTCATTCCTGGTTGTAAACCTGCCAATCCTTTTCGGAGCTCACTTCTTACAATACTTAGCAAAACACAGTCAATAGCAATTCTCACATGCTACCAACATTTTGTTTTCCAATATCTTCCCCTAAGGCTGTAAATTCATTAGATATATTATTTGCTTTATTTCAAAGAGAATTGTACAAAATATTTTGCCACTGTGTACCATGGGTGTCATCCTTACAGCCTCCAACAGCCATTTCCTCACTGTTTTATACCTGCCCCCCAAGCTGATGCTACATATTTTAGGGTCTTTTTATTTTTCTTCCTTCTTTTTCTTTCTTTCTAAAAAGAACGCACCTCATTTCCGTACCATTTTTTTGTGTGAGTCAAAACTAGGCTAGGCTTTGCTGCAATAACAGATATATTCTCAAATTTCAGTTGCTTTACTCAAAGAAAAGTTTATTTCTTGTTCCTATCACAGTCCAATGCAGATTTCCTATAAAGTTCTCCAATAAATAGCTCTCCTCCAATTGAACTTTGGTTTTCATTTTGGTTTTCAACTTCACACTTGAAGTTACATAAAACAGGGAGGAATTTGCTTGGTTGAGTAGCGTATTTCTATATCTCTGCCCACCCTTCACTTCCCCTGTGTGGGAAGCCTCCCCTATAGTAAAGTCTGGACCAGAGAAGAGATAGGTATCTTCCAGGTGTCAGGAAAAACTGTAGTAGTGGGGTGGCCTCTTGAATTGGGATGGAAAGAAGTGGAGGGGTAGAGAGCAGAAGAAAATTCAGGGGACCAGGGGGAAAATAGAGAAGATTGGAAAGAGAGTGGGATGAGGTATGATATGCCGGGACTTTCAGAAACCCCAGTGAAATGCATGTCAACAACTAAAGGAGCAGTAGCCCACTTGGGAGTGGGAAAGGGACAGGACAAAGTACTTAACAAGAAAAAAAGGTTCTGCATTGATGTTGTAGACCAACTTGGGAGGCCTATTGGCCGGTCTCTTGGTCATTGATGTAAATAGTATTTTATTTTTAGGATGTGAAGTTCTGCTGATCAGTGCAGAAAAAACTCAAGAGTTTGGGGAAATAAAGCACAAAACCATGTTTTTCCAAACACTTGCATCAGAAATCATGCCACAGCTCTAAACTGGAGATCTCATTTGTGTTTGTCTCCAAATTGAATAGGTTAAAACATTTTCAAAAACATACTTCTATGATTTTAGGAAACATTTGGACAAAAACAATAGAACCTCCTTTTAAAAATATAAATATATTTCTAATTTCCTAGAGGTTGATATTTTTAAATTTCCTTGCAAAATGGGTTTTTTTACTGGTGTTTTATTCCAGTTTTACTTCCTCACAAACATGACTCTAAGCATGTGGGTTTCCCCAGTGACCCCCCCCCCCCAGGCCTGATTAGCATCTCAATTTCCTTCTTTAATAAAAAATTCAATTAGGAGCCACTTAATGTTCCTGATTGGGTTTTTAAGTACAAATGAAACAGTGATACAAGTTGAACTGTGAAAGAAGCACAGGGGAGATACCCAGGACCACTTTAGAAAGATCAAGGACAGGATTGTGTTTTAATTTCTTTGCTTTCCAGGGGTGATAGACCTGTGTAGGACTCCTACCTGGGGGTGACCTGATGTGCACATTTGTATTCTTTAGTGCAAAAGACCCACCTCAGAGCAATCTGAGGGAGTGTTCTGGGGACTGAATAAATGAGGCCAGGCCCTTAGGGGACCATTTCTTTTTTAAAGGAAGGCCAGAGACAGAAAGAGAGGCCTGGAGTGCTAATGTGGCAGAGACTAGAGAGAGAAGTGAATCAGGCCCTAGAAAAATTGAGCCAGCTCCAACTAATTTTATGCTATTGAATTTTTTAAAGGTACCCATATTCCTTATAAGAAATGTTTAAAATCTGGACTGACTAGATATTCTATTTCTTTACATATGAGCTACATACTTGCTATTCTCAGGGTGTGTGCGTGTGTGTGTGTGTGTGTGTGTGTGTGTGTGTGTGTGTAAGAGATAGAGATGTTTTTATGTTTTATCAATGGTTATGACTTATGGTGGACAAAATCTCTTGAGAGATACACTTAGGTAAATTATGTTGATTCTATCCACTTGACCAAAAATTAAACCATTCTAGCCTTTTCCAGACCATGAATCTCATCTTCATAAGATCCTGGAATAGAGGAAAAACTGGTCGGGGGATCTAGACCTTCTTGCCTTCAACTTTTCTGAAATTTTGTTTTCTGCTTGTCCAAATTTTGTAAATCCAGCCAGTTCATCTGAGAGATTTCCTAGGTCTTGTTCCTTAGTATTGTTGAAAATACCTGTTTAACACTTACCTGTTATATCATTATGCTTCCCGTAAGCTATCATTAGAAGCACAGGGCTTGGAGAAGCTTCTCTGTAGCTTAACAATGATCAATCATCAACTTCTGATCATCCATGCTAATAGATGAAAAGTGAAAAAAAATAGAAGTCCTTACTCTGGAAAAATCTCTACCATTTGCTTGTACCAACTAGAACCTACCATAAATTAATACTTTTAGTACATAGATTAAGAAAGCTGAAGACCAAATCAACATTCTTCAAACTGTATCATGACACACTGTAAAAAACAAAACAAAACAAAACAAAACAAAAAAACTGGTATGAACAGTGAATCTAGCATTAGTCCTGCCCCTTAACTAATTGCTACAGTAAGAAGCAGAGGTGTGCCCTGGGGTTATCCTCTCCAGAGTCCACACAATTATTGATAGGGTGAGGCAGTTAAGGAGTTTGGGGGATGGCCAATGAAACCAAGCTAAGATAAAAGTGTGCAACAAAGTAAAGAATCTGGGTTGAAACAACCAAAGGTTAGCAAAAATATTACAAGTATATTATAATATGGAAACAGAAATTATGATTAGGGATTATTTGCCTCATTTTTCTATAATAAGAACATTTCCTACTTTGAAGCTGGCAACCCCATGCCTCATTGTGAATATGGAATCTGCACGGTCAGAGATCATCTACTGGCAGGCATCTGAAGATACCCTGCACAAGTTCTTCTGATTAAAAGGAAATCAGTTTCATTGATTAAGTTCTATAATATGTTGAAACAGAAAAGGTTAATGTACTCCTTCAAAAGCTTTTTAAATTATTATCTATGTTGAAGATAATCACCATACATGTAAGGCAGAAATAACTTCTGAGTCTTATGATAAATTACACATAACCATAAATTACATATTTATATGTTCCAGGTGGCTGAACTTGTAACCAGTGAGTTCTTTGAACAAGGAGATCGGGAGAGATCAGAACTCAAACTCACTCCTTCAGTAAGCCCATCCTTTTATTATGACACATTTAGCCTTTGGAATGACATTTTCAGAAGCAACTCCAAATCACACCCTGAAAGTGGGAAAGATTGAGAGTGGATTTAAGAAAGCACTCCTGAAAGTTTAAAACTTTAATTACTTAGACGCTAAACACTCCTATTCCCAGGTTTCTGATTAAGAGTGGTGAGCTACTTAACAAGCACTTCCTGAGCTCACATGGTAAGACAAGTAGGCACAAGGGAGGATGTACCAAGTGGCACTGGAGTAGCTCAAAGCCCAGTGCTGGCATTACATAAGTGAGTGGTCTGTACCTACCTTGGAAGAGAAATACAGACAAAAGTCAAAGGCAGGCTGTCCAGCCTTGAGGAGCTTAGAACAGACAACTGCAGTAAATAATGGTCGTTCTGGGTTTTATTTTCCTGTTTGGGGCTTTCTAAAATCCCAAACCCAGATCATTTCAAGTCTCTGTTTCTTTCCTTTGTTTGCAAAATGAAAAGTCTCACTTGGGGAACTAGGTTCTGTTGACTGAAATGCTATTTTTGTTGGATTCACCCATTCAATTATTATTTGAGAATGCTTACTGTAGGCTCAGGATGATGCTGTTTTTACTCAAACAAGACAAAAGACATAAATGCCTCATCCACAAGGAGGGGGTGGCCTCTATTCTTAAGGAATGGTTAGCTACAAATCGTCACCTGACAACTCAAAGAATGGTACAAAGTACTGTGAAGCTGGTACAGCACAGTAGATTCAGTTAGGCTCATTAATAGATTCATTAGGCTTCAGGAATGTTTGAATTGTCAGGAATGTCTGTTTATGAGGATTCAAGTCAACCGAGTTCTGAACACTTGGAGGTTACTTGTAAGATCTTCAAGTTTTAGGACGCCTTTCTTTGCGAGCATTTAAAAGTAAGGAAAAGCCAGAGAGCTAGCTCTTAGTCAAACAGCTTCACCTGTCTGAAGTCAGACCTCACAGCCTTAACTAATTTTAACTATTCTTAATTTGTTGCCTACCTATAAAAGGTCAGAAGACTCCATAGGCTAAAACACTCACCCTGTATTTTAGTTTCCAAAGCAGTATCTACTTATACTGTTTCCAGAACATCCCTTTATTCTTTTTTGGTGGTATCAGCAGATTTGGCTGTGATACCAGTTTGGGGTACATAGTTAATGTGTAAAACCCTAGTGACAACCCAAATTCCTCTCAGCTACATGAAAGCTTTCTTCCACTTAAAAATTGTTTCAGGGGCTTTGTCTGAAGGTTTTATAATGTAGCAATACCACAGGTCATTTAATTAAGTGGAAAAAAAAATGAGTCGGTTGCCAGCATTGGCGACTTGGCAAGTGCAGTGACGCAGCACTAAGGAGGCTTTGTACACTCAGGTAAGACGTTCGCTGAACACATAAATGAAATTAATTTTGCGGTGGAAACATAGCACTAAATGCTACTCTCTCCTCGCAAAAGGCTACTCAACATGGCCAATGACAGTCTCCTGGCTGCTGTGGCAGGGGTATTTCTCATTAGTCCTTTCCCAAAGATGTCTGGAAATGGATGCACGCAGAGGTGACACCAGTTGTGTGTCTTTTATTCTTTGATGTTTAGGGAGAAAATTGTCTGGGAATCCCTCCATCTGGTGTCACGGTCCTAGAGGTCATCAGGGTAACTTTGTGAAGACAACGGCTAATCTAGACCACAGCCAAGGGTTAATAGTAGAAGCAGTGAGTCAGTTAGTAAAACATGCTCGAGCACCTCTGGGTCGCGAGCGTGAAGCTGGGCACTGTGCATCCAGCCATGAGCAAAGCTGTCAACTGATGGGAAAGATAGACATTATATAAATAATCACTCATAATCAACTACAAGATGCAAAAGGCTGTAAAAGGAAAGCACAGGACAATCAATGTGCTATCTCACACTTGCACTCAAAAACATTTATTGAGAAGTGACTAGTCTAGAAAGAAACTTTTACAGTATGGCCAACTGTCAACAGAATGCTAAGACAATTCAATGGGGTCAGTCTTCTGTCTTCTCAAATAGTGCAGGGACAGCAGGATATCCACATGCAAATGAATGACGCTAGATCCCTGTCACCAAACCTCAAAATAATCTCAAAGTGGATCATAGACCTAAATGTGAGGGCTAAAACTATATGAGACTCTTAGAAGAAAACAAGGTATAAATCTTCTGAAAAATAAAATAGATAAATTGGGCTTCATTAAAATTTAAAACTTTGCATTTTTTTTTTTTTTTTTTTACTTCAGCTGTTGTTTATTGACACAGGTAGGCTCTATAGCAACAGGCCGGGAGGTGGCTGCAGTAGTGGGGAAAATGGAGGGTGAGGGGAGTGTTTGCCTGCCACAATGGCTGTGTAGAGTGTAGGAAGACAAGCGCACAATGCATGACAAGGTGGGAGTGGGGGGAGCCTGAGGGGGGTGGGGGAGCAAGGAAGGGCCCCGGCCAGTCTCCTTAAACCGGAACCACTGCCCTATGCCACAACTCTTGTTGGCGGTCTCTTGATGCCAGGCCAGGGGTGGGAGTTGTCTGGGTGTCCGTTTTCTGTAGGAACTGAGTGGAGTACACAAAAAGGAGGAGATGCAGGAGCCATTGCCCTCTGTGAAACTTTGCATCTTAAAGGACACTATCAAGAAAATGAAAAGACAGCCTACAGTATAGAGAAATTATTTGCAGATCATCTATCTGATATGGGCCTGGTATCTAGAATATATAGAGAACTATTACAATTCATAGAAAGACAACCCAATTTTTTAAAAGGGAAAATGATCTGAATACATATTTCTCCAATGAATATCTATGTATGTATATATAGATACATACATGGCCAATAAGCACATGAAAAGATGCTCAAAATCATTAGTCATCAGGGAAATGCAAATCAGAACCACAATGAGACACCACTTTCACAGGGACTAGCTACAATTAAAAAGATAGACAAAAACAAGTGTTGGTGAGGATGTGGAGAAACTGGAACTTCCCACACTGCTGATGGGAACATAAAGTCATGCAGCTGCTTTGGAAAACAGTTTGACAATTAACGAAAACATTAAACATTGGCTTCAGCACATGGCCCAGCAATTCTGCCTCTAGGTATATCCCCAAGAGAAATGAAAACATACACTTGCATAGAAACTTGTACGTGAATGTTCACATTATTCATAATAGCCGATAAGTGGGAACAACCCAAATGCCCATCACCTGATGAATGGATAAATAAAATATGGTGATCTATACCATACATACCAAATGTACATACCAAATGTAGTATCATTTGGCCATAAAAGGGATGAAGTGCTGATGCATGTTACAGGAATGAACCTTGAGAACATCATGCGTGGTGAAAGAAGCCTGTCACAAAAGACCACGTGTCATACGATTCCATTTATGTGAATGTGCAGAATAACCAAATCTATACAAACAGAAAACAGATCACTGGTTGCCTAAGGGTAGAGCCTTGGGGGAGTTGAGGAGTGACTGCTAACTGATACGAGATTTCTTTTTGGGGTGATAAAAATGTGCTAAAATTGACTATAGTAATGGTTGCACAACTAATTGTGAATATACTAAAAACCACTGACACTGAATTTAAAAAAAAAAAAACAACAACACAATTCTATACACCAGAAACAGTAATTAAGTAAATAAGGAAATGTCAGATAGCAATGAGCACTGAAGAGTAGATAACAGAATATTATTTTTTAATATTTATTTATTTATTTTTGAAATTGAGAGACAGCATGAGCAGGGGTAGGGGCAGAGAGAGAGAGAGAGGGAGACACAGAATCCAAAGCAGGCTCCAGGCTCCGAGTTGTCAGCACAGAGCCCAATGCAGAGCTTGAACCCATGAACTGTGAGCTCATGACCTGACCGACTGAGCCACCCAGGCGTCCCTAGAATAATATTTTTAAAGGAACATTTTGGACAAAGACTCATGCAGTTCACAAGAACCACTCCTTCCCCCAGCAGACCCTAGTCCTCTTTCCTGGTATTTCACATTTCATGTTGCAAGACAAGGATGAGAAGAGCCTGCGGGAGTCAGTGACCTTCTCTGACTGGAGATTTTTTTGGAGATATTTCCCTCAGCAGCACTCTTATGTCTTCTTGTGAGCCCTGGCAGCTGGTGATTTCTGTCCTGCCCACTCCCACCCTCATTGATAAGTCTGAAGGGTGCTGGATTGTGCAACATCTCCAGACCAAGGGAAAGTCCTGGATCTTCCTTCATGACCTGTGTGAATGCCGAGATGATGTGGATGTCACCCACTATCTCTGTAAAGACCAAACCTACTCTAAGACAGGAATGCAGGGAAAGGTCACTTCTCAGACCCTGGCCTTATTCTTTGATAGCAAAGACAGGGACATTCTTAAGGGAGTAGAACTGGCAGTGTTTGTTCAAGAATCCCCCTTAGCCCCCAATTCCAACTGATTGTTTCCCTTTTTATGTCTGCCCAACAGATATATGTCCCTTCTTTTTCTCAAAAAAGTATACCTAAAATTTCTAAACATTGTAATATCATGAAGTTTAAAGCCTGGGAGTGAGGAGAGAATGGGTACCTGCCACCATCATCCATCCAATGATAGATAAAAATTTAGGAATCTATTAATGAGAGAAGCTTATCGAAAAACACAGTTGTCAAACCCACACCCCACCCTGAAAAATGAATACAAATAGTTTCTGTTTAAAATGAAACTGCTTTTAAGGATCTTTTCTCATCTATCCCACCTTCTTTCACTATAAAAATAAAAGCCTGCATTATTTTTGTGGCAATGAAACATATCCCCTTCCCCTTGACTCATACCCAATTCCCAGTGAACTGATGACTTGATTTAGTGGCCATTACCTGTATCTGAAGACAGATTTTGGCCCCAAGGAGTTGCGTGCTATAAAGTTCAAATAAATTCGCTTACAAATCTCATAAAAAGAGGTGAAAATACTTTCTTTCTCATCACAGATAAAGGGAAAGAAAGTACATGTAAAGATTGATTGTGATTTGTGAAGTGTTCGGTTGGTAAAAATTGGATCACTGTGGCAAAGTGTTGACAAAGCACCTGTAAAATACTCCAGAGTAATAAAGACAAGCTTCTCCTCCCCCATTCTAGGCTATCTTTGACCGGAACCGGAAAGATGAACTGCCTCGGTTACAATTGGAGTGGATTGATAGCATCTGTATGCCTTTGTATCAGGTACTCAGGATTTGGGAGGTGGGGGGAAGGAGTTGGCGGTGCATGTCCTGACTGAGCCAGGAAAGAAGAGTGTATGTACTCTCAGAAACGTTAGTTTTAGGAGACCTTTCCAGGGTAAGTGTATTGCTAAGAACTTTGGCTGTGGTCAATCTTTTCTCAGATTTCTGACTGTCTCCTAGGAAAAGTTAGTGCTAGGAGGCCAGAGACCTGAGTTCTCCTTCTAGGATATAATCTCCATGGGCCTTGATGCCCCCATCTATAAACCAGGATTAAAAATATTTTGGGGCGCCTGGGTGGCGCAGTCGGTTAAGCGTCCGACTTCAGGCAGGTCACGATTTCGCGGTCGGTGAGTTCGAGCCCCGCGTCAGGCTCTGGGCTGATGGCTCGGAGCCTGGAGCCTGTTCCCGATTCTGTGTCTCCCTCTCTCTCTGCCCCTCCCCCGTTTATGCTCTGTCTCTCTCTGTCCCAAAAAAATAAATAAAAATGTTAAAAAAAAAAAATATATTTTACCTCAGTATTTCCCAAACTGTGCCCTGTGGAACACAAGTATCCAGCCATAGCCTAATAGATATCTCTTCAAAAAGAGCTCTCAGGCCCAACAACTAGGGAACCTGAAGGCTCAGAGGAGTCCTTCAGGAAAGAAACATGTTCAACTTTGATCAATGCCAAATTTCTCAAACATTTGACTGTGGAAATCTTCTTCATTTTTGTTTTACAAGTTTTCTTTCACTTTTACTAATATCCTACGAACACAAGAGTTCCATGAAACCATGACACCTGGCCTTCTGTCCTGATCGCATGGTCTGGGCCACAGAGTTTTGAAAGAACCTTCCATGGGAAAGCTCTGCCTCTCTCTGAGATGCATGTGACAAATGCCGCTGCCTGGTGGTCGGGACCCTGCTTCTGGCAAGGAGACAAGTGTCATGGGCTTTGAATGTTCACACTCCACTTTTTGAGTACAGATTAGGATCGGCACCAGTTAACACTAAGGGTTTAGTGTTCATTGGCTTTTAATTCTGCTACTAAGCATTTGCTTTCATGTGTAAAACCTGGCGAGTTCTTTACCCCCTACCTCGCTCAATCAGACGGAGCTGCTTTTCCAACTTCAAAGTGAGAAACACATGCAGGGAAAGCAAAACCGCGTTAGTTTCTCACTCTGTGTAACTCCATTAAAAACACAGTATTGGTTTTTAAGGACCTCACAACCATTAAGTTTCAGGCTTATCTACCACTTCGTTTTCAACACTTTTAGGAGCTGCTGAGCCCTGTCACATTACACTAAAAAAAAAAAAAAAAAAAAATCCTAGAATACTATCTTGAAGATAGAAATGAAACTTTTTAATGACTATCAACAGCAAAAAACACCAAAATTCATATCTTTGTTTTACATGAACCATTCAATACATGATAGCATAAAATCAAAGTTTTAAAATAATCTTAAGTACATTATTTTAGCTATAAATGGCACATAATGCTCTTGTTTAATAATGAAAACTTGGGTGAAAAAATCAAGAGTAACGTACACTTTATTATAAGAGGCTTCTTGACTTTCTTTTCTTCCTGTCTGCTCCTCCCACCCTTGCTTCTCTGGTATCTCTGCATAAGCTGGGTGCCCAGGTACAAAGCCCACAGCTGTTGGGTCAGATATATCTTGTTTTGCTAAATTCGCCTTGACTACCCATGTTGAATTATTTATAATTTATTCAGTTTCCTGTGCCCACTGAGGCAATAAATGGGATGAATTTTTGCAATTAGTAAATTCCTTTTACGGTGGGTAAAGCTTAGGAGGACGAAGACTTGTAATTGTGGGACTGATAAATTTTCGGTATTAGTTTGCAAAGCTTCTTTGGAATGGACCCAAAGTCCACATATCCTTCCTATGTGATTGGTTATAATAAATGCTGGCAAGGATTCTCATGGGCTTTTCCATGCTAATTTCATTGTTTTGCATCTGATTCTCAATTCTTTGGGCTTATCTTATACTTTCTATTAAGTACTTTGAAATCTTCAGGTTAAAAAGGAAACTACTTGAAATTGAAATCGAAACTAGCACTTTCCAGAATTTAGGGAGTAATACCACATCACATTATCTATCATTCTTGATTTTCCACATCTGTTTTACTTTACTCCCTGTCTGTGAGATTAGATACACCTGCTATTTTTATCCACAGAAAATTAACATAGAGCAGTTTTAAGTGACATTCCCACCAAGTTAGAGTTGTGTCCCACATATCCGTGGCCTTGGTTTTGGTATAGTGGTCTTTCTACCACCCATTCCACCTCTGCTGGGTATTTCTTCCACAATCTTTTCTTATTAAACTAACGAGAGAATCATGGCATTGTAAAGAGGAGTGTAGAAGGAGTTGTTTATAAAAGTTCATGTTCAGGGGCACCTGGGTGGCTCAGTTGGTTAAGCGTCCGACTCTTGGTTTCAACTCATGTCATGATCTCGTGGTTTCATGGGTTTGAGCCCTACATCAGGCTCTGTGCTGACAGTGCAGAGCCTGCTTGGGATTCTGTTTCTCCCTCTCTCTGCCTCTCCCCCTTCATGCTGTCTCTGTCTCTCTCAAAATTAATTAATTAAAAAGATTTTTTTTAAATATGTTCATTTCTGCTGCTATGTCTTCTCAGCTAGCAAAGTATGAAAATCATGTTCATTTTAAATGTCTTATCATCACTTATTTTTAAAAATAACACAGATTTTATTTGTAAATTCTTTATAAGTCTTTGAAACCAGTATTTCAAAAAGCCCTCAAACTGAAACTTTGCTGAATGATTTTAAGTGTCCTCTCTGAGAGTCCCTATTTTGTGCCATCTCACACAGTTGGGGGAGAAGGGGATTGTCCGTTATTTAAATGGGCAATCTGACATTCACTGTTGCGCCCTGGAGCTGAAATGGAATCAGTCAGTGGGCAGGAATCACCATTAGTGCAAAGATACAAAACGTTGAGGAAGTAACTCACCAAGCAAGAGCAGTCACTGGTATGACACTAGTTCCTGCAAAAGTCTGCAGGAACTCAGGTTGTTGCCAAAAGGGAAGATTGAGGTTTCAAACATGCAAGTGCAGTCATAAAGAGCCTGAGAAAATAGAAAGCAGATGGGAAAGTATGCAGGTGGCCAGAATCTCAAAAAGGGATTATCTGAAATGCCATGGTCTGAATTATGTAGAGTGTAGAAATCCAGGGTAGCCTTGCTAGGTCAGTCTGGGCGCAGGGGAAGAGGATACAGAATAGTACAGATGAGACAAAGAATGTTCCTTTTCATGGCCAGGACCCTGCCCCCAAGGTGGAGCGGTTTGGGTGGCTGGAAACCTCATGTAGAACCTGAGGCAGATAGATACTCGTGGAGAGAGCTGGGATCTCCTGCAGGGGAGCAGTGTGGAGAGCGCCCTCTAGCGAGGGTGGAAGCTCACCGAAGCACTGGGCTGATGGCCTGAAGGTGGAATGCAGAAGGAGTTTAGTAGCAGGGTAGAGAGGGAGCTGAGTGGTGGATACAAATTTGGTTTTAGTACAGCTTTTTGACTTCATTGACTTTCACTGGGTGGAGTGGTTTCCCTTCATGGTGTTGAAAAGCTTGTGCATATGTCAAACTTCAAAATAGATCAAGCACTTTCCTCTTTCACTCCAGTTTGTGGAGTTTTGTCCTTCCTCCAAGCCAAGGGTAGATTATCGATAGTCTCGGGTGCCTGAAGGGCTACTTACTAGTGTGCGAGGTGGGAACTCACACAAACTACATTTTGGATGCCCACTGCATGTAAAACTGAAACTCTTATCTCTGAGACAACTTCAACTTCCAGGTAGGGCCAATGTTGAAGGAGAAGCAGGCCAACTCCTCCAATCCTCCTAAAATCTATTCGTTAGGAAGTTACCTAAGTAATCTAGTGATTGACTGGAAGTGACTGCCAGAAATTACATAAAAATATATAAACAAAGTGGTGCGTGGAGAAGGAGCATGCCCAGAACACTCCCAGATTGACAGATAGTTATATTGTAGAGAGATGCGACACTAATATTTACATGTGAGTATATAATTCTCCAGAACTTGCTTGTCTTTTTAATCTGATGGCTCCAAACTTTTCTTTGAAAAAAATAGAAAATGGTCCTAACAGGCAGAAGTCATGATTTATCTGTGACAGCATTTCAATCCAGAAGCATATAGGAAGTCAAGAGTGGGCAGGGACCCATCAGAGCGTGTGCCCCAAGAGAAGACGAGAGCCCAGTTAGTTAGCTCCGTCCTAGCAGGGTATCTTGGAGGAACACATTGACATCTGATTCCCATGCTTTCTGCTGTCTTTGCGCCCTGCTGGGATCCATTAGCCTGCTGCTCAACATCTTTGGAGGGAGAAAAAAATATAAAGAAAGAAAGAAGAAAAAGAAAAAAAGACACCATCAAACTTTGAAGCCACTGCTGTACCAGCCTTAGGGATAAACAGAAAGCCTGATGTGACAGCATCACACTGAGCTTCTCTTTGCAATAGCGAGCTCAGTTTTTGCCCTTTGTTTTCATTCTTGACTTAATCAAACCTCAGTGTACCTAGAATTTCAATGATGCATAGAGGCATTATAAATCTTCTGTTGTTAAGGATTGAGGGATTTAATTGTTATTATGAACATAATCGCATTTGCAGCCCATCCCAAACAGGTTCTTGACTTGGAGGTGGATTTTTTCCACAGATATTTCAAAAGGGCTTGACCTGGACAGGATCTAGCTGGAACAATTCCCTGTCTAGTTCTGCAAGCGTATTGCCTCTTTATTAAAATGCCAAGGAGTTTCAACAGGCAGGGCTTCTGATGTTTCGATTACAGTAACTTTTGACCTTTTTTCTGCCTTCAGTTGTAATAGTCGTTTTGAAAAATACCTTCACCTGATGCAATTAATAAGCTCTCTGAAGGGAGAGAGAAAAGAATCTTTATAATTGAGATTGTGAAGACTGGGAATTAGAATTGGTAAATTGGAAAAGAGGATGTAAAGTGCTAAGACAATTTTTCTGGACACCAGTAGAAGTTCTTTAAACACAACTTAATATTTCCCAAATGGCTCATGCTTTGTGTCCAGTTTTTTAAAAAAGAATAAGTAATGAGCTACTGAGTCACTAGTTAGAATATAATATCATCTTCTCTTAAAAACCTACAAGGGATAGAATGTGGATCCAGAGAAGAACAATTGCATCAGATACTTTTTTTTTTTTAATTTTTTTTTTCAACGTTTATTTATTTTTTGGGGACAGAGAGAGACAGAGCATGAACGGGGGAGGGGCAGAGAGAGAGGGAGACACAGAATCGGAAACAGGCTCCAGGCTCTGAGCCATCAGCCCAGAGCCTGACGCGGGGCTCGAACTCACGGACTGCGAGATCGTGACCTGGCTGAAGTCGGACGCTTAACCGACTGCGCCACCCAGGCGCCCCGATACTTTTTTTTTATTTTTTTTTTTTTTTATTTTTTTTTTTTTATTTTATTTTATTTTTTTTTTTTTATGAAATTTATTGACAAATTGGTTTCCATACAACACCCAGTGCTCATCCCAAAAGGTGCCCTCCTCAATACCCATCACCCACCCTCTCCTCCCTCCCACCCCCCATCAACCCTCAGTTTGTTCTCAGTTTTTAAGTCTCTTATGCTTTGGCTCTCTCCCATTCTAACCTCTTTTTTTTTTTTTTCCTTCCCCTCCCCCATGGGTTCCTGTGAAGTTTCTCAGGATCCACATAAGAGTGAAACCATATGGTATCTGTCTTTCTCTGTATGGCTTATTTCACTTAGCATCACACTCTCCAGTTCCATCCACGTTGCTACGAAAGGCCATATTTCATTTTTTCTCATTGCCACGTAATATTCCATTGTGTATATAAACCACAATTTCTTTATCCATTCATCAGTTGATGGACATTTAGGCTCTTTCCATAATTTGGCTATTGTTGAGAGTGCTGCTATGAACATTGGGGTACACGTGGCCCTATGCATCAGCGCTCCTGTATCCCTTGGATAAATTCCTAGCAGTGCTATTGCTGGGTCATAGGGTAGGTCTATTTTTAATTTTCTGAGGAACCTCCACACTGCTTTCCAGAGCGGCTGCACCAATTTGCATTCCCACCAACAGTGCAAGAGGGTTCCCGTTTCTCCACATCCTCTCCAGCATCTATAGTCTCCGGATTTGTTCATTTTGGCCACTCTGACTGGCGTGAGGTGATACCTGAGTGTGGTTTTGATTTGTATTTCCCTGATAAGGAGCGACGCTGAACATCTTTTCATGTGTCTGTTGGCCATCCGGATGTCTTCTTTAGAGAAGTGTCTATTCATGTTTTCTGCCCATTTCTTCACTGGGTTATTTGTTTTTCGGGTGTGGAGTTTGGTGAGCTCTTTATAGATTTTGGACACTAGCCCTTTGTCCGATATGTCATTTGCGAATATCTTTTCCCATTCCGTTGGTTGCCTTTTAGTTTTGTTGGTTGTTTCCTTGGCTGTGCAGAAGCTTTTTATCTTCATAAGGTCCCAGTAATTCACTTTTGCTTTTAATTCCCTTGCCTTTGGGGATGTGTCCAGTAAGAGATTGCTACGGCTGAGGTCAGAGAGGTCTTTTCCTGCTTTCTCCTCTAAGGTTTTGATGGTTTCCTGTCTCACATTTAGGTCCTTTATCCATTTTGAGTTTATTTTTGTGAATGGTGTGAGAAAGTGGTCTAGTTTCAACCTTCTGCATGTTGCTGTCCAGTTCTCCCAGCACCATTTGTTAAAGAGGCTGTCTTTTTTCCATTGGATGTTCTTTCCTGCTTTGTCAAAGATGAGTTGGCCATACGTTTGTGGGTCTAGTTCTGGGGTTTCTATTCTATTCCATTGGTCTATGTGTCTGTTTTGGTGCCAATACCATGCTGTCTTGATGATGACAGCTTTGTAGTAGAGGCTAAAGTCTGGGATTGTGATGCCTCCTGCTTTGGTCTTCTTCTTCAAAATTCCTTTGGCTATTCGGGGCCTTTTGTGGTTCCATATGAATTTTAGGATTGCTTGTTCTAGTTTCGAGAAGAATGCTGGTGCAATTTTGATTGGGATTGCATTGAATGTGTAGATAGCTTTGGGTAGTATTGACATTTTGACAATATTTATTTTTCCAATCCATGAGCAGGGAATGTCTTTCCATTTCTTTAAATCTTCTTCAATTTCCTTCATAAGCTTTCTATAATTTTCAGCATACAGATCCTTTACATCTTTGGTTAGATTTATTCCTAGGTATTTTATGCTTCTTGGTGCAATTGTGAATGGGATCAGTTTCTTTATTTGTCTTTCTGTTGCTTCATTGTTAGTGTATAAGAATGCAACTGATTTCTGTACATTGATTTTGTATCCTGCAACTTTGCTGAATTCCTGTATCAGTTCTAGCAGACTTTTGGTGGAGTCTATCGGATTTTCCATGTATAATATCATGTCATCTGCAAAAAGCGAAAGCTTGACTTCATCTTTGCCAATTTTGATGCCTTTGATTTCCTTTTGTTGTCTGATTGCTGATGCTAGAACTTCCAGCACTATGTTAAACAGCAGCGGTGAGAGTGGGCATCCTTGTCGTGTTCCTGATCTCAGGGAAAAAGCTCTCAGTTTTTCCCCGTTGAGGATGATGTTAGCTGTGGGCTTTTCATAAATGGCTTTTATGATCTTTAAGTATGTTCCTTCTATCCCGACTTTCTCAAGGGTTTTTATTAAGAAAGGGTGCTGGATTTTGTCGAAGGCCTTTTCTGCATCGATTGACAGGATCATATGGTTCTTCTCTTTTTTTTTGTTAATGTGATGTATCACGTTGATTGATTTGCGAATGTTGAACCAGCCCTGCATCCCAGGAATGAATCCCACTTGATCATGGTGAATAATTCTTTTTATATGCCGTTGAATTCGATTTGCTAGTACCTTATTGAGAATTTTTGCATCCATATTCATCAGGGATATTGGCCTGTAGTTCTCTTTTTTTACTGGGTCTCTGTCTGGTTTAGGAATCAAAGTAATACTGGCTCCATAGAATGAGTCTGGAAGTTTTCCTTCCCTTTCTATTTCTTGGAATAGCTTGAGAAGGATAGGTATTATCTCTGCTTTAAACGTCTGGTAGAACTCCCCTGGGAAGCCATCTGGTCCTGGACTCTTATTTGTTGGGAGATTTTTGATAACCGATTCAATTTCTTCGCTGGTTATGGGTCTGTTCAAGCTTTCTATTTCCTCCTGATTGAGTTTTGGAAGAGTGTGGTTGTTCAGGAATTTGTCCATTTCTTCCAGGTTGTCCAGTTTGTTGGCATATAATTTTTCATAGTATTCCCTGATAATTGTTTGTATCTCTGAGGGATTGGTTGTAATCATTCCATTTTCATTCATGATTTTATCTATTTGGGTCATCTCCCTTTTCTTTTTGAGAAGCCTGGCTAGAGGTTTGTCAATTTTGTTTATTTTTTCAAAAAACCAACTCTTGGTTTCGTTGATCTGCTCTACAGTTTTTTTAGTTTCTATATTGTTTATTTCTGCCCTGATCTTTATTATTTCTCTTCTTCTGCTGGGCTTAGGCTGCCTTTGCTGTTCTGCTTCTAGTTCCTTTAGGTGTGCTGTTAGATTTTGTATTTGGGATTTTTCTTGTTTCTTGAGATAGGCCTGGATTGCAATGTATTTTCCTCTCAGGACTGCCTTTGCTGCGTCCCAAAGCGTTTGGATTGTTGTATTTTCATTTTCATTTGTTTCCATATATTTTTTAATTTCTTCTCTAATTGCCTGGTTGACCCACTCATTCGTTAGTAGGGTGTTCTTTAACCTCCATGCTTTTGGAGGTTTTCCAGACTTTTTTCTGTGGTTGATTTCAAGCTTCATAGCATTGTGGTCTGAAAGTAAGCATGGTATAATTTCAATTCTTGTAAACTTATGAAGGGCTGTTTTGTGACCCAGTATATGATCTATCTTGGAGAATGTTCCATGTGCACTCGAGAAGAAAGTATATTCTGTTGCTTTGGGATGCAGAGTTCTAAATATATCTGTCAAGTCCATCTGATCCAATGTCTCATTCAGGGCCCTTGTTTCTTTATTGACCGTGTGTCTAGATGATCTATCCATTTCTGTAAGTGGTGTATTAAAGTCCCCTGCAATTACCACATTCTTATCAATAAGGTTGCTTATGTTTTTGAGTAATTGTTTTATATATTTGGGGGCTCCGGTATTCGGTGCATAGACATTTATAATTGTTAGCTCTTCCTGATGGATAGACCCTGTAACTATTATATAATGTCCTTCTTCATCTCTTGTTACAGCCTTTAATTTAAAGTCTAGTTTGTCTGATATAAGTATGGCTACTCCAGCTTTCTTTTGGCTTCCAGTCGCATGATAAATAGTTCTCCATCCCCTCACTCTCAATCTAAAGGTGTCCTCAGGTCTAAAATGAGTCTCTTGTAGACAGCAAATAGATGGGTCTTGTTTTTTTATCCATTCTGATACCCTATGTCTTTTGGTTGGCGCATTTAATCCATTTACATTCAGTGTTATTATAGAAAGATACGGGTTTAGAGTCATTGTGATGTCTGTATGTTTTATGCTTGTAGTGATGTCTCTGGGACTTTGTCTCACAGGGTCCCCCTTAGGATCTCTTGTAGGGCTGGTTTAGTGGTGACAAATTCCTTCAGTTTTTGTTTGTTTGGGAAGACCTTTATCTCTCCTTCTATTCTAAATGACAGACTTGCTGGATAAAGGATTCTCGGCTGCATATTTTTTCTGTCTAGCACCCTGAAAATCTCGTGCCAATTCTTTCTGGCCTGCCAAGTTTCAAAAGAGAGATCAGTCACGAGTCTTATAGGTCTCCCTTTATATGTGAGGGCACGTTTACCCCTTGCTGCTTTCAGAATTTTCTCTTTATCCTTGTATTTTGCCAGTTTCACTATGATATGTCGTGCAGAAGATCGATTCAAGTTACGTCTGAAGGGAGTTCTCTGTGCCTCTTGGATTTCAATGCCTTTTTCCTTCCCCAGTTCAGGGAAGTTCTCAGCTATTATTTCTTCAAGTACCCCTTCAGCACCTTTCCCTCTCTCTTCCTCCTCTGGGATACCAATTATGCGTATATTATTTCTTTTTAGTGTATCACTTAATTCTCTAATTTTCCCCTCATACTCCTGGATTTTTTTATCTCTCTTTTTCTCAGCTTCCTCTTTTTCCATAACTTTATCTTCTAGTTCACCTATTCTCTCCTCTGCCTCTTCAAGCCGAGCTGTGGTGGTTTCCATTTTGTTATGCATTTCGTTTAAAGCGTTTTTCAGCTCCTCGTGACTGTTCTTTAGTCCCTTGATCTCTGTAGCAAGAGATTCTCTGCTGTCCTGTATACTGTTTTCAAGCCCAGCGATTAATTTTATGACTATTATTCTAAATTCACTTTCTGTTATATTATTTAAATCCTTTTTGATCAGCTCATTAGCTGTTGTTATTTCCTGGAGATTCTTCTGAGGGGAGTTCTTCCGCTTGGTCATTTTGGATAGTCCCTGGAGTGGTGCGGACCTGCAGGGCACTTCCCCTGTGCTGTAGTGTATAACTGGAGTTGGTGGGCGGGGCCGCAGTCAGACCTGATGTCTGTCCCCAGCCCACCGCTGGGGCCACCGTCAGACTGGTGTGTGCCTTCTCTTCCCCTCTCCTAGGGGCGGGATTCACTGTGGGGTGGTGTGGCTCGTCTGGGCTACTTGCACCGTGCCAGGCTTGTGATGCTGGGGATCTGGCGTATTAGCTGGGGTGGGTAGGCAAGGTGCTCGGGGGCAGGAGGGGCAGGCTTAGATCGCTTCTCCTTAGGTGATCCACTTCAGGAGGGGCCCTGTGGCAGCGGGAGGGAGTCAGATCCGCTGCCGGAGGTTTGGCTCCGCAGAAGCGCAGAGTTGGGTGTTTGCGCGAAGGAAGCAAGTTCCCTGGCAGGAACTGGTTCCCTTTGGGATTTTGGCTGGGGGATGGGCGGGGGAGATGGCGCTGGCGAGCGCCTTTGTTCCCCACCAAACTGAGCTCTGTTGTCAGGGGGCTCAGCAGCTCTCCCTCCCTTTGTCCTCCAGCCTTCCCGCTTTCCGAGCAGAGCTGTTAACTTATGACCTCCCAGACGCTAAGTCGCGCTTGTTGTGGGAACACAGTCCGTCAGGCCCCTCCGCTTTTGCAAGCCAGACTCGGTGGCTGTGCTTGGCCGGCGAGCCGCCCCTCCGCCCCGGCTCCCTCCCGCCAGTCCGTGGAGCGCGCACCGCCTCGCCGCCCTTCCTACCCTCTTCCGTGGGCCTCTCGTCTGAGTTTGGCTCCGGCGACTCCGTTCTGCTAATCCTCTGGCGGTTTTCTGGGTTATTTAGGCAGATGTAGATGGAATCTAAGTGATCAGCAGGACGTGCGGTGAGCCCAGCGTCCTCCTAAGCCGCCATCTTGCCGCCCCACCCCGATACTTTTTTTTTAAAAAGGATACCACCCAAATAGGTTTTCTATCAATGCTTTCTCTACAATATTTAGCATTCTTATGGATGAGAGGAAGAAATAGTTGGGGCTAATTTCTTGTCTTTACAAGGAATGACATCATGTATAACTCAAGAAGCCTCAAGGAAAGTGAGGGAAATAAGTTCCTATTTTCTTTATAATTTATCTATCTGGCTCCACCTTTTCCTGGTGATGTGGGCAGGAGAGGCGTGCAGGGACTGCGCTTAAACTTGACAATTAAGGTATCACAATTTTTTCTTGTTGGAACAGACCTTTGGGAGGACTGAAATGTGAACAGTTCCAAATCAGAGCTATGTCTTCTCCCCAGCTGCCATCCAGGCATCGGGGGGGGGGGGGGGGGGGGGCTCCCTCCCCTATCCTTGTGAACACTCTGTAAGCGTTGAGGAGAAAGGCCCAAACACACATACTGCCTGTTAGGTCTCACCGGGTTCATGGAGAGCTGGTAGTCAGGGCTCGGTGTGATGCCATGCTGGCCTCTAGGTGACCATGGGTGTGATATGCACTCCGCCCAGGGCCTGGCCACTCGCTCTGGCTGCTGAAGTCTGTGGTCCTGGTAGGAACCTCTCGTGGCAAGCCCCTAGCAGCTTTCTGGTCAGATCTAGTCACCTGCTTTTCTCGCCTGAGTGCTCAGCTCCTGTGGGCCACCGGTGAACTCCCAGCTACTTTCTCCTCACTGTGCTGTCCACACAATTTCCTTGGCACTTTCTAATAAGCCGCCTGGGTAGTGCCAACTTGTTCTAGTAAATTCTATCACTTTCCTGAATTAGACTCTGAGATTCAAGAGACAAGCCCTCCCCTGACCCCCCGCCAGGCTTCATCGCCCAAGGAACAGGGAAGGAACAAGGAACTCACTTCTCATTTTCCCTTTCTCCCCACCCTCCCTTTCTGTCTCTGTCCATTATCTCTCTCTCTTTTCTCTCTTCCCCCGTCCCCATCCCTCACCCCCACAGTGGAAGTGTTTTAATTTCCTTTTCCTTGTCTAATGGGAACTATCCTTATATGGTGTCCCCTGTGCTGTCCACACTAGAGCTTTGTGGCCAGATGTGATGATCTGACTTGGCCAGATTTGGTTCTTAATAGGTAAAGGAGAATTCTGGAATTTAGAAACCCCCTTTCTCACCATACAAAGTTGGCATTCAGGGTTATTCTCTCTCAACGCTGAATGATGACAGCTTGCTGTTTCTAACGGGATCCACCATTTGCCTGCAGGAGGGAAGCCTACTGAGTTGATGGGCGGGGAACCATAGGCGTGACGATTCAAGCAGAACAAATATACATTGGTTTAATATGTTCAAAATATTGTCCTTGTCACATACACCATTCCCAAATCTGAGTGCTGATAGTAAAACCTGTTTACTTCAATGTTTTCCATGTACTATTAGCCAGATATGAATGGAAAAGAAATGTAAACATTTGAAAGTGTCAGTTTTATGTAGTTTCTAAGCCCCTTCACTATGGTCTGTCCTCCAAACTTTTGGCAAAGTGAACTTCCTTTTAAAAAAAATTGGATCATGGGGGTGCCTGGGTGGCTCAGCCGGTTAAGCATCTGGCTCCTGATCTCAGCTCAGATCACGATCTCACAGTTTGTGAGTTTGAGCCGCACAATGGGCTCTGCGCCAACTGCACGGAGACTGCTTGGGATTCTCTCTCTCCCTCTCTCTGCGCCTCCCCTGCTCGCTTTCACACACACTCTCAAAATAAATAAAATAGATTTTATTATTTTAAAAATTTTTTATAACATTTATTCATTTTTGAGAGAGAGAGAGAGCGAGAACGAGCAGGAGAGGGGCAGAGAGAGAGGGAGACACAGAATCCAAAGCAGGCTCTGGGCTCTGAGTTGTCAGCACAGGGCCCAACATGGGGCTCAAACCCACAGACTGCAAGATCCTGAACTGAGCTGAAGTCAGATGCTTAACCCACTGAGCCACCCAGGTGCCCCTAAAATAAATTTTAAAATAAATAAATAAATATTGGACCATGGCACCCCTGATTATAAACCTCAGGTACTACCAGCATCTATAAGATCCCTTCCGGATTTCTCACTTTGGTATTTCAGGGCGACCTTCGCTGAGGCCCCCTGCCTCTTGGCTTCATCTGCTGTCACCCTACCCTCTTCCTCACGCAGGCTCCCTTTGCCCCAAAGCACAGGACTCACAGCCCTTTTGTCTCTCTTCCCTTGCCTTTGGCTACCCTTCTCCTTTCTGCCTGGAAAACCTAATCCCTCCCCCACCTGGACATTTCTGCGGAGCTCTGTCTTCTCATAATCACACGTAACACTCGTATTGTGATTGGCTGGCTGGCTGGCTCCCTCCCCCCGTTACACGAGTTTCTTGGGACACCCTATTCCTGGTACCCAGCGCAGTGCCTAGCACAGAGTTTACTAGAACTGTTCCGTAAACGTTTGCGGAACAAGTGAATGAAGAAACCGAGTGAATGATGAGCGCAGCACCACAGAATCAATTATAAGCAGTGGAATGTGCGAAGGAGAGTTACAACGTCATGTTACATTATCATCCATAAATATATAAAACCTCTCATCCGAGTGTGCACCGTTCTATCCCTGCCCATAACCTGAAGTATATGGCCTATGATATCTTTTTAGAAAGTCGTTAGTTCTCATCATGGTTGAATTGGCCCTTAATTCTAACATAAAAAGGCTAGTTTATAGCCATGAATTTTTCAGGGCTTCGACTTTTTCAACTAGGAAATACGTGAAAGTTTCTCTTACCCTGCATTGGCAGAAAATATAGTCCTCTAGTTATTTTATTTTTTTGAAATGTTTATTTTGAGAGAGCGTGCACGCATGAGTCGGGGGAAGAGTCAGAGAGAGAGGAGAGAGAGAGGAAAGAGAGAGAGAATCCCAAGCAGGCTCTGTGTTGACAGCACAGATCGATGTGGAGCTCGATCCCACAAACCATGAGATCATGACCTGAGCTGAAACCAAGAGTACGATGTTTAATCAACTGAGCCACCCAGATGCCCCTAGTTATTTTAATATTCACCCTTAATAGAGCTAGCACATGTACATGGATTTCAAGAACTTATAGTGTACTTTAATGTGATTTCATGAAATTATAATAAAACATGGTAACTTTATTATGATTAAAATGTAATCTTTCTTTGACTTAGAAGAGTTTTTAGATCCTACATCTCCAAACAGTTACCACTACAAGCATCACATCATCGTGTGCTGAACAGCAGAGAGGGCTTACTGGTAGAAGAGCATTCAAGTTCATGTCACTGCTTGCATTGAGCATGACAGGTGTCAGATAAACTCAAAACTGCCATCATGAATCCATATTAAAATGCTGGAATCTGGCAAAAAAAAAATAGATAATATATTACCTAGTAAGGCTTTTGAAGGTAGAATTTAAGATAAGATCTACTTCTCCTTATCTGGCTGGCCAGCATAAATAACTCTTTTTAAAAGTGTTTCTGTTCTGGAATCATGAAGCTGAAAATGACTTAGCCACAAGTCCACACAAGGCCTGGAATGCTGTCTTACCTTGCTTCTTAGCTCCTCTACAAAACATATTTTAAAAGCTGATTTACCTCCTTTTCATGGCTCTTTCTTCTTTGAATCTCTTCAGAAAAAGAGGAAGAGAGAGAGGGAGAGAGGGAAGGAGGAAGAGAAAGAGAGAGAGAGAGAGAGAGAGAGAGAGAGAGAGAGAGAGAGAGAGAGAAAATTGCATTCTTCTACCAGGAGATGAATCAAGGCCTCTTTTAAAGATTGTTTTTTGCACTGTAAGTGCCTCTCCGAAATTTCTGCAATTTAATGTGCATTTGGAAGGTCAGCATTGCCTGAGCTCTTGGGAAGTGAGGCATGAGATAAACATAAAGCATTCTTATTATGCTATTGCCAAACAGAATCTTCTGTACTACTCTAAATGTTTCCTAAGAGAATTCAAGGAGGACTATCTGGATGCTCAGCCATCACCACTCCTATATTTAATTATCTGAGCTGCAGCCATAAAAATATTAAGTCACTCAGAGCACATTGCCTTATCTAGCAAGCAGATGGTCTATGGCAATGTGACCAGAGAGGGCCAGGCTCTCAACCTCATGTACCAACCAATATGGCGTCCCAACAGTTGACTCTGTTAGCCACGATCTAAAATGAAGTTAAAGACTTCTACCAGACTGAGCACTTGGAAAAGAAGTTCAGTATTAGAGTCCTGACAGACATGGATGGGGGTATCCTTATGCACATTTTTTCAGAAGGCAGACATTTATTGGATACTGACTGTGTTTACAAGGTGCTTTTACATACACAGTTGAATTTGATCCTAACTGTGAAAGAAGAAAAAACTTCATTCTGGATCCTATAATATCTAATGGTCTAGGTTAACATGTGAGGAAAGTGAAAGCTAGAGAAGCTAATGGACTTAATCCGAATGAAGCAGTTTTTTACAGGGTAGAGCCAGAAATTTGAGTCCAAGTCCTCTCTGCCTTCATCTATGGCTTTTTCTCACTGCACTGCTCTGAGGAGGTAAAAGGCAATTCCATTCTGCCCAGGAGTGCTCTACCTTTGTAAACTTCCCATTTACGAAATAAAACCCTGAATCCTTCATAAGGAAGGATATAGGGGCCAGAGTAGAGATTCCAGGGAGAGCAATTCCTAGAAGACCAAATGGGCTAATGGATTCTGTTTCACTGGTTACTGCAGAAAACTCTCTCAGAAGTATGTTATGTCAAGCTGTCCTTGATCTGACACTTTCACTGGCAAAGTGGGTTGACATTGCCAATAAAATGTGGCAGACTGGCCTCATTAGTTTATCTCCTCATCCTTCAGAGAATTCTATTAATATAATAATAGAGGAACTTTTTTAAAGATATAAACATTCTTGGGTAATGAGAAGAGGGTGAAAAACTTTTGAGGAACATGATAGAAAAAAAACCTAGATTTCCTTGAACAGACTGTTCATGTAAGTAGGTATGTTAAGGACTCTGCTAGTGAAGACTCAGGAGGAAATAAGGAACACAGGAGAGAAAACATATTGCCTTACAGAATACTTGAATCGTCAAGAGCAGGTTGTTAGTAGAAATAAGGACCTCACACTCTCTTCTTCCTGTGATGCCCCTCTACACTATTATCCACACATAAACACAAATTTACCCAGAGATTCTAGAGTATTGTGATGTGGTCACTTAACGTGAGGTTCATTCCAACCGTAATTTTCATGCCATCCTTTGAAACAGCAGCCTAGAATTCCAATCAATTGACTTGTCATAATTTATTCAGTCATTACCTAATTTTTTTCTTTTTTCTAAAAGAGATAATTCTGAAACGAGCACCTTTGTTCAATATTTTATTGACTTATTTGATACTACTAAGTGGGATTAGAAATAATGAAGTTGTACTTCTTAAAAAAAAAAATTCCCAAGGACAACAGAATGTGAGAGGAAATAAGATCTCTTCAAATATCGAAAGCTGGAAAGGCAGTAACATCCCAGAATGTCTGCAGACAGAAGTGAGCTGATCTGTCTTTCAGAAGAAGCTCCTGAGAGGCTCAGGACTCAAAGGGGCCAAGTAAAGTCAAGAGAAGATACATTAGTTTCCTAGTGTTGTCTAACAAAGTATAACGAATTGGGGGGCGTCCAACAACAGTAAATCTCACAGTTCTGAAAGTGAGAAGTCCGAAATCAAGGTGTGGCAGGGTTGATTCCTTCTGGAGGCTCTGAGAGAAAATCTGTTCCATGCCTCTCTCCTAGCTTCTGGTGGTTGCCAGAAATCCTTGGCATTCCTTAGCTTCTGAATACATCACTCCAGTTTCTGCCTCTGTCTTCACGTGACATTCTCCTGTGTCTCCGTGTCCCTGTGTCTTCACGTGACCTTCTGAAAGGACACCAGCCATTGGATTTAGAGCTCATCCAATCCAATATAACTTCATCTTAACTTGATTCCATCTGTGAAGACTTTATTTCCAAAAAAGGTCACATCTCCAGGTACCAGAGTGTCTTTTAGGGGGATACAATCTGATCCACAGCAGTGAGGTTGAGGCATGAGCCTAGAAATAAGCAGAAAGGTTAAAAGTTGGCAAATGGAGTCTCAGGAACCTCTCACTACCTTCACAGCCAGGTAAACCACCCATGCAACCGCTGTCAAGTCAGGAGGCCAGAGAGCTCTTCCCACAGAGCCCTCATTTGGAGAATTCGTGGCTCAAATTAAAAGCCTATTGAATGACTGGCTGGACCCCATCCCCCTGTACCCAGGACACCAGCGGCCAGACATGTCCAGAAGCAGCAAAGTAGGATTCCTTTTTAGGGAAACGGTGGCCTCAGAGAAAAGATCCTCATGTACTTGCACCTAGGATGCTCTCAGTGAAAGAGTCAACTCCCCCCATACGATGCCCTTCAAATGAAGCCCACCGGTCAGCGACAGCCTCTCCTGCCTCTCCTCCCCACTGGGCACAATGCCGTGGATGGTCTCAGTGCCTTGCTCTGAAGTATGCAAACAGGTAAGGGCCACAGTACGTTTCAGGAAAGCCTCCACTGTGATGGAATGGAAGCAAATCAAGAAACACGAAGGCAAAAAGGAATTCAGAATAAACAGTAAATACAAAAAAAAAAGCGCCAACTTCAAAAAACCCTAATATCTCAATAAGACAAGAAATATGTTCTAAAACGAGACCAAATGCGGGGTTATTATTTTCCAGTTGCCACATCATGATTTTTCTCCCTCCCTTGGACCCTCTACTAAGAAGGGTTCTCCTAACTGTCCCCACTGCCAGCTGCCACCACTCAGACCTTGTCAGGCTCAGCAGCCGCTCTCCCGCTTCACCCCCTCGGTCCGATGTTCCAAATAAACACTGGAGTTACCTTCCTAAAGCAGCTTTGGCTGTGGGTCCTTCAGACCCTCCCTCCCCATCACTGGAGGAAAAACTCTAAGCTGGTACCTTTGACCTCCCTGTGCTCTGGATGTAACTGGCCACCAGCCATTTCCCAAAGTGCTTCTCCACTGACGTTACACATGCGCGCGTGCACGTGCATACACGCTCGCACCCTGTGCCTTTGCTCACACAGCTATCACTGCCACATGTACCTACCTTTCCGTCTTCTCCCCCAGAAAACCCTACTGTTACTTTAGGAAGCTGCTTGGATGACAGGCTCCCGGTAAACCCCTCTTTACTCCCAGGAGGTAGATACCGCAGCTCCGGAGGACCCTTTGCATTTTCCTTTATTGGCACATTAGACTTACATTGCGTTCATTGTCTCTGTTACTCAGCAGTCGTGCCCAGCGCATGTTCAGTGCCACCCACCTCCGCTCTGGTGCAAGCTGTTACTCAGCTGCCTGGAGCCCCCACGGGACGGCCTGAGCAACACATCCAGGGTACGGGGAAATGGGAAAGAGTGGGTTCCGCTAGGAAGATCTCGCATTCCCTCCGCATCTGGTGCTTTCGGCGTGCCCTGAAATAACCTGCCATTCCGGAGTTGCCCCGTGGCGGGTGTTAGCATTTCTGTCTTTATTTCACGCCTGAGAAACTAGGGAGGTTATACTTGCTGTTCGCAATCGCCCCAGTGAATTAGGGGGAGTTTCAGCGTATGAGCGGCTGCCTCCTACAAGCAAAGGGAGGGATAAACTATAGAACCATAAAATAATGGAAAAGGAAGAGTAATTCTCCACGTCCTTGACTTAATACGTCGTCTGTAATTTTAGTGCTACAGATGCCCTGACCAGCCAAAAACTAAACAGGAAAGGAGAAAGAGCCACAGAGACCTACAGAGAAGCAAGAGATGGAGGGAAACAGAAATGAGACCTAAGACGAGGCAGGAGATGCTGAGTGTTTTTATAACCATCCTCTTTCAAATCTGCCCTCTACACTCGTAAAACCTAAAGCTTGCTATCCTCAGACTTCTTTTTATGGTGATCTCCACAGGTTTGTAGGTTTGACTGAGAGTAACTCCACTCTCTACTTTTTAAACGTCTTTGGCCTTGCAAAGTAACTCTCTTCTTGGAACAAAGGGAATTGGTTATAGTTAACATCACCCTTTCCAAGAGTCCGAACCAAAGGAGCTTTGAGGCATGTGGAAATGCTTTGGGAAGAGTAAACATCAAACGTTAAAGCACTCCATACATTGTTACTGCCATTAATATCACCTCTAAGCTTCAGTGGCCTGTGTTGTAAATTTGGATGATAACAGCCAAACTGCCTAGCTCACTAACAACATTCTTGAGCACTTACTGTGTGCCAGGCACCAGACTTTCCCAGCATCAGCTGATTTAATCCTCTTAGCGATATCAAGCCAGATACTACTATTGTCCTCTTTTCAGATGTGAAAGCTGAGGCTGGAGAAAAGACACAGATATTAAGTGACAGAGCTTAGATTCTTTCTGCTTCCAAATCTGGGTTCCCGCTCGCTGCCCCTGAGGAGTGTGTGTGTGAGCCTTAACATTACACAAACCTCACGTCCTTAGTGGGTCTACCTTACCTACACAGAAAGGAGATGCTGTTGTGATCCGAAGACACTTGACTAGAAGTGAGCTTGCAGATCATCTACAGGTCGGGAAGGTGAAACCCTGAAAGGTCCCTTGTGACCCAACTTAACAGTGGCAAAGCTGGTTTAGACTTTTCCCTTCGGTTATGGTTTGTCCAATACACCCTGCCATCTACGGGGAAAACTGGAAACATATTATCTCAAAGTTCTCAAAGCTATCCTGAAGGGACAAAAGTTGAAAAGGAAGTCCACCTGAGTAGTGATGCAGATTGCAAACAAGCAGAAAGCAGATCAAACCAGGGAATTTGTTTGGAAGGACAGCATGGTGAAGCAAGATGCCTGGGAGAACGGGGGAAATGGAATGAAAAGTCAGCAAACAAGGTAGAAAAGACAGCCCTGAGAGGGCCTGAGAAACTGAACAGAAAATCTGAAGGAAGATAAATGGATAATTTAACAGCCATTCAGTTTTTAAGAAAGACAAAGAACAAGCTACATTGCATCAGAAAAGGCCTAGAAATGATGATGGATGGGGCCCTTCAAATGAGTGGCGAACACAACAGAATCACAGTTGCCTGGACAATTCCCAGCTGAGGGCAAATTTGAGCAACTAAATAAGGATATGAGACTGATACGGATTGAAGAGTTTTTCAAAATCTATTTAATGGCCTGGCAGGGGACATTGATCGCTTCTCAGAGGAAATGTTTGGGATCAATGAGGTAGTCGGCCCTTATCTGTGATGTGGACTGGTGAGTGGGGTGGGGGAGGGGTTATCACACTGTCAAATAATAGACACATGACACTAGGGTGACGTATAATTAAGGTACTGAAATAATTTCTGAAGTGTGGTGGTGAAACACTGAATTATTTTGATCTTCATGTAAGCATTTCTCTTTTTTATCTTTGTACTTATAGGCCTTCTTTCACCATTAACCATCAGGTGGATGGCCTGTTATTTAATAATTCTAACACATGATCAAAGGTTGCTGCTCCCTTTATCGGTTCATGATAAAATTTTTGGATAAAATATTTTACTGCCAAAGAGTTTATACACATCCAGTGAACAGAATTCAAAAGGCACAGACGTATTAGAGAAAAGTGATCCTTCCTCACACTTCTGTCTCCCAGTCACCTCCCTCAGGGCCACCACCTTTAACCAACTTTCCCGTATATGCATCTAAAGACAATCTGTAGGAAAGCATAAGTACAGTGGGCTTTACACTGTTTTTATACGTAATGCTCATACACCGTGCTTTCTAATACAGTATGTATGCACACACACTCTGCTCATATATATGTATATACATGTGTGTGTACATGTGTATATATGCATGTGTACATATATGAGCATAAGTATGTCTTGCTCCATATCTGGTTTTTCACACTTAATATATTTTTGAGATTTTCCTTTTCAGTGCCCACACAGCAGCTGCCTCCATCTTTTTGATGGTCACAGAGTATTAGGTTTTAAAGATGGAGAATAAAATATTTGGCCAATAATTACTTAATTATTTAAGGACACTGATGTCATTCCTAATAGTTTCTAATAGTTCATTGTGCAATAAATATCCTTGTGAATGCAACATCTTCACACTTTATTTGTAGGATACGTACTCAGAAGTAGAATTACTGGCCATTTGGTATACAGGCATTTGAAATTTTGATAGATGCTGCCAACTTTTCCTCTAGAGAGTGTGAACAAACCAATTTATATTCCCACCACCAATATGTGAGATGCCTCTCTCTCCACACCCTTACCAATACACTGTGTTTTCAAACTTCTGGAATTTTGCCAATTTGATACTGTAAATCCTATCTTATTGTAGTTTTTATTTGCATTTTCTGCCTCATAAATGAGTCTCATCATATCTTTAGTATAGACTTACTTAGGAGCCATTTGTATTTTTTTCTGTAATCTCTTCATATTTTTCTGTTTTCTTGTAAGCTGATGGTCATTTCTTTTTCATTTGTAAGGGTTCACTATGTATTAGAGAAATATACCTTTATCTGTAGCCAAAGTGGCAAATATTTTCCCCAGGTTGTCATTTACGTTTTCACTTTATTTATGCGATAAAGAAATACATTGATTTTGTGCAGCCACATTCATGAATCTTTTCTTTTATGGCTTCTGGATTTTATGTCTTATGTAGCATTATTTTCTCACTGTAAAATGAGAAAATTTAAAAACTTTTCTCAGGCCGTCTTTTAGTATTTTATGTATGTTTTATGTGTGTGTGTGTGTGTGTGTGTGTGTGTGTATTGTGTCTATATATATATATATATATATATATATATATATTTGTATCTCTGATTCATCTTGTTGTATTTTATTTTGTTGGATGTAAAGTTTGAGCTCAGGATCCAACTTTAGGTTTTCAGATGGCCCCCCAGTTTTCCCATCAGCTTTGACTAGTCTTTTTCCTTAGGATTTAAAAGGTCACCTACGGGTACCTGGGTGGCTCAGTCAGCTAAGCCTCTGACTTTGGCTTAGGTCATGATCTCACTGCCTGTGAGTTCGAGTCCCACATCGGGTTCTCTGCTCTCAGCCTGGAGCCTGCTTCAGTTCCTGTCTCCCTCTCTCTCTGCCCCTCCCCAGCTCGTGCTTTCTCTTTGTCTCAAAGATAAATAAAAACATCAATAAAAATAATAATAAAAGGTCACCTCTATCATATACTAAATTCCTTTGAATTTAATTCTATTCTTAGTCTTTCCATTCTGTTCTATCAATCTGTCACCTAGTCATACTACTTTAATTAAATGTTTTAATGATAAGCCGAGTGTCACCTTCAGCATTAATCTTTCAGTATTTTCTAAGCATTTTTATTTATGTTTCCATAGAAGCTTCAGAATTTAGTTCAAAAACAAATTTAGTTTGTCTTTTTATTTGGGATGCTTATTTAATTCTATTTATTTTTAATGTTTATTTATTTTGAGAGAGAGACAGAGAACAAGCAGGGGAAGGGCAGAGAGAGAGGGAGACACAGAATCTGAAGCAGGCTCTAGGCTCTGAGCTGTCAGCACAGAGCCCGATGCGGGGCTCGAACTCACGAGCTATGAGATCATGACCTAAGCCGAATCGGACGTGTTAATCAACTGAGCCACCCAGATGCCCCTGGGATGCTTATTTAATTTTAAATGCTCAATGTTTGAAAGGTAGATTACTGTAAAACTCACTAACATTGAAAAGATAAAAAATTGTTGCTCATTAGAAAGTTTCTATTTATAAAATTCTAATGTTCCCATCCTTAAACTGTACCTTAATAATGTAATAAAAAATATTCAGGGTTTTGGTCCTGCCATCCCCACACATACAGACTTTTTCCATATGTTAGCTTTTTGGAAACTTAGCAATGTAATTAAAGAAGAGCCACAATAACATACCCTCAACCAGGCCTTTAAGTGGACAGATTGGCCTCTTTCTTTGGACAAGGAGAAGGCCAGCTAGTGAAACACCATCCTCCTCCTACACTCAGTGGTGTGTGTAAAATATTCCTTTCCTTGTCTTCCTATTCTTTTTCTCCAAAAATCTCACTTTCTTTATTATCTTACAAAATTAAGAAAAAGAAGATTCTCTTACTATATGGAGAGAGACCACCAAAGTAATAGAGGATTTTTGTTCCAAAGATCTTGCATTTCTCATGGATGCTGTGGATCCGGTCCTCTGTAGATCTAGGACACTGGGGTGCACAGGCTTTGAGAGCTCCTGCCTGTCTCAAACCTGAGTTTATGTGGTACTGGGCATGAGAACCACCTTTAAAGCCTCACAAGAAATGTTCCATATTCATCTGCATGATGCTCACTAAGCAGTTCATCAGTACTGATAATTAGTGTTTTGAATCTTTTAAGACTCCTAAATATAAGCTAAAAAATAGAAGAGCAAATATTACTAGAGTATTCTAGAATCCATTCTTGAAGGCCCCACAGTACCTTTCTCAGAACACCATTCACACCAAGGGCATGGAACTGCAATTCTGTATTTGTACAACCCTCTCCCACGCAGGCACCCCATCCATTATGTTTGGAGAACTCTAGGACTCAAGGTACATGAGAAGCCTACACAAAATGTGTAGTAAACAAATGCTTGTAGCTCAAGAAACTAAAAATGTTTAAATGATCTTTCTTACACATTGAACTTGGCAAAAAAAATTAATAGACTATATATTTCTGTAAAATCTCAGGTGGCATGGTTTTACCAGAAAATATTCTGGTGCCTGGAGAGGTGGATTGTTACCATGTGGCTGTGTTTTAGTTACACGTTCCAACCACCTCTTATATGAAGCCCCATTCATCAAAGGCTGTGGCTTCTGGGTCAGCAGCTGTTCCTTCCAAGTCAGATGTTGCCTACATAGTGAACATGATTGATTAGCTACCAATGTGCTCTGAAAACTCAACCAACAGGATAACCTAGGACAGTATCCTAGAGGGGCTCATTATAACAGAAGAGACGGGTTCTCCTTGCTCCCATTTACGCAAGCTGTCTTTGAGCCTGCCTGTTATTTACTACTTAAAACCCTTGTTTTATTTTCCCAGGGCAGGGCAGAGTAGATGAGTCACAGATAAAAGATTCACTGTCTACACTTAATGTTTGGGAGGTGGTGTTTCTTCATTCCCCAGTGAAGCTGTCTCCCTCCTGTGGATTGGTCCTGAGACAGTGTCCCGAACACCAGAACAAGAGTCACTCCACTCTCCTGACACTGCAGTTAGGTGAAAGAGACACTTGTCAATACCAGCGTCCCAGTGAGGTCCCTCATGGGAAGATACCGTGGACTTTGTCCTCAGGCAGGCCACCACTGACATCCCAGCTCTGCTGTATTTTCACCATGTACACTTTGGCTCCTTTAATTTAATTTCCCCAGTCAAAGGTTCCTCATCTGTCAAAACAGGATCCACAACACCAATCTCACAGTGCTGTTGTGACATTTAATCAGCCCACGTATGGGGAAGTCCTCGTGTGGAGCCTGGAGCATGGGACACATTCAGTACCCAGGGGTTTGTTCATTTTGGCAAGATGGTCTTACTGTCTGTCCCAGCAGGCAGATGGACAGCACACAGAATAGATTCATCCCGCAGACATGTTTCATTCAGTTGAACACTGTTTTTAAAACTATAAAATATTGGGGTGCCTGGGTGGCTCAGTCGGTTAAGCATCCGACTTAGGCTCAGGTCATGATCTTGTGGTTCGTGGGTTTGAGCCCTGCGTTGGGCTCTGTGCTGACAGCTCAGGGCCTGGAGCCTGCTTCTGGTTCTGTGTCTCCCTCTCTCTCTGCCCCTCCCCCACTTGCACTCTGTCTGTCTCTCTCTCTCTCTCTCAAAAATAAACAAATGTAAAAAAATTAAAAAAAAAACTGTAAAACATCCCATTTGCCATTGGCCTCACCCTCCAAACTGTCTCGTGAAGCCCATTTCTCTCATTAACGGTCCTGGCCTGGCCCTGTAGATGTTTAAGACTCTTGCCCTATATAATGGAAATAACAATGCTGTTAGTCCAAGGAGACTAAAATTCCTGCCTCATTAATTCAGAATGTTAATGTCATTTGTAAATATCATTTTCCACAAAGGAATCCCTTGAGCATATAAGTAAAATAAGCAAAACAAGTAACCTAAGAGGTCAGGAAGGAAACGACAGAAAAGGGAAGAAAAGAGAGAGAGAAGATTGCATCACGCATTTTTGCATTGTCATTTTTACAGGTACCTGCCTCACACCTTGGAAAGAAAAGGATCTCTTTCTAAGTTATTACTAGTACTGTAATTAGCTCTCAGGATATTAGACGTCAATGCTACAAACATCAGTGTTATCACTTGGCCAGACTGTGCCCTTAGGATTCTGATTACAGATCTGAATCATTCTTACATTGGATTCTAATGAGCTCGCATGCCCTCATACTAAGCATTACCTCTGTGGGTCTATCATCTTTACTGCTGTTCGGGTAACTGCCTCACATTATTTAGGTTTTAAGATCTCAAATATCACTAAAAATTTTTCAGAAATATCTGACAATATTTTTTGGCATTTGCAAAATTTGGACACAGCCAATCTGTTACTGCTGAATAATAAAAGATCTACAGAGTAGGTATCACATATATAGAAAAAATTTTTCCAAATGGAAAAAACATCTCACCGAACATGACAAACATGGAGTAATATTGAACTTCCATAAGGAGGGAGTAACAGCTAGTTGCTGTTTGTCCTTTCTGTCAGAGCTTACCTGGTCCACAGGGAAAATGCAGGCTGTCTGAATGCCGCCTCCCAATTCCTTTGAGTATTCCTTCCTTGGAAGCTGAAATTCCATAGGCCTGCTGACTTTGCCACCAGAGAGAGTTGGCATCTACTGTTAGCATTTTCTGAGTCTCCATAACATGGCAGGCTAAGAATGACCAACCTTTTAAAGAGTCTCTTTGGCAGACTCTGGGTGTTCAAAGAGAATGGAGATGACTGCTAGCTGATCTCTGGCCCTCATTAATTTGGGTAAAGAGTACTGCCCAGTGAGTGTCAGCAGCAACTTTGTGTGCTGAGGAAGCTGAGACTTCCTTATGCCAGCCACCAGTTCAAAGTCTGATAGGGGGTTTCAATCTCAGGTTATTTCTGGGGGCAAAAGTCATAAGGCTAGAGCCCTTTGAAGACCATTACATTCTAGCCTGGAAGAACCCAGTAGGACACAGTGCCTGGCATAGGTATGTGTATAACATATGTACATGGTTATTATTAACTTTCTGACTTGAGCAAATTACACACTAAAGATTTATTTTAAAGCTGGTATCATTTTTTTTAATGTTTATTTATTTTTGAGAGAAAGAGAGAGACAGAGCATGAGAGGGTGGGGGGAGCCAGAGAGAGAGGGAGGCACAGAATCTGAAACAGGCTCCAGGCTCTGAGCTGTCAGCACAGAGCCCGATGCGGGGCTCGAACTCACAAACCGTGAGATCATGACCTGAGCCGAAGTCGGTCGATTAACCTACTGAGCCACCCAGGCGCCCCTAAAGCTGGTGTCTTTAATGTAAAGGTTTAAAAACATTTATTCAAAGTAGTCCTGGCTTGCTTCTGTGTTCACCATCATTGTTTGATTATTTGTTTTTCAAAGCAAGTTTTAAAAACTGCTGGAAGCCTCCTTTGGCAGTTAATACATTATCTTAAGCAATTTAATGCAAATTAATTTTTACACAACCTTGAGTTTCAGAGGCCATTGAACTGGGAAGGGAAGGAGTGGGGTTTAGGAGGAATCTGTTTGCTGCCTCCCATCTGGACCCCACAGCCAGCTCCATCTGCTCTCACATGTAGTAACTAACACTTCGGCGACTCCCCTGCCAAACATACCATGCGGAGTTCGGCTTATGATTTTCTACTCAGGAAAACGTTAAAATGCATAGAAAGATGTGAACTGCAGGTTTCCTAGAAAACTTGATGGGCTTATTTTGGCATTTCAAAACTCTGTTTTCGTAGCATAACCCAAGCTTTTCCTTGGGTTTTCTGAGGTGGTTTTTTTTTTCTCTCTCTCTCTCTCTCTCTCTTCTGTTTTGTCCTAGATTTTATTCTCTTCTAATACCATAATTCTCTTTTCAGGTAGGGTCCTTCCAGCACAGTCAAATCAAATGGAAGCCACTGAAAGGCTCAGGGTAGAGAGTGATGAGCTGGGATCTGTGGCTACAATGTGGGCAGTTAATTGGACAGGAGGAAGGGAAGGGCAGGCAGCCAGGTTAGAGCCGTTGAGAAGATGATGGTGATCTAAACCAGGGTTGTAGACATGGCAAGAGACTGACACACGACACTTTGGGCACAGGGTTGACAGGACTCGGTGACCATTTGGATGTGGGGGGGGAAGAGGGAGATGTCATGGATGACCCATAGATTTCCATCTTGAGCAGTTAGGTGGAGGTGACGATGCTCAGCTCTCTGACACAGTAAACCGAACAGCAAAGGAAGGTTTGGAGGAAGGCGATGAGTTCAGTTCTGGACAAAGAGTTCACTGCCTCTGACCCTTGCAACATGATAGAAGAGTAGGAGGCTGGCAAAGCCAAACACGATTCTTAGCCAACTGCCGCAGTACAGCCTGGCATGTAAAATTCAGGAATGTGTCAGGTTAAATCATGAATAATCTTAACCTTTGGGGGCCCAGAAAGGTAGCGGCTGAACAACTGAAGAGTGTGGATTTGCTCCCACAATTGGCCACTTCTTTCCGAAGTCACATACCTTAAGGAGAAGCCTCCTTTGTTCCTCCTGAGACGCTCTTTGCACGTGTGACCATCCAGGCACATGAATTCAAGGGAATCTCAGGGCCTGCCACCACTTGCGTGCTCTCTTGCCCTTCCTGTTGAGAAGGTCTGAGCATGATGACACCAGCTGGTCATATCACCAGTGGTTTTCCATTTCAAAACACCAGCCCCAAATGGGCTTTTGGACATTTTCACTCAGAAAGTAAATAATCATGGTAGTAAAGTGATCATATCTTCATGACAGGGATATCACCTCAGAGAGTCAAGATGGGCTCCAAGTCTAATTTTATATTTTATGAAAAATTGATATTTAAAAAATCCTTTGAACTCATTGTTTTCTACCATGTATTGTACTCCTTAGTTTCTGAATATTTCTCTTGGGTAAGGTGGAGATGGGGGAAGGCAGAAATACTAACTCTTAGTGCCAGCACTCTGAATATATACAATTCGACCACAGGACGTGAAAACATCTCTCTTTGGCCTTTCAAAAAAAAAAAATGAAGAGTCAGCTCAGGTAACTCCCTCAAAGTTTTGAAAAGGTACTAATGACATAGTTGGACATTTTCAAATTCAAAGACAAATGTGGTTTTAATTTGCTGGTGTTCCTTTATGCTCCCCGCCCCCTTCCAGCAACAGAGTATAGGAGTAGTGACCTGTTCTAAGAATGTGGCTTTCTCTTTGTTTATTCCCTTGTCCCCCATGTGCCCCATCTATCCAGCAGTTGGGTTCTAAGAAGGGATTGTGGTCAAGAATAAGCACACACTGGGCCAGATGATAGCAGACATGGATCATGATGGCTGAGGGAAAACAGGGCCAAAATCTGACTCCCAGCAGCTTGGCAAGCTGATAAAAACATGGTCCCAGGAATAATGGTAATAAGAGAAAATACTATATGCATTTCCCAAGAGGGTCATTCTGGGTTTGTTTTTACAGCAGGATTCTGTAGCAGGTCAGAATGTCCTGACCCTGCTCTCAGCCACTGGCCGCTCTCCTAGACTCACCCCTTCTTCCTGCCACTGCTCTGTGGGCAGAGAGGGAAGACTCTTGTTCCCTGGAGTCACTGTGGTAGAAACTAGAGTTACAAAGATAAAAGGCCTTATTTCCACTCTCCATGGGAGGTCATGGGAGAGTACTCAAAACAGCTATTTAAAACCAGTGATAAGGGACTTCCACTGCTGGCCATGATAGAGTGACAGGGGGGAAACCATGGAGCAGATTAAGTTCTACAGACAGTGGAAACAGACAGCATGCAGCACAATATGGAGATTCCTGAGAGAGGGGAACGAATGGAGTGAGCCCTACGATGATCTTAGCTTACTCCTTACTACTGGAGACAGCTTCCAGGCGACAGCACAGGGAGAGAATCCCAGCCAGGGCCCAGTGGGCTCACGGAGTTGAGGAGGCAGAGCCAGGGGCCTGTGGAGCCCCAGGGGCTGGAGTTCCCAGGGAAGAGGACAAGAGAAGAGATAGTCACATGAGAGAGAGTTCCAGAGATCTGCAGAGCACCCCTATGAGTCTTCAGCGCTGTTCACTACATGCATGTGGGGAAACTGCTGAGGCTGAGGAAAGAACAGCAAAAGGGAGCAAGTGGAATAATCCTCAGAGCTCCCACAGGCTGGGGAATCGTCCATGCTCCCCCAGGCAGAATATTAAAGAAAAACGTTGAAATATATGAGGTACTGGGTCCGGTTCTCAGAAGGTTATTGTCTCAGTAGTGGACCCAAATTAACCCGACTAAGGGCTGCTCTGGACCTACCTAGCAAAGCTTAAAAGCAAACCTCAGAGGACCAAATAATTTCCAAGTAACCTAACTGCATTCCAGAACAAAACTGAAAAATGTTTAAAGAAATGCAAACATAAATAAATAGATAAGCAAATAAAAATCCATCACCCAACAACATAAAATTCACCATGCCTAATATCCAATCAAGATTACCAGGCATGCAAAGAAGCAAGAAAACTTGGCCTGTAATAATGAGAAAAACCAATCCATACAGACTCAGAAATGATACAGATCATAGAATTGATAGAGAAGGACATTAAGACACTTATTATGTTTTATATGTTCAAAGGGTAGAGGAAAGACCAAGCATGATAATCACAGTCATGGAAGATATAAAAAAATGCCCAACTCAAACTTCTGGAAATGAAAACTACAGTTTTTCAGAGGAAAACTACAAGAAATGGGATTCACAGCAGATTAAGTTCTGCAGAAGAAACACTCAGTGTCATAACAATAGAAAATTAGAATTTGGTCCCTCTCCTCTCTATACTCCAGGTACTAATTTCTACACAGTACCCTTGTGCTCACTCAAGCATCATAATAATGTTCCACAAAATTTTGACTTCACTCTGTCTCTGAAAGAAACATCTGAAATGATAGGAAAATCAACTTAATTATACACATACACACATATACATTATACATATGTATAAAGTATCATATGTATACATATATACATATGCATATGTATATATTTTTTATATGTGCTTACATATACATAAAATGTTTCGCTTTTAATGTTTATTTATTTTGAGAGAGAGAGTGCCTGTGCACACATTGGGAAGGGGCAGAGAGAAAAAGAGAGAGAGAGAATCCCAAGCAGGCTCCACACTGTTGGCACAGAGCCCAACGTGGGGCTCAAACTCAGAGAGTGCAAGATCTTGACCTGAGCCAAAATCAAGAGTTGGATGCAACTGACCCACTCAGGCAACCGCATAAAACATTTCTGTTCCTTTTTTTTTTCTTTTTTTTTTTTGTTCAAGTTAGTTAACATACAGTGTAGTCTTAGCTTCAGGAGTAGAACCCAGTGATTCATCTCTTATATATGACACCCAGTGCTCATCCCGAAAAGTGTCCTCCTTAATGCCCCATCCCACCACCCACCTCTCCTCCAGCAACTCTCAGTTTGTTCTCTGTATTTAAGAATCTCTTATGTTTTGCCTCCCTCTCTGTTTGTAACTTATTCTTCCCTTCCCCTATGTTCATCTGTTGAGTTTCTCAAATTTGACATGAGTATTGTCTTCCTCTGCCTGACTTATTTCCCATAGCATAATACCCTCCAGTACCTCCACATTATTACAAATGGCAAGATTTCATTTTTTCATCACAGAGTAGTATTCCTGTGTGTGTGTGTGTGTGTGTGTGTGTGTGTGTGTACCACATCTTCTTAATCCATTCATCAGTTGATGGATATTTGGGCTCTTTCCACAATTTGGCTATTGTTGATAGTGCTGCTACAAACATTGGGGTGGGGTGTGTACGCCCCTCCAATTCAGCATTCAAATCAGCATTGTTATAGCCTTTGGATAAATTCCTCGTAATGTAATTGCTGGGTCATAGGATAGTTCTATTTTTAATTTTTTGAGGAACCTCCATACAGTTTTCCAGAGTGGCTGCACCAGCTTGCATTCCAACCAACACTGCAAAAAGGTTCCCCTTTCTCCACATCCTCGCCAACATCTGTTGTGGCCTGAGTTGTTAATGTTAGCCATTCTGACAGGTGTGAGGTGGTATCTCATTGTGGTTTTGATTTGTATTTCCCTGATGATGAGTGATGTTGAGCATCTTTTCATGTGTCTGTTTGCCATCTGGATATTTTCTTTAAAAAATGTCATGTCTTCTGCCCATTTCTTCACTGGATTATTTGGTTTTTTGGGTGTTGAGTTTGATAAGTTCTTTATAGATTTTGGATACTAACCCTTTATCTGATATGCCGTTTGCAAATATCTTCTTCCATTCTGTCAGTTGCATTTTAGTTTTGTTGATTGTTTCCTATGCTGTGCAGAAGCTTTTTATCTTGATGAGGTCCCAATAGTTCAGTTTTGCTTTTGTTTCCCTTGCCTCCGGAGACATGTCAAGTAAGAAGTTGCTGCAGCTGAGGTCAAAAGTTGCTGCCTGTTTTCTCCTGTAGGATTTTGATGGTTTCCTGTCTCACATTTACATCTTTCATCCATCTTTAATTTCTTTTTGTGTATGGTGTAAGAAAGTGGTCCAGTTTCATTCTTCTGCATGTTGCTGTCCAGTTCTCCCAGCACCATTTGCTAAAGTGACTGTCTTTTTTTCCATTGGATACTCTTTCCTGCTTTGTCGAAGATAAGTCGGCCATATATTTATGGGTCCATTTCTGGGTTCTCTATTCTATTCCATTGATCTATGTGCCTGTTTTTGTGCCAATACCACACTGTCTTGATGATTACAGCTTTGTAGTACAGGCTAAAGTCTGGGATTGTGATGCCTCCAGCTTTGGTTTTTTTCTTTTTTAATGTTTATTTTTGAGAGAGAGAGACAGAGCATGAGTGGGGGAGGAGCTGAGAGAGAGGGAGACACAGAATCTGAAGCAGTCTCCAGGCTCTGAGCTGTCAGCACAGAACCCAACATGGGGCTCAAACTCATGGAGTGCGCGAGATCATGACCTAAGCCGAAGTCGGACGCTTAACCAACTGAGCTACCCAGATGCCCCATTGGTTTTCTTTTTCAACATTACTTTGGTTACCCAGGGGCTTTTGTGGTTTCATACAAATTTTAGGAGTGTTTATTCTAGCTCTGAGAAGAATGCTGGTGTTAGTTTGATAGTGTTTGCATTGAATGTGTAGATTGCTTTGGGTATTATCAACATTTTGACAATATTTGTTCTTCCAATCCATGAGCATAGAATGTTTTCCCATTTCTTTGTGGCTTCTTCAATTTCTTTCATAAGCTCTCTATAGTTTTCAGCATACAGATCTTTTATGTCTTTGGTTAGGTTTATTCCTAGGTATTTTATGGGTTTGGGTGCAATTATAAATAGGATTGATCCCTTGCTTTCTTTTTCTGCTGACTCATTATCAGTGTATAGAAATACACCCAATGCCTGTATATTGATTTTATATCCTGTGACTTTGCTGAATTCGTTTATCAGCTTGAGCGGTTTTTTGGTGGAGTCTGTCGGGTTTTCCATGTAGAGTATCATGTCATCTGCGAGGAGTGAAAGTTTGACTACTTCTTTGCTAATTTGGATGCCTTTCATTTCATTTGCTTGTCTGCTGAGGCTAAGACTTCCAACACTATGTAGACAACTGTGGTGAGAGTGGACATCTCTGTCGTGTTCCTGACCTTACGGGAAAATTCTTCATTTTTCCCCATTGAGGATGATACTAGCTGTGGGCCTTTCATATATGGCTTCCACATAAAATGGTTCTTGAAGGATACACTAAGTTTGGTTGTCTCTAGGGAAAGAAACTAAATGTCTGGGGACAGGGGATGAAGGGATATCTTACACTGTACCTTTTGTACCGTTTGTATCCATTGGACTATGTGAACATATCACTTACTCAAAACATAAATAAAATGTGGAATAAACCCTACATGCTGGGCACCCTACATGAGTGTGAATGGAATCATGAAGAAAGTGGGGTCCCTCAGCCACTTAGGTGACTAGATGCCCAGGGCTGTCCCAGAGCAGGCAAGTAAGTACCCAAGGTGTCTGTGGTGGGCCAGGCAGATTGGACGTGAGTTTGGGAGCCCCCGTGATAGCCATATAGTTGCCCCAAGGATAATAAGCAGCACATCCCAAGTTAGGTTTTTAGGGCAGTCTCAACGCTGACCTACCCTTGGAGCAGCACATGAGTCATCAGTCCTACCCTGCTCAAGTACATTCTGGCTTCAAGGACCATTAGGTAGAAGTTACAGGGATATAGATTTCACTTCAATATAAGAACAACATTCCAAAATCAGAACAACCTGGGAGGTAGTTAGTTCAATGCCTGTGGGCATGTTTAAACACTGCAATGGTCACACTGCAGGGATGCCACAGGAGAGATTCAGCATCCGCGGCTGATGGCACCATGTACATCTACATAACTAACGTACATAACCTTTCTAGTTGCTCTGCATGTATATGGAGACTGAGCAGACAGGTGATAAGTGTCCCCTTTCTCTTTTGCTAAGTGATGAGGAAGTCAAACAAGACAGATGTTAGCATTTGCACAGAACTCATCAGGTGTCACTTGCTGATGAGAAGTTTGTAGGAATATCCATATCTTTCTAAATAGTGGGAGCAATTATCTTACTGATGGCACAGGATGGGATTTTTGCTTTTGCCTAGACCCAGCACCTGCCAGAGGAAAATGATATTCTAGTATAGCAATTCTGTATTTAATTAAAGAGAATATGAAATAAAGGGAAGGAAGAATTCTGAGAAATATGTACCTCCCCAAAAGTTTGGAGTTTTTTGTTTTGTTTTGTTTTTATTCACCACAAAGGAAGCAAGAGGGAGAACAAAGAGCTAGATAAAGGAAAGAAATGTCTGTTTGGGGCTAAGCCAAATAAACTTAAATGGTTTAAGGAATAAATTGGTGGAGTAATTCGAATCATGGGCAGGTGCTATGAATGTAATTTAGTAAATGCTCGGGAACCTGCCAAGGAAGAGAAAAATGTGTTGCTTTTGAGATCATTTCCCAGCAGCTTCATAAAAGAAAACTGATTACAGGAATTTAATAAGTAAAACAGAGCCAGAAATATAGTAATCAAATGAGTTTTTAATTACATTTCAGGCAGAAAAAAATTCCAATTTGTGCTCCTGGGATTAAAAAAAAAAATAAGTTGTAGAGAAAAGCTTTTGTAGCAGGAAAATAATATAAACACTAATTTCCATAGGAATTATAGTAGTCAGTTTAATTAAAAGCCTCGATCAGAGTGACGAGGAGCCAGTGCCAAACTATACTAAATAAAACCATGGCATTCGTTGCTACCCTACACTATCATCCAAATAAAAACACTGTGCAATGAATAGAAAACAGTCACCTGCATTTTTCTCAATAAAGAGGATTTTGATCACTACCTGAATTTTATTTTCATATATGAAATATTTTCATATTTCACTAATACATCTGATTTGAAATTAAATGTTGGTTGGTGAGATAAATGTCACTCTTGAGGAATATGCTCTAAGAGACATCAGTGTGAAGGGTCACCACTTCGGCCAGGTTGGAGGGCTCACAGCTCAGTAGCATCCCTGGTCACCTCTAGTGACGCCCTCAACATGAAGGGCTATTCTTTGTTGGGAGGCTTTGCTATCAACCACCCCCTAACCACAGGCCCTGCTTGGAGAAGGTTGTTCAGGAGGTGTGCTGACATTGCAGTGGATTTGTTCCCCCTTGGGATGAATGCGCCACACCTGCAAGTGTCTACAAGGACCAAGGGTATGATCTGTGGCCACAGAACACAGACCCAAGGCACAAAGTGGGAGCATTCCCTTTCCATGGGCTAATACCGGCACAACTCCATGACCCTTGCTTTATTCATTGCTCTGTTCCACGACAGCGGTTGGAAAATTATACTATTAGGGAGTAAGGAACTCTTTTTCAAAGACAACAAAATTAAGTAAAAAAACAGGAGAGTCTCCTGCAAATAAGCCCCTGGAACCTTGGCCTCTGGCCTCTGCCTGTGTGTCCCCTTCCATCCCCTCCCTGCAGCCCAACCCCTCTCTTCCCCACTCCTTTTTCTCTTGTCTCGCGTCCATCTTCATACATGTTCACATGCCAGTCTGTTCATTTAGCACAGCTCCCGGATCCTTAGCTTGAAAAATGAGCACCTTCTCTTCTCTTGGGATGTTATCTGGCCTTTCTTATTCAGATGAGTCCACCCAGAACCCTCCCCTCCTCCGTGGTGGAGCCAATGGTAGGTGTATCTTAGTAAAGCTTTAAGTTCATGGTCTGTTGAGATCTGGAGTGTCCAGAGCAGGCAACGATATACATAAGTAGGCATGTGTGAGCCGAGTATTTTGTGTCCTGTCTTGTCTGGATATAGATTTAGAACAGGATCATAATCTAATGGGCTAGCACCCTGGGAGTAGTACACAGCCACCCTGTCTTATTTTTTTCATTTTCTGCACAGGCTCTATTAATGCAGCACGATGGTGTTACATGCATGTTTACTTCTTGCCAATAGCTCGGGTTTACCAAAATAATCATCACATTCATTTCTTGCAGCCAGTGTCCGTTCTCCTCACAAGGGAAAGCTAGAAAACCATGTCAGTGACTCGGGTTTCTCTCTCCTCCACCTTTTTTTTGTTTTATTTCAGGCATTGGTGAAGGTCAACGTGAAACTGAAGCCCATGCTGGACTCGGTGGCAGCGAACAGAAGTAAGTGGGAAGAGCTGCACCAGAAAAGGCTGCTGGTGCCGGCCACCTCACCCTCGTCTGCCAGCCTCATGGCTGCTGGGGAAGACAGAAACTAACCCTCCAGCTTAGCTGCCGCTGCAAAATGACTGCATCCTGAAGGGCCAGCTTCGGGCCAGCCCACGTCATCCTTTTGTTCCTTTAAGCTCTGGCAGAGTCTCTTGGTTTGCACCGGGAAGCACGCCTGGGCTTCCACCTTTAAGTGTGGTCCGCGGAGGAGAGTGCGACAGGAAGGACAGAGGAGGTGGGGAGGGAGCCCGGCCCCGGGGCGCTCAGCTTCCCCTGACGAGCACACGAGCACACGTGGGAGAGGTGCTGGGCAGAGGACCCCGCACCAGAGGACAGCCGGCCCTGCTCATGCCGAGCCCAGTGGCCGACGGAGCCCAGAGCAGGGAACGCGCCATTAGCGCTGCTTCACTTTGTATCCAGCTCTTCTATTTGTTACAAGCCAAGCAATGCCTGCCTTTGCATCCTCTCCTGAGTGCCCTTTTGTGCCACACTGTTCCAAGAAGCCCAGTTTGTATCCTGTAGAGGTATTTTATTTTTATCCTAAAGCTTCTTAATGATGGATTAGAGCCTTTAGAATTGCCTACCTAAAAAATAAACTATAGCATCCTTACCAATACTGGTCAGTCCTAGTTTTCCCCTAAAAAGGCCCATAGTAGGAAGATAACAAATGCGTTTGTTTGTGTGGTATTTATACAAGATTCGTAACACTGCATTGGGATTGCGGCCCCCTTTTCCACTTTTTTAAAATTCATCCTTTGTTGTAGACCAAGTCTTCTCCCAGAAGGAATGGATTAATAGGCTTTAATTAAAGGAGGGATGAAAGGAAGTCCACAGCTGGATTCACCACAAGTGACCCATGAACACTTAGGAACTATTTCCAACCTCGAAGACATTTTACAGGCCACAGCAGAGCCGCAGAGAATCACAGACTACCTTGAGTTCTCTTAGGGATTGGTTTTTATACACCATTGAAAGTTCCTACTGATACCAACCTAAAGCCAAATGTGGTGGTTGCCAATTTTTTTATTTTTCCTTAAGTATAAGAAAGAAATAACAGTCTGGCCAGGGGACAAATATGCTCTAGGAGGCTAGGTTTATAATAATAAACTATATTAAATCGATGCAATGACTAGAAAACTGCTTTGCCCCCCATTTGACCTGAGAGATTGAGGACATGGTTTGACTTGTCCAAAGAATGCTGGACTAGAAGCTAGACCTATGACTCTGGCTTTGGCACCAGTTATTGGGTGACTTTGGACAAAACACCTAACTTGTCCCAGCCTGTTTCCTCATTTGCTGAATGAGATTACATTAAGAAGTGATTTGCAAACATGTTTAACCTTAGAACTCTTTGTTCAAAAAAATCTTACAAGGAATCTCCGAGATATAAAACATCTAAGAGCTGAAATTCTCTGTGTGAAGCCAGGTTGGGAGACCCAGAACCTGCAAATTCTCCTCTTTGGTTACAGACATGGTGGTCCGTAAAGGAGCTCCGAGGAGTTGGACATCCCTGGACTAGATGAACGGTGAAGTCCATTCCAGCTCTGAAAAATCTAAAGTTCACAAATCATTTTTGTTCTTATGGTTACTAGTCAGTATCAGTTATTAACCTGACTACTCAAATATTAAGGAAATAGGGGCCAAGTTACACAAGGAGTATTGTTTCCCTGGCACATAGTAGACATTCCAAAAATGTTTTAAGAATGGGTAAATGAAAGGGGCGCCTGGGTGGCTCAGTTGGTTGAGCATCCGACTTCGGCTCAGGACACAATCTCATGGTTTGTGGGTTCGAGCCTCGCGTTGGGCTCTGTGCTGACAGCTCAGAGCCTGGAGCCCGCTTCGGATTCTGTGTCTCCCCTCTCTCTGTGCCCCTCTCTCTGTCTCTCAAAAGTGAATAAAGGTTTTTAAAAAATTAAAAAAAAAAAAAAGAATGGGCAAAGGAAGGTTCCAAAACCAAAGAGAGGGAAGAACAGGTATCTATCTGTAGGGAAGACATAAGATTTCATGCGACAAGAAACAAAGTCAAAGAAAATTATAAACCAGGCAAAGGGGGGGGGGGGGGAGGAGAGGAAGATGAGGAGGAGAAGCAAAAGACACCCAAAAAAGAAAAGACAGAGACTGAGGCAGATGGTAAGAGAACTGCCAAAGGCCAGGTAAACATCAATCCAAACAAAGAAAAATGGTGCTTCTAACCCCAAAAAGGAGGATACAGAATCCTGTCATCAATTGCTTAGAAAAGAGAGTTATTTGAGCAGGGAGGGGGTTGACAAAAGAGAGGAGGGAGTGGGAACCTAAAAATTCATGTTCCTGGCCACCATTTACAGCTGTCTCTGCAGCGAAGACTGGAGAATCTAGAGGAAAAAAACGAGTGTAGGAAAAAGTGCCTTCACAGAGCAGGTAAGAGGAGGCTGCTCAGATTTATGGATTTTATTAAGCCAGTTTTCTGAATCGCTCTGCTCTAAAGGAAAATAGCTTCTGCCCAGCTGTCTCCCCTCCTTCAGGTGAGGAACAAAGAGGGGGTGGAGTTGGGGACAGACCTGGGTCGTGTGTCTGCAGCTCAGAAGCACTGCAGGTGTTTCCAGCTATTATGGCACACCATGTTTATATCACAAACGGGAATTGAAAATCAGCCCATGTGAGGCAGAGATGAACCCACATCTGTTATCCTCCCCAACAATAAATAAATAAATAAATAGCCCAGACAGACGGATGCCAGTCTATCTAGAGCAAAATTTTAAAGCATGTGCTTTATGATAAAACTAGACCCAGGGTCCGATGGAGACTGCAGGCAGCTATAAGCACCCGAGCCGCCCTGAACGTTGATGCTACACATTGCTAAGGGGAACATAATTTATAGCACAAACCCTACGGCTTCCACTAAGGTTGAGCTTTCGTCTCATTCTCTTGCCTTTTTATTGGCTTCACTGCACGGTTGCCAATAGCAACATCCACTGGTAGCAAGGGGAGTTCAACACCATTGCAATCTGCCATACACTGGAGCCCTGACAATGTCAACCATCAATCAAGTAGCTGTTTGTAATTGCCTCCATCTATTTTTCCTGTCTTAAGGTATCTTTCCTATTGTGGGTCAAAATTCAGAAACTGCTGACTAATGCCATGGGTCCATTCCTCGGAGACCATGAAGCAGTGGAAAAGGACAGCAGCACCCTCCCTGTGCAACCCCAGGGGTGAGAGGCTGAACACTTGGGTGTTTGAGATATTTTCAAGCCCTTTTCTAAATAAGGCATGATTTTCCAAGACTGAGAGGTATGTGTGATTATCTATATATTTTGCTTCCCTACAATAAAGAGACATTTTCTCAGTCTTTATCATTAATGGTTGTTTCCTACTGGAGGAAGGCATTTGAAATGTGAGCCTTCTTATAAAACCTTCAGCTGACCAGACTATGTTTGCTTCCTTGGGGCTCCTGGCATTAATGGCTGAAAGGACTTCATCCTACCTTCTCCACATGATATGTTTTTTCAGACATGTTATTTATTTTCTTAGTAGTCGATATGTAGACAACACATGCACAACCCACAATGTAGCTTATGATACTGGCCAGGAGAGATCACGTGCAAACTACAAAGGTCACCACAGGATGCACAGTAGACGGGCCCTGGCCCCCGACTTGGCCACCAGTTTGACCTGTTCTCTTGGGACCCTCCAGGTCTTGGGTTTTGCACCTGTAAAATAAAAGCACTGGCTTTATTCGGTTCATTTCTACAACAGAGGACCAACCTGTATTTAATTTTTAAAATATTTTCCACATAATTGTCTTACTTACTCTTCTCAAACACAATAGGAACAAACCTAAAGAGGTCATCTTCTCTTCAAAGACAAAATAAAAAGTTACATATATGGGGTAGATATAAAACACCCCTACCACATATATGTCTGAGACTGCCTCTAGTGATCATGAAAGATATGGTTGTCAGTACAGCTTTTTAAAAATGTACCCTTTTACTTCATAAGGGACAACTTTAGATTATCTCATAGCTAGATATCCCATAAATGGCAGTTGGTTTAATTTAGAAGTCAATTTATAAAGTGAATCAAGTGAAATTAAAATTGCATGTGTTTTTTATTTCTAAAATCTGAGATGTCTATACATTTCCAGGTATTTTATATTTGCATACACGTTGGGTTGGGTTAGAAATAATCTTTAAATTTTTGTTAGTGTAATAGCAATATCATCTAATATTAATGCTACAGGAATTCAGTTGCTTTTTTCATGTATCAAAATTTATCATACTTTATCCACTTACCTTAGGTCATTAAACAGAGTCTGCTCAATTTACTTTGCAGTACAATTATTTTAAAATCCATTTCTCCTGCTGACTCTTAATGAATTGCAGAAAGGTAAAATACATCTCACCCCCAGTAATAGTGGGAAAAACTCCCTTCAAGCAAGACAGAAATCTAAACATGTTAGGGAAGATTTAAATCTAAAGAAAAATGTCTGGCCTAGAAAAAATAAAAACTCCAAGAGAATTCATTAAACAACAGAACAAAACCTAATTTAGGACCCTAAAAACTCCGGCAATGCCAGTGCCGTGAAGTCTCATTGTCTGCTTCAGAATAACAGTCTCTGAAACAGCTGTTCTGCCACTTGCTGTAAAGAACTCCCAAAACTCAAATGTAGCAGGAAATTTAAAAGTTGGGTCTGGCTACAAGAAAGCCAGAATTTCGTTAAGTTTCATAAGTGAGCAGTAATAGAATAAAACACAGGGAGGACAGAAACAAGATGAAGCGTGTCCAGGGAATGTCACGATGAGCACAGGTTCAGCAATGCCCGGTGTCCTGCTTACATTGTTTGCGTTACTACCTTTTCCTCAGCTATCAATTTTGGGTTACATCTTCCCTAATTTAATTTTGAATGTTCTTGCATATTTGGCACATCTCTCAACAGGGCTAAAGATTAATTGTTTCTGTGCAGCGTATCTATACCAATGTTGTTCAATGTATACACTGGTACAGAAATATGTTTATTAGGTAAATGAAGTATTTTCTGTGATAAAAATGTGCTATTTGAGGCCATGATTTATCTTTGTGTTCACTTTCTATATGTATATATGTATTAGAACCTCAATTTGTTTTCTTTAGATTTATATTAAATCATGTTTACATGAATTACAGGAAGGAAGGAAGGGAGGAAGGGAGGAAGGGAGGAAGGAAAAAAGGGAGAGAGGAAAGAAGGGAGGGAACGAGGAAGGAAGGGCATAGTACAGAAATAAGAGATGAGGTTTTGTTAAGTCTCATTCCCATGAGAGAAAATTGCTTTTGCCATTTTATTTTGATATACAATAATCTAAAAAGGATCCCCTCTGGATGTGCTTCCTAATTACTATTGTTTTACACAAAAGGAGGGAAATATGTCTTCAGCTGAATTGTTTGGAAGTCACTGGCTTTGTACGATTTGTCAGGCTGATGTTTCATTGTAAGAATACTACATTACAGATTGCAAGCAATTTCACAGGCAACTAATTCATGAGTTTGAAACAGTCTGCTTTAAGAGACCTAACTATCTTGGTTTTTAATAAAATGCTTAAAGTTTAACTAAACCTCTGGAATAATCTTTATTTCTCTTGTGAAGGGTGATTTAAAGTCTTGATCTGTGATGTCTGCCCCTATGAGAGGGATACTGAGACATCCCTGTCCATGGTGCATTTTAAAGATGACAAAAGGTTCTTCGAGTTATTAGATTTTCTGGGGGAGAAGAATCTGTAGCCAAATGCGGGTTTCTGCGTCCCTTACAGACCGCTCGAATTTGCATGGGCAATTACACAGGGGGATCGCATCAATGCAGGGCTGCCGGCCACACTGACGCCATACAATTACACAACGGCTTCGGTGCTTAAACTTTAAAATTCTTACACCATTGTGCCTGTTCTATTAGAACAAACTGCAGCAAATGATCCAAAGCCAATTCAAAGGACTGGAGAGGAGGTGCCCAGGGGGAGAGAGGGAAGAGGTGCAGTGTGGCCCCTACTGGACAGCTTAAGCAATCGCCAGCCCCCGCAGGCGGGCTGCTGCAACCACAGGCTTCCTTTTGTGCTTTGCAGTCCATGGTTTTCCAGTGGGGCCAAAAATAAGAGTCACCTAATTCACAGAAGGGCTGTGAGGATTAATGAGGGAAGTTAGGCAAAGCAGGACCTGGTCCTGGTACAGAAAGCACTGTATAAACACAAGGCTTAGAGTAGCTCTTTGTTTGGATGGCTGATCGCTTTCTTCAAATACCGGTATCCACAGTTGTGCCTTCCCTACTAACTCCATTTATAAACTATAATGCTATTGTGTTCTCCCTGACAAGTTTAGGTAACAGTGCTAACACTGTAAGCACCTAAATATAAGCTACTTGATAAAAAAAAAAAAATAAGGTATATCCAAGAAAGAAATCTAATGTAAATAATAGAGCTGAAACCACCAGCAAAAAGAGAGTTCATAATGAGGTTAAATGTCTGAGCATACATGTCCCCAAGTATTGATTTGGTATACAACCTTTCCAAAAGTATTAAAAGATGTAAGGGATGCTTCTAAAAGTCAATTACATTACCAATTTGGTACTAATTTATTATTTTTCCCTGTTTACTGTTGAGAGGAAGCAAGGTAACTGAGCCCCTGAAACTGGCCATCCTGAAGAAAATGGCCTGAAATGAGAAGGGAAAAAAAATAACAACTGAAAAGTGGTTTTTTCAGAAGGTCTTCCTTTATCAAGAAAGATGTCTGACCACAGCTGTGGTAGTTGGGATGTTCAGAAATGACCGGTTTACCAACAGGACATGATCACATGTAAAGGATAAATAAGAAATCATACCTTCCAACTGTTTTACAAGAGAATGCCAGACAGATTATATGTACAAATAGAACAGGATTTGATCATCTCATGCTTTGGCAGGCAGAAACATAAGCATATGAAGAACCAAACATCATGCTTTTAGCTCCTACACATTTTGCCTGAATGGAATTCTTCTACATGGTGAACATGCCTTCCTTTTTGCAGCAAAATCCACCGAGTCCAACTCCATTTTCTCAAAGCCTAGTTTCTTTCAATAAGGCACTAAATCACTTTATTGCAACCACCAAATGCTTTCTTATTGCTAGCAATGGTACGATACATTTACTTTTTGATACATGCTCCAGTTTTCAAGATTCTGTTGGAAACAAAATGGTCTTTTATGACATTTTATAATATTCCACCCCATTTATTGCTTTCCAGAATTTCTCTCATTAATTAAAGGGCCTTCTTTCACTGCGGCCCCTCCCCCCTCCAAAAACCTAATCTATTCCCCAACTGCCCATCATAACTAAATAAAAGTCAGTCTATCACAGCAGCAGTGATGGTCATGCCAATTTCACAGTGTGATTTGTGCACTCATTTCATTTTGAAAATGACCCTGCCCTCCATCTGTCTAAGCCGAATGTCCTGCTTTTTTCAAGCCAGGCCTCAGGAACAGCAGCACATGAAATAAGGGGGAAGACACAGAGCGGCCTCCCTCCTGCCCTCGTCAGCTGCCACACTCACAGACAGGTACTAACACAAACAGGGGACCCCAACTGATGCCTGAAGGGATCCAAGAAATTTGGAGGAGAGCAGACAGTCCTTCTATTTTTCATACATTTTTCCAAGAAACCATTTGCAGGTGAACGCTTTCATGATACAAATACAACTCTGAAAGAAAGACTGACAGACGAAAGATAAAAAGGTAACTTCCCATTTCTAAGTTCTGTTGTCTTACCTTGATTTAACAGTAACTTACCCAAAGTAACGGTTCATACATAAGGATCTTTAAATACTGAGCCTGAGTTTCCAAGGGACAAATGTAGTCAGGCAGCCATAAGGGTGAAAATCCTCCCACACCCAACCCTCAATTACTGAGCAGCACTAACCAACCTCTTACCTGCTGAGTTGAAGGCCCTAAAAGGGTGCACCAAGACATTGGGTTGAAGAAGTGTTAGAGGAGAATTAGAGTGATCCTCATTGGCTATGTTCTCAGGGTATCTTAGGTGGACCAGAGGCCCACTCAACACTCTGAAACGTGCGCAGTTTGTTCCTTTCTTGGTATTCATGTAGTGGCAAGTTCCTTTTCTGGTCCCGCTCGGAAGTTCACAGCTCTGCCAATTTTTCAGCAAGAGAGAAGACTGAATGAGTACATAAAGTCAGTTGTTTTCTGCTATGAACAATCACACACCTACAGAAGTCTCCGCCTAGATCTATCAGACGACTAGATGCTATACCACCCCCACTAATTACTTCCTAACATCTGCTCACAGCTGCAATTCAGATCTGGAAGTTCAAATATCTACTGACCACACCAAGTTGTTTGGTTGGTTGGTTGGTTGGCTGAATGGAGAAAGGAAACTAATCTTCCATTATACAACTTGGCCCCAAACACTAGGCTCTTAGAAACTCATCTACAAGGGATATATGGAATGAGTTATTTATCAGTCGCTATTTCCTACTGAAAATAGATGTTGGATATCCTGGCACAGCTGCTAACTACTTAGCTCTGTGGTCTTAGGCAAATAACATAAAACTTTCCAGTATGTAAAACTTACATGTAATACGTAGAATATAGGGGTGGTTATTAAGATTAGAAAAAATGTACATAAATGGTCTAATATGGCATACAATATGGCTGGTGTTGGGTCTAAAATTTATATATAGAAAAGATGCATGGCCAGCAAAAGTATAAAGGAGGGTGATAAAGGACTTGCATGGAAGTCTTTAAGTATATAGCAAAGATATGCTTTTGACAGTTTATCTTAAGGACTAGGCAGGCCAATGCAAATGGTAGAGGGGAGTGGAAGGGCGTCTGAGTGGCTCAGTCAGTTAAGTGTCCGACTTGAGCTCAGGGTGTGTTTGAGACCCACATCTGCTCTGTGCTGACATCTCAGAGCCTGGAGGCTGCTTCGGATTCTGTGTCTCCCTCCCTATCTGCTCCTCCCCCACTCATGCTCTCTCGCTCTAAAAAAAATACATAAACATTAAAAAATGAAGAAGACCAATGGAGATCTAGGCAGATCAAGAAAGAATGGTCTCTTCTTTGTACTGAAAGTTAGAGGACCAGGGCAGGAGTCCCAGTTTAAATGCCACCATCTATTCAGTAATAATTGTTCATGAAAAGAGAGGATTGGAGATACTTGGATCTAAAACTGAGGATCTCAAAAAAAACCAAAAAATTAAATTAAATCTAGCAAATCAAAAATAAATAAATAATAAAATTGAGGATCTCACAGTACCATTTCTGATTCACAAAACCTATGCTACACCACCTGTGGAAACGACAAAAATAGACTTTTGGTTTCTTCATATTACTTCCTAGAAATATGCCCTCAGGGCGGCTTTAAAAAAGAACCTACTCTAATTTCAGGGCACTACCAAGGATTCAGTCCACCTTTTCCTTCCTACTAATTTACAAGCACAAAACAGGAACCGACACCGTTTGTATATACTGCACCGTAAACAGCTAAGACAAGCATGGGATTTCAGACGATAAACTTTCCTCTCCCGAGTCAGACACCTAAACGACGCAAACGACACCAAGCAAACCCCACTAACATACAAACAACGGGGCGGTGAAACCCCCTCTCCCAATGCTTGTGAATCGGTCCCGCGAGACTAAACTCCCAGCAGGCAGCGCGGGCACGTTCCCGACTGCGGCGCGACTGCAGTGGTGCATGCCGGGAAGTGGAGTTTTCGTATCTCAACTGCATCGAAGCGTTTGTTTGGTTTTGCAGGACTCCCGGTCTTAGAAGCCTAAAGTCTTCAAGAACGAAATTAGTAACGGGAATTTCAGTGATGACTTTTTATTCCCATTGAGCTTATTCCATTACAAAGTAATCTCAGAACGAGCAGCTTTCCGTTTCCGGTGGGCTTGTTGCCGTGGTAACCAGCACGCACCACCAGCTTGGCGGTTATGGCCGGGCTGAGCGGCGCGCAGATCCCCGATGGGGAGTTCACTGCCGTCGTGTACCGGCTCATCCGGGATTCGCGCTACGCCGAGGCCGTGCAGCTGCTGGGCGGCGAGCTCCAGCGGAGCCCGAGGAGCCGCGCCGGCCTGTCGCTGCTGGGCTACTGCTACTACCGCCTGCAGGAGTTCACGCTGGCGGCCGAGTGCTATGAGCAGCTGGGCCAGCTGCACCCGGAACTGGAGCAGTACCGCCTGTACCAAGCCCAGGCCCTGTACAAGGCCTGCCTTTATCCAGAGGCCACCCGGGTCGCCTTCCTCCTCCTGGACAACCCCGCCTACCACAACCGCGTCCTCCGTCTGCAAGCCGCGATCAAGTACAGCGAGGGCGACCTGCCCGGGGCCAAGAGCCTGGTGGAGCAGCTACTGGGCGGGGAAGGGGGAGAGGACAGTGGGGGCGAGAACGAGCCCGATGGTCAGGTCAACCTGGGGTGTTTGCTCTACAAGGAGGGACAGTATGAGGCCGCGTGTTCCAAGTTCTTTGCGGCCCTCCAGGCTTCGGGCTACCGGCCTGACCTTTCCTACAACCTGGCTTTGGCCTATTACAGTAGCCGGCACTATGCCTCGGCTCTAAAGCATATCGCCGACATTATTGAGCGTGGCATCCGCCAGCACCCGGAGCTAGGTGTGGGCATGACCACTGAGGGCATCGATGTTCGAAGTGTTGGCAACACCTTAGTCCTTCACCAGACTGCCCTGGTGGAAGCCTTCAACCTCAAAGCAGCCATAGAATACCAACTGAGAAACTATGAAGTGGCCCAGGAAACCCTCACTGACATGCCACCTAGGGCAGAAGAAGAGTTAGACCCCGTGACCCTGCACAACCAGGCTCTAATGAACATGGATGCCAGGCCTACAGAAGGGTTTGAAAAGCTACAGTTTTTGCTCCAACAGAACCCCTTTCCCCCGGAGACCTTTGGCAACCTGCTGCTGCTCTACTGTAAGTATGAGTATTTCGACCTGGCAGCAGATGTCCTGGCCGAGAATGCCCATTTGACTTACAAGTTCCTCACACCCTATCTCTATGACTTCTTGGATGCCTTGATCACCTGCCAGACAGCCCCTGAAGAGGCTTTCATTAAGCTTGATGGGCTAGCAGGGATGCTGACTGAACAGCTCCGGAGACTCACCAAACAAGTACAGGAAGCAAGACACCATAGAGATGACGAAGCTGTCAAAAAGGCAGTGAATGAATATGATGACACTCTGGAGAAGTATATTCCTGTGTTGATGGCCCAGGCCAAAATCTACTGGAACCTTGAGAATTATCCAATGGTGGAAAAGATCTTCCGCAAATCTGTGGAATTCTGTAATGACCATGATGTGTGGAAGTTGAACGTGGCTCATGTCCTGTTCATGCAGGAAGACAAATACAAAGAAGCTATAGGTTTCTATGAACCCATAGTCAAGAAGCATTATGACAACATCCTGAATGTCAGTGCTGTTGTGCTGGCTAACCTGTGTGTTTCATATATTATGACAAGTCAGAATGAAGAAGCTGAGGAGTTGATGAGGAAAATTGAAAAGGAGGAAGAGCAGCTGTCCTATGATGACCCCGATAAGAAAATCTACCACCTCTGCATTGTGAATTTGGTGATAGGCACACTTTATTGTGCCAAAGGAAATTATGACTTTGGTATTTCTCGGGTGATCAAAAGCCTGGAGCCTTATCATAAGAAACTGGGAACTGATACCTGGTATTATGCCAAAAGATGCTTCCTGTCCTTATTAGAAAACATGTCAAAACACATGATCGTGCTTCGTGACAGTGTTATTCAAGAATGTGTCCAGTTTCTAGAACAATGTGAACTTTATGGCAGGAACATACCTGCCATTATTGAACAACCTCTGGAGGAAGAAAGAATGCATACTGGAAAGAATACAGTCACATATGAATCCAGACAGCTAAAAGCTTTGATTTATGAGATTATTGGGTGGAATATATAGTGATGTCTGATAATGTCTTTTATCAAAAAATGGCCTTTATTTAGATTTGGTTTCCAGTTTATCAGTATTTATCTTTGGCATCTTCACATGTTACACACTGAGCCTTGGACACTTAAAATTATAATAACAAATATTCTGCTGGAGGGACTTTTCCAGTTAATTAAGAAAAGTATGGAGCCCATGTATAAGCTAGCTCACTTTTGTATTCCCTCTGCCAGTAGTCACCAGGTTTGCCCTCAAGCAACAATTGCTAGAGTAACATCTTTGTATAAGCAAGTAACCCTCAATAGCAGTTTATATCGTAATTTTAGGCTGTAGAAAAGGTGGCAAGAGCCAATGAATTGTTAGAGTGGGTATGTTTGCTTTCCTCTGGTGACTGCTATATAAATGATTGCTAGGCCATGGCTGGACTTTTTTTCAATCAGCAAATAAAGACAGGTCCATTGTGCCATCCCAGGATAGATTGTGCTATCCAATAAAACCAAATCTGACCTTAACTGTATACTTCCACTCCATTTTTTTAGTCCTATAACCTCTGGGTCTCAACAGAGTCAAACTGGACCTTGGCCTAAGGTCTTGTAAAAGAACAGGTACTAAATGGGTGAGAATTATTTTCTTGGTTCTTTTCAGGTTACAAGGTTTGGTCTGTGGCTTAAATTTTCTTCCATAATTTGGTTGATTGGTTGGTCTTAAATTTTATACACTATTTCCCCTTGCTTTCTATTATTTATTTTCCAGGACTGATTGTGCCTCCTTGTGAATAGTGACAAATAATCAAATGTAAATCTTTCTAATGTGTTCAGCATAGGAAAAAGTAAGCAGTGAACTGACAACGAAAAGACTAAGGTATGAGTTCCAGACTTTCCACAGTCAAGTTTTACCTTCAGAAATTCATTTACCCCTTGAGGCCCCACAATCATTTGAACTACTAGATGCTTTTTCACAATTACTTCTGGGTGTAACATCTGATTCTGTACAGCCATACAGAAGAAAGTTGACTGCTATAGATACTTAAGTCAGTTGGGAAAAAAAATACTTATTTTAAGTGAATGTTTTCTGGTATTTTGGCTTACAATAATTTTAACCCATAAGGTAAATGTTTGTTGTTACTTTTTGTTGGATGCTATAAAATATTGATTACTGCTAAGAAATTTGGATTTTTGCCTTTTTTCTACTTGGAGCTTTTTCTTACAACGCTTAACTATGAATGTATAAAAGGCAGTCCTTGTTCTCTGCTATGGTTGTGCATAAATTAAGAATTTTGTAAATATTTAGGCATTACTTAATTCCCTACCCTTTTAGTTTTACCCACTAATTTATATATTTGGCAGGAAAGGGGAGATTTGCTTTTCATTCTTCCCAAAACTGCTATACCAAAAATGATGTATAAATGATATGTATTCCGGGAGTTTTATTATCAGGCTATTATGTATTTTTTAATCAATTATTCTTGAAATAATTAGAGCTTCTCCAGCCCGAGGTGAATGCCTCCAGCTGCCAGTCTGCCAGAACTCTGGAGCCAGAGGGCCAGGTGAGGTAAAGAGGAAACAGAGATGCAGCTATGTGACTTACTTCACAACCCACATTGGATCCCCTTCGTGTCCAAATCTCAGTAGTTAATCAAATGTCTGCTGCCATTAAGAAAACAGAAGTAATGGATAACAGAGTGGAAGTAACAGATGCCAGAGCTACTTCTGTAACTAACTCACCAAATCGAATCATCAGTCCTCACACCCGTGTTTTATTTAATACTAGGAGGAGAGGTCATGCAGACTTTCCAAAAGGACAAAGCCACAATGAAAAGGAAGACAACCTCCAGTTTTTAATCCTTTCTCTTGGAGTATTTTCTTTTTTCTTCCTTCAAAAGGTCTATTTAAGAGATAGTTGTGTTTACTGCCACAGAATGTATCACAAGATAAGAAATGAAAAATCTACCTTCCTGCCCTCCTTTTCTTTCCCTATTTTATCTTTTATTTTCTCCCTTTTGTCAATTACAGGAACACTTCTCTGATAGCTGGCAGCTGAAGCCACAAGCAGGTCTACCAACCTTTTAGCAGCAACTGTCAGGTAGGTAGCACTGTGATTATCCAAGTGACTTTGGAAACCATAACCACGCCTTTTTGCAAACTGAGACAACACTGATCTATAAAGAGTGACTCTCAAATTGATAAAGCCAGAGAAAATTTTAAGAGGACTCACCAAAAACACTGGATCTGTATAATTTGCAGAACGCAATGACCTTTATTTGTACACTTGCAGTAATTGTTACCTTTTTCTCTTTGACAGCAATAGAAACACAGTGACAGAAATTTTAAAGAGTGCAGTATTTTCTAAAAAAATGTTCTATGACAATTGGGAATTAAATAGATTCTTAACTCTAAAGGAAACTTACTTTTCTGTAGCCATACTCATTTTATATTGAAAAACAGAGCCAGGCATTAGCCAGAAGGTAATTAATTGGTCATAGGCATAGTGTGGTCTTGTTTTAATATTCTCCTTGCAAGGGGGAGGGGAGGGCATGAGTCTTTACAAGGTGATTGCTTTACACTTGAATCCAAAAGAAATTGAGGTTCTTTTGGTTATTTAATAAAATCAGCTCCCTTGGATATTGGCCAAGATTGACTTATCACATATTGAAATCCTGTCTACAACTTCCTAATGTGTATATATTAGAAAAGGAATTGCCTTCATAGGGAAAAACTTTTAGAAAATAGAGTTCTGTATACATTTCTAGAATGAAAGATATGCATTTATTAGTTTAAATAGGACCTGCCAATAACTTGATTGTAAATATCATTAGGTGGACATATAAACTGAATCCAAGTCCTTGTTAAAAGTGAATTTGCACATTTGTGAAATTAAACACATCATTGCCAATGACTGGATCCCTCAGTTCAAAATAACAAATGACTAAAATTGTACTGTTCAAACAGGACCTTAATAAGGTGCATGAAAAAACACTTATTGCTATTATGTTTCCAGTTATTTTAGTGCAAGAGGCAAATGCTTAAGATAAAAGACACATCACTAAAAATTTTCCCAGCACTCGTGGCAACTGCTGTAAAATGTATGTCCACAAAGTGTCCACAGACTCTTGAAGAGATTGTCAAGACTCACCAGGAAATTACTGGCTGGTTGGTGTTTCTGTCTGTGCTGCATAAGGTCAGAGGCTATTATTCTGTGAAGACTCAACCTCTTGGTCTTAGTTACTCCAAATTTGACAAAGCCATGTCCTAGGGTTTATGCGCTTCATATATGGAAAGGAGAATATATACTCTGAGGAAGATAAGATGTTTAGTTCATCTTTAAGTCAGGAAATACTAACAGCAAGAGATTATCACACCCTAACACTGTAAAGCAAAAGAAAACTTCAGGAATTAAATCGTAACAAACACTTTTCCAAAAAAGATTCTATAATCTAAAACCACATGCCCACATATGTTAAGGAGTGCCTTTCTTTGTGTGTTTATTAGAAAGGCAAAACTTTTTCTATATTTAATACAGCATTTTTGTTTCCTGGCCTTTTGTTTTTGTACTTATTCATTACATTTAAACTGTTTTGACAACCTGCCGGAAAACAAAGGTGAGATATCCATAATCTGACGAAGACACTGAAAGTAGTTACTAACCCTTTTCAGAAACTAAGGAGAACTATTTTTCTGACAATGTGAGATTTATAATGAGATGATTGGCAAAATTGTAAAATTATTCTAGAAGTAATCATGTGAAATATAAAATGGAAAATCATAAATGGACTCTTCTATGATATTGTAGATATGACTTAATAGATTTTTTAAATTACAAATTGGGTATTATGATAAAAATTTGGAATGCATCCGCAACAATGAGCCCAGGGCTCGCAGACCATAATAGGTCTTGCCCAAGGTCACAGCCAAATGGTGGAAAATCAGGATCTGAATCCACAGCTACTGGCTCAATTCCAGTGCTCTTTCTACTTTACCACATTCCACCTCTTAGTGTTTATTTTCCAAATTATTCTGACACTATCAATGAGAAGCATTTCTTTTTCCAGAGCTATGACTTTCACTACTTATGTTGCTGATTATTTAATGGGTGGTAGAATAAGCTTTTCCCAAAGAACTCTCATGAGCACATTCCAGCGTCAGCCTAAATTATGGTTTCCAAATGTGTGCCACAGGGGACATGGGTGGGCACCACATATTGTTTGCAGCAGGCACAGATTTAGCTGTGGTACAATCTGGGTTGGGCACAAAGATTATTGACCCACCTGTTGTTTCATCAGCTCTTTAAAAAGTCACTTTTTATGATCCTTCTCCAAGGTAGTGATTTTCTTCTCTCCATTATGGTCTCTAGCCACCAACCACAGTAAAAACAGCTGTCAGAAGGCTTCCCTGCACCTCAAGTGCAAAGGGCTACGTATGAGGTACTTATTCAGAAATCACAGTAAAGGGCCAGCTGCTTCCACAGGTATTTACAGAGTGTTACCAGAGACTTTCGAGGCTCCATAAAGCTTTACCTTTACTTGCAAAATCCATTTGAGCCAAGACCTTAAAGGCTTACACTCTCCCACAAGATTGCTTACTCGGGTTAGCTAAGTTTTGGGGGAGGAAAAATTAAAAGCAAGCTAAGAAGAAGAGAACTGTTATCTACCTCCTTTTCCCCTTTACACTAATACCTCTTAGTCCTCACTCCGTATCAGAATTAGCTGGTAAACTTTTCAAAAATAGAGATGCCTAGGCCCTCTAACCCCTAAAGGTTTGGTTTCAACTTATGGGGATGGGAATGGAAGGGAGGGGTCAGTTTTTTAAAAGTCTTCCCATATGATTCTAATATGTAGCCAAGGTGGAGGACCACTGTTCCACATGTACAAACATAACAGTGACCACGTGGATGCCACATGCTGGACATATGGGGGTGGGGGGAGTGGGGTACAGTCTGTATGAGAATAAAGTGATCTGGATATGCAACCTAAAGAGATTATATAAAGTGGATAACTGGAAAAAGAGCATCTGAATTTTTTTAAGGCGTTCAGTCTGGGATATTCTGGTTTATTTGCATGCAGCTTTTAAACTAATGAAAACTTTTTTAGTTTTATTTTTTTAATCCCTATATAAGTAATGTACAGTGTTATATTAGTTGCAGGTGTACAGTATAGTGATTCAACAATTCTTTACATTACTCGGTGCTCATCATGATAGGTGTACTCTTAATCCCCACCACCTGTCCTACCCATCGTCCATCCTCCCTTCTTCGGGCAACCACCAGTTTGTTCTCTGTATTTAAAAGTCTGGGGCTTTTTGTCTCTTTTTTTCTTTGTTCATTTGTTTTGCTTCTTAAATTCCACATATGAGTGAAATTATATGATATTTGTCTTTCTCTGTTATTTCACCTTGCATTATACCCTCTAGATCCCTCCATATTGTAGTGAAACTTAAAAAAAAAATTAGGGGGCACCTGGGTGGCTCAGCTGGTTGAGCATCTGACTTCAGCTCAGATTATGATCTCGCTGCTTGTGAGTTCAAGCCTCACATCTCTGCTGTTAGCACAGAGCCCACTTCACATCCTCTGTCTCCCTCTCTTTCTGCCTCTCTCCCACTTATATGCTCTCTCTCAAAAAATAAAGAAAAGAAAAGAATTTTAGTATCATGCATTCAAGAATTCTTAAGAAATATTTGGCTTTCAAAGAGGGAATGTGAAAAATACTGAAGTTTCTAGAAACTATTTGGTAATGGACATTTTTTTAAGTGGGTGACCAGAATTTAAGAGTATTCTCATACTTTTTTTCTTGAAAGATTCATATCATTTTACTGTCATTACTTCTTAGTTTACTATACTTTACAGAAGCCAAAAATCACTCTTTAAGTGCATTATCAAAACCATGCTCAGAAGTGGTTTTGATTGGCTTTGGATGCATCCAAATTTGCCCTTCTAATATAGACCACATTCATTTGGTCTCCCTATAAATATGGATTCCTCCAAACCTGACTCCAATCCCATGTGTGCAAAATTTACACTAAAAATACAACAATATGTAGTGGCTATAGTAATTTATAATCCACTATCCATTCCTACCCCTACTCTGTCTCCACTCCCCAGACATTTGGTCTAAATTTATGGTTCTAAAATGCTTTGCTGCACATTAGAGTCACCCGGAAGTTTTTAGAACTCTCAGTGCCCCCGGCTGCATCCCAGGATCTCTAGAGGTAAGACCCAGGTATCCGTTTTTTCTCAACTTTCAAAATGCATCCAAGGTTGAAAATCCCTGGTCTAAGCCCATTGTTATAACTCCCCATTTCCATGATTAATTTAAGGGTAAGCATGTGGTCCAGTCTTTACCAAGGCAACAGAAGTCTCTTGAAGGGCTGCTGAGAAAGCTTCCTTCACCTTAAAAAAAATGATACAAGAAGGATTCTCTCTTCCTCTGGGCGTTGTTAATCTGAATCTGCTGCCACTATCTTATGACCATGACAGAAACTAACTTAAGGATGAAGGGGACTTTGAAGATATCAAAGAAAAAGAAAAGAACTGCAGTCCTCGATTATATCTTTGAGCCACTATGTTACCTCCCCTAGAACCTGAACTACCTCTGGGTCTCATATAGAATGGAAAAAATAGATTATCTTCTCGTTTAAACTTGTTTGAGTCCGATTTTTGTTGTTGTTGTTACTGTTGCCTAAGGGCACCCAGACCATACTCCCTATACTTAGGTCATACAAATTTGAGTGTTATTCAGGGGGTGATGAATTTTTATGCTTATTGCCAACACTTTAGTCATCCAGTCTTCCTTGAGACCCAACATCCCTCCTTAGATTCAAGTGAATGGGACAAAGTTAGTCAACATTTGTAAAGAATTGCCTGAAAACTTGCCTTCATTAGTATTAAATGCTCATGCAGTCTTTTGAAAATTGTGGCAGCTACTCATGAGATTGGGTGTGCTATTCTTGGGAGAGCATTCACTTAGGTAGAAGTAAATGGAGAATTACATTGCTCTACCCAAATGAGCTGCCCTAAGTCCAAGGCTTGCTCACTGTTTCTTGGCAGAACCACAAGATAAACACCAATGCATATCGTGACTCATACAGAAAATATATTCCTCAATTTTAGAATTTCCTCCACATCCATGTAAGTTGTTTCAGGAGAAGGTCAATAATAATAGAATAAAAATTAAAATGAAAACAATGGCAGCATTTATTCATATATAGTAAACCTAAGTGTTAAAGTGAGGCAACCTAATCTTTTTTCCAGTGAGAAATGCTAATCCAGGTACTGCACTATTTCAGCTTTGGCCCTTTCGAGTCATAAACCTCGTTATAGGAAAAGCTTCATAAAAAAGAAATACTTTAGTTTTTTATAATCTCCACAGCACAGCATTCCACCCATCAGGCCCAACTTATCCTGAGTTGTTGCCTTACATCAGTTCTCTAGAAGGAAGACGGAGAAAATTCAAATTCAAATCGGATGGTCCATATCACATTGGGGGATTGGGACAGTTGATTTACTCATATAATCTCTTTAAACATCTACCAGGAGAGGTTCTCAGACAGAATTTATTGCCTCCTCCTGCTATCTTTGGGCCTACACAGAGCAAGGCAAAATCCTTCTATGAAATCTGAAACTCTAGTCACTGTTTTCCTGGCTGATGTCATTTCAAAGGCATGGTGTAGCCCTGTGATAGTTGCAGTGGAAATCTGACTCTCTATGGGGTTCCCATCTGTTTGCCATCAGAAAGAACCTTTTTGGGGAGCCACAGTAAATGCAGAGCACCCATTCCTCCCTATGGGTTCTGGAGTCTTAATGTTTTTAGTTGTTAGGATTGAATAGTGCTTAAATTTTCCCAGAATAAGAAGGTATATAGAATTACATTGCTGTAACTTTAGTTTTCATTTTTGTGGGTTCTCACAGGCTATTTTTTATAAATTTTCTATATGATTCTGAAACTACTTTGCAAATGTTACCAAAAGGAGAATTCAGTCACTGAAATCCATTCCTTTGGAAGAAGACTTTTTTTTATATCTTTATGTAGTGAAATTCTTATAAAACAGCTTACATTTGAGGCAACTCGTTCTGAGATCTTTAGGGATAAAGTTGCCCAAAAATGTAAATTATGTGTCAAAAGGCTATTTATTCACGTTTCAATAAGGGCCAACAGAAACGATATAGTAAGTTAAAGCAAAGAAAATAGATTACAATGACAAGAGGTTTCAATCGAGATCTTATACGGATCACCTTCAATACAAATAATCCACTGTAAATAACGGGGGGTTCACAATGGTACCAAGCTATAACTAGCTGGGAATTGAGTGTATTCACTCAGCAATAAATGTATAATGGTCGCCTTTATTACTGAAGAAACAAAGCCTGAATTAATAACACAGGAATGTTTAATAAGGGAAAAGATTTCATGAAGATCAGCCTTTTTCTCATCTTCCTTCTCCCCTACAGGTATTACAGCTTTCACAGTGCCCGAAACAAAAACAGACTCTCCATTATATTCCTCAAGGAATAATTTATTAAATGTGTTTTTATAAATTGGACTTTCTGTGTTTATGTGCCATTTCCTCAGAGAAGACTGACTCTAAGGATGAAATAGAAATAACATCACTTTTCAATATTCCTCAAGTCCCAATTCCTAGAAAAAGACAAGAATACAAAGGTCTTTTTATTCCTTCTGTCAATTACCAGTTTGTTTCAATACGGTTTCCTGGAGTTCGTATCAAATGAAGCAGGGTCCCCAGTGGGCAATACAGAGGGAAAGTTTTCCTCACCTCACTGGGGAAGAGGAAATAGGAATATTGAACCAAAGGACTTTGAGAGAAAGAATGGAAATGGGAATGAAGGAAGATTCATGACAGAGGGTAAAGCATGAAGGAAAGACCTGGCAAAGAAAGACAATAAAAAAGTTGCCTTTAATGAAAACATGAAATTATGACTACTGTATTTACATGACTTAAACATGAAGTAAATTTATCTCAGTATTTCGTAAAGCGTGGTAAACACAATAATTAAATGAGGAGGTGAATTTAGTTGGCACACAGAAGAATATTTTTAATAGCCATATATTTATTTTATTGTATTCGTGTACACACACACAAACATCAAAATTTCATGAATTCTGCATGAGATGAGGCTAAAATAAAAAACAACTTAATTGAAAGAAAAATATTAAGACACAGCACGGAGTTGGCTGTGGCGAGAAGATGTCAGTAGTACTTGAATGACGAGAGTTTTAAGATACCTAGTTTAGACAAATGGAGCACAGAACTCCATGTGAGGGTGTGGAAGAACTCCCCTCTTCCCTCTAAAAAGTGGTATTTTTACCTATAATTGATTCAGTAGTATTTGTCAAGGGCTTCTATTTTCAGAAACCTAACTTCACACTTGAATACAGAGATTTTTGCTACCTACTGTGAAAATTTCCTCAGTAGAATGTTGCCTAACACATTTATGAGAAGTTTAAACGTTTTAGATCTCTGTTTCCTTGGTTGAAAAGTTGAGAATTTAGACTAGGTATTCACATTTCCTTACAACTCTAATCTGTTCTGATCCTCTGATTTGTCCCGCCACCATCTCTCATAAACTTAACAAATTCCGACTTTCTGGTGGATGATGAATCTCACCAGTAGAGGGGGCCTCTCTCCGCTTGAAAAGTGCTCTGAATAGTTACAAACAGAGGGAGTCAAACCATAAGAGAACAAACAGGATTGATGAGGAGGGGGCGGGGAATGGGAGATGGGCATCGAGGAGGGCACTTGTTGGGATGAGCACTGCGTGTTGTATCTAAGTGCACACTGTATACTCTGTGTGTTAGCTAACTTGACAGTAAGTTATATTAAAACAAAAGTGCTCTGCAAGGCCAAAGGGGATGATTGCTCCACTCAGAACAGGATCATCCCTCCATTTGTTTGCTTAAGACTCTGTGGCTTTTCTCTGAGTAAATAATTTTAAAACGACGCCACTGGCTCATGGAGCAGTCTGGCAGCAGACGTGCTGGCACGTTTGTCTCAGATCCATTCTTAAGTTCTCCTAAGGATCTGGTGAGCCACTGTACAACACATCTAGCTAAAATAGTGACTGTTATAATTGGTACCACATTTTTCATGATGTGTGTAATAGCAGTTCTGGGCTGACTAGGCAGGGGTCCAATTGTGTTCATTTCGAGCTGAATTCAAAGTTTTGAGTTGGAAGAATTTTTAAGAGCATCTCTTGCAACTCCCTCATATCACAAATGAAGGACAGACACTCAGAGAACTTACGTCCCACACTAGTGCAGAAATAGGACTCTTCAGCGTATGTAAAAAAACAAAACAAGACAAACGAAAAGACAGTCATTTGCAGACTGTTTAGTCCTGACTGTCCCTAGGAGCTGTGTGGCAGGTCATTTAACCTTTGTGTCTCAGTTTCCTTTTCTGTAAAATAAAGGCACAGAACCAGGTAACAGCTAAGATCACTTCAGCTCTATTTTATTAGGCTCTCTGCCTCTAAATGATTATTGCTTTGGTTTCCATTTGCAGGCAATTCTAAGGCTTCTTGTGTGCTTTATTGTTCATTCATCTTCATTAAGTTTATAAATGTGTTTTACCTTTATGAGTGTAAAAGGAATTAAAACTCAACTACAGAACAAAAAGTTAAAACTCCACTGTGAATGTAACAATCAAAAATATAATCCCAGACAATATGAGAACACAGAAAAGTGAAAACAGTTGGAGTATTAAGGTTGTAGAGCTATGAATAATTTGTCTTTTTAGAAAAATGTTTACAACCATTGTATAATAAACATAAACTCAAGAGGATGAAAAAGTCCATCTAAAAGGCAAAGTTGAGGTTAACAAGTATCAAACCACAGCCAGCTAGTGATTTTAGGAGGTGAACTGAAAGCAATCAGCAGACCCTCAAGCACTCACCCCCGGGTCCCCCACTCCTGGTATACCTCAGCCTTGCAATAAAGCTTCCCATTTTTCAGGATATTAAATTTGAGTTCAGGGAAAGCCAGACATCATGTAATCACAGTTTGGAATTACAGTGTATATCTAATAAAAGCCCACAGAACTTGCCAAAAGAAAAAAAAATCAGAATCTTTTAAAGAGCTATGTGTTTGCTAGGAAGAAGGGAGGCGGGAAAGAAATCATGTGTAAGGGAAACCTTTTCACAGAACCAAGGCAGCTCCAGACCAAGCATAGATACTGGCAGATAGCTTAAAATACGGACTCCACCCCTGAAGGAGAGGAAGGAAGAGGAACAGGAAAATAGTCTCCACCACAGAGTGAAGACATCTTTGTTCAGAGTGGACCCAAGGGAAGTCCAGCCCACCCTTTTCTCCTGCTGCCATGCTGCTCTGTGGAGAAGGCAAAATCCTCTGTCTGACTGCTACGTAAAATGAATGAGCAGAGTTCTGATGATTCAGCACCCGATACATTTGGATTAACTCTACTGGAGACACAGGGCCAACTTCATAGGCAGCCATGTGGTCACACAAGGCTCTGCACACAGAAGGGTCCCGGTGCTTGGTTTAATCCTCTGCTGTCACTGTTTTCAAATTCTTAATAATTTATGAACAAAGGACCCCCACATTTTCATTGTGCACTGGGCTTCAAAACGGATGTAGGTGGTTTTTGGCTGGGCATCTTTATGAGGCTGTTCATACTACTACATTCTTTTCTTGGGTTGCTGCTCCAGGATCAAAATGTTTGACATGCTTAATCATGACCTAATGGACTTTGAGAGCCTATGTCTTCCTGCATGTTCCATATACAGCCTGTGGGCCTTTTCCATGGGGATTCATCCTCTCGTCCTCAAAATATCCAGGTCAGAGCCTGTTCCTTGTCATACCATCCAGCATGCCTTTTGTCTCTTCCCCAAACTTCCAGAGTCTAATGCTCTTTATATGTGGGTGCTCTATGAATACACTACCTAGAACCAACATTAAAAACGGTTGGGTGCTTTTTAAGATTTTGCACAGGGGCAAAGATTAGTGTAAACCGCTGCTCTGAATGCTTCATGTTGTCTTTAATCAGCCCTGTATGTGGCAAACAACGAAAAGGCCCAGTGTGCTACTGAATCTTGCTCAAACTTCTGTTGATCCTTAACACTTGGTCTTCTGCACTTCAGAATCTGCTTTAAGTGGTTCCTTCAAGTGGCTAAAATACAATGATTTAATGATAACTCTGGACTATTCTGCAGCCAAAAATCTATGGGCTACCACAGGAACTGGCAACCTCCCCACCCCATCCACATACAAAAGGCCTGAGGGGGATGGGAATAGCCCTGGGGTAATATAGCTCCTTTACTATTCCGGCAGTCTTCCCCTCCTACAACGAGGGCAGAGCCGGAAAGAAACAAAACACCACTGTGCACAGAAATGGGGCTTACTGCCTCAAGGGGAAGGGGAGAAGTGGGAGAAAGTGGAAGACAGGAAGAAACACATCTTGCAAATTTGGGAAACACTTCTCAATATCAATTTACATCGTGTCATCCCAGAAATTAATGTGGCCATTGGGTAACACTGGCAAACACAATGTAAGAGGTGAAGGAATGAGCATTCTTGTAGCTCACCATGGTAGAAATAATGGAAAATGAATCTGACCAGTTGACTTCAGGTCTACTACCCTTCTCCACACAACAAGGAGCCCTCCTTTCTGGCTGTTTTGTGAGGCTTAAACAGCAACCGGAGTCGCTAACCATTTTGTGAAGACCCAGATGGTTTCTGTAGACCAAATGGGAGGGTGTGGATGGGAATGGAGTTTTCCCAAAGGAAATGGGTGTGCACCTGAGGGCCAGTGAGCTACTTGTGACCCAGGTTGGGAGTACGAATCTATAAGGGGTTTTTTTCCTGTGAGAAGGCCTTCATCTTTGACGTGCATCCCCTTTGAGATTCAGGGCAAAGTCCAAATTAGGTAAAGTCCTGCCATTTCTTCTGCTGTTGAAAGGCTGGAAAAGTTTTCCCTTTATCTCTCCTGGGTTCTTTGACTGGTCTAATAATTAAATTGACAATAGATAAACAGGAAAAAAAATTAATTGTGTGTATGGGGAAGCCCCATAAAAATATGAGACTCAAAGGCAGGTCAGCCAATTGAGGCTTATATGCCATCCTGAGTTAAGGAGTTGGACAGGGGCCTGGGGCTTGAGAGAGGATGAGGGCAATTCTTAGGAAGATAAAAAGAGCAGATGTGTGGTAATTAGATGTTTGCCATGACCGTACAGATAGGCCAGATAAAGTTATCTCCAGTAAAGCTCTCTTTCTGGGCCAGCCAGCCCCCCTATCTTAACTCTTTTAGGCAGTTAAGGGAGAGGCAACAATTCTTCCTGAGTCTGTTGGGTCTTCATTGCTTTTGGCTCAAAATAATCCACATGCCAAAGTGACACATTTTGGGGTGGCATATTCAGCTCCCCTTCAACATGTGGTTCTTTTCAAAACCATAGAACCTTGGATGGATTCAAGGACAGAGTGTCAATATCTGGCCCAAGGGAGGGACATCACCCTATCAAGTAGACCAAGACGCAGAGGGCTAAAAATAGCAGGTAAAATGAGGCTCTCTCCTTCCCCCATCAGTGCCCTCTGAAAGAGAGAAGTGCTGAGATTGGACACTCAGGTAACCCAAAGAAACTGGCCCACTGTCCAGGCCTAACAGGGAAACTGCACTGCTTCTGTTCACTTTCAAAATGAATTCTGTGGGAGGAGCATTCTGCATCAAATCGCCATCCAATTTCTAAAACACACATGATAAAGATGACCTTAGCATTTCCCTCAGCTTGAGCAACCTTTGGAAATGTAATCATCAAAGGAGATAGCACCCCTGTCTCCTAGTTCCTGTGGGAGAGTGAAAGCCCAACTGCTGTGGAAACCATGCTCCAAGTCGTAAAACTACAACTTGTTGTAAAGATATGAAAATTTACTTTTCCTTAGGGCAAGCCAGTTAGCAAACACGGATGGCCCATTGTCTCTTTTCAATGCTTGAAAAGTCTACCACCCTTTGTTTCAGTGAAGTTGAGCTCAGACTGAGTTCTGGCCTCTCTCTCCTATTGTAACAGCCTTGAATAAAGTCTTCCTCAGGTGTTTAACTTGGGCCCACATGATGTTTGCTTTGACACCAACTGTGTAAATACTGTCAACCAAAATGTGTTGTGTTCCTGCAAACCCTGACTGCTTTGCAGATGAAAGATCAATGAGGCAAAGTGTCTCTTGGTTTGTGTATCTCTGTGGAGGATCCCGGGAAGGCACATCTGGGTCAAAGCCAACACAGGAAGGAAGGACATCACCAACCACTCTTCGTAACCAGGACATCTTCAGGGAGCAAAAGGGGGTCAGCTGGAACTGGTCTGCTGCCCAAAGCACAGCCTTCCTAGATTCAACAAGGCCTGATGGAACACTCACCTCACCTCACACCAGGTACAGCTCCAGGCACTACAAATAATAATCATTTAATTTTTACAATAACCCCACGAAGCAGATTTTATTAATAGCCCCATGTTTTCAAGTAAGGCACATCTCTGCCACCACAAGGAAACCCATTCAAGCTCACACAGTTGGCAAGCCGATAAGCCTGGCATTTGGTTCCAGCAGCTATGTTTTAATGCCAAATTCTGCAGCTAGAACCAAGGAGCACAAAATCCCAAGGCATGGTAGTAGGTCCCGTGAGACCTGACCGGGAAACCAGGTCTATTTTAAAGAAGTTTCCAAGTTTCTACCAGAAAGCAGTCCTCTATTTCGGAAGGAAAGTAGCCTGTGACGACCCATACAGCATCCACCCACCATGTCCCCTATCCTATAGGACATGCTATTCTGCACCAGTATAAGGTTAGAGGGCATTCCTATATAAAAAGCTCTGCAAATCCTTTCTGTAAATCTGCTTTCACACTGAGCATATGCCAGGCAGTTCCAGGAGAAAAGCCTGTTTTTCTGCAAAGGGTTGTACAGAGGTGGGAGTGTCTGAGAACAATTGAACAGTACCTGAGTTTTTTCCTCCCTGCAGTTCTGAAGCTCAGAATGACCTTGGGTGATCTCTGCAGTATATGTTTAAAATGAAATAGTGGCTTTGACGGCCAGTAAGGGCAGACCACATTCACATTCAGCAAGCAGAGTAGCTTTTCCCTTCTCCCCTTTGTTCCCTTGCAACCTACTTGCCTCCCTTGCTGCTTCAAAAAGTGCAAGAGAAGACTACCTCGGGAAGAGTGAATGGATGCTTGCTTGCAGAAAGGAAATAAAGCCAAGTGAAGTTGTAGCTTCACTTCAACTGCACAAAAACTTTGCCTTGCTGACTCCCTGAGGACCTCTGTGGAGCCCCAGGAGGTCTCTGCATGGCCCACCCGCGGCCAGGCGGGAGGAGACCTTGGCAAGGCACCCAGCTCACCTCATCATCACACGCAGAACCTTCCTTTTTCCATCTGTGAAAAGTGAATCACAATATCTGTGCTTTGTACTCTCCAGGGCTATTACGAAGCTCAAATGAGATAATGTATGTAAAGCGCTTTGTAAACTGTAAAATGCTCTACAAATGTAAGGGATTATTATAAACCACAATACAGCGATGTTTTATGTTTTTATAAAACTACTGGCTGGAACTGCAGGAAGGGGAATCCCTCTGGTGATTTTTATTTTGGAAACAGGAGGACTTGGGTTTGCTTCCTTGCCAGGAATTGGATTCCTGGCAGCAGCTGTTTATTCCATTTCGCTGGGCGACGCACATATGGCCGCCACGCGCCTCCTGCGGAGCTGACAATATGTACTGCTTTGTTTGGGCACATCAAGGAAAAGCGTCTTTTCGCCTCCCTCGCTATTTCCAACTTGCCAAGTCTAACACCTAGGAAATAGAGACTTTCAAGTCGCACTTCACCACAGCAGCATTTGTTTTTTTTAGATGAGATTTTTTTTTTCTTCCTTAGCAACCAGAAATTTACAGGCGACTCTCACCATAAAAATAGCGTTCCCCTGAGCTGTTTGATGCTGCTTTTATAAAGCTTTTGCCTTGGTTAAAATGAACATGATATTAATATTTGTCCTGGGACTGGGTTTGGACCAGCTGAAAAGGATTAAGCTACGAACAGGGTCCTTTTTCCGAGCCTCTCCAGCGACTGATAGGCGGGGGGTGGGGGGTGGGGTGGGGAGGGGAGGGCGGTGGTAGGCAGGGAGCAGAGGTAGCGGCGTGCCCAGCTGCTCTGCACAAATACCTGCCCTGGTGCTTTGTTGCAGGTAGCCACTCGCTGCAACCTGAGGTCTAAGAACTAGTACTTGCTTGTAAATGTCAAGAGGAATTATGAACCTTTGTAGAAAAGTAACTGTTTGACTAATTTCCGGTTCCATGGAGCAAATGCACTACCCTATGCATTTAGAATCTGGTGCTGACAGCCAGGCTGTGGCAAGCTTCAAGGTTATAGGATCATAAATGGGATTAGATAACCCAGACAGTGTGGCTCACGCTCTAGCACTTTTAAAATATTATTAAAACCCCAGAACAAGGGCAAACAATTTTGAAGGGAAAATAAGACATAACAGACCCTCAACAGGGAGACAAAAGGATCCTGGAGATGGTACTAAGGACTTGTTAACCCCCTGGAGCATTTCTAGAGTACATTTTAGTATAAATAAATATTTTAGAACATAAGACATAAAGAAGCAGGTCATGATTTATAGCTTATAAAGATTTTTCTGTTAGATTTGAGCCATGGTAAAAAAAGAAAAAGGACAAGGAAAGTCTACAGAGAAAGCCAAAACTGACAGTAAGAATTTGCAACTCCAGATAGCAGAATTCAATGCACCACCTTGAAGGCTTTGCATTTTAAATTATCTGTTTCTTTTTAATTGACCAGATTAATTATTTCCACCTTGCCACTTGGCAGATAGGTCACTGTTCCTTTTCACAGCATTAATGAACCCATTCACTTTTGCTCCATGTAATTAAGACTGTGAGTTACAGATCACATTCTTAAATTGGCTTAGTGTACAACCAGCTCCGCTTTTATTAAACAAAATATATGACATCAGGTATTTCTCATTAAAAAAAGTGTTGAGTTTCTATGGAGTTTTCTTCCAGTTGTTGTGAGAGTGGTGACTTTGTTCTTTCTATTTTTTTGGAAAAGAAATACAGGCCTATAAAGGTTGTAGCATCCAGGGTGGTGTATCATTCTTAATGTACTCACAGTCTGGTGATCTAGAAGACAGCTGATGGATTAATGTTCCAGTATTTCTATTGCCACCAAAATTCTGACCAAGGCCTTTCATGAGCTATTTGAAAAGAAATAACTTTGGTTATATTGTTAAAGTTAGTTAAGTGAAATATATTGCCCTCTTCTGTTAGCTTTATTTCTAGGCCATTTAGGAAACCCTAGGAACATTAATACAGTAGCGGAACACAGTAGAGAAAGCTTTGTTTGTGGTGTCTACAGCCCTCAAGAGAGCAAGCTTTAATTTAAGCCAACTCAAGCTGTCTCCCAAAGCATTTGGCTTCCTTCAGGACTTCTGGATCTCAACCTGCTTCTCAGAGGAGCTAAATTTAGAACTAAAGTTTAAGGTGCTTTAATCTTTCCAGGACCTGAATGAGATTTTCTCCATGAAAATGAGTCTGGTGGAGCACCTAATCAAGAGGAAGACTTTGGACACAACTCTTAATGGTGGTCATCTTTGCTGCTGGCAAAAGACTAGCAACACAAATTCAAAATATTAGTAATAATGGGGCATCTGGGTGACTCAGTCAGTCGGTCAAGCATCTGACTCTTGACTTCGACTCAGGTCATGATCTCACCATTCATGAATTAGATCCCAAGTCCAGCTCTACACCGATAGTGCAGAGCCTGCTTGGGATTCTCTGTCTCCTCTCTCTCTCCCCCTCCCCAACTTTTGCTCTCTCTCTCTCAAAAATAAATCAACTTATGGGGTACCTGGGTGGCTCAGTCAGTTGAGCTGTTGAGCGTTCGCCTTTGGCTCAGGTCATGATCTCACGGTTCGTGAGTTCAAGCTCCCTGTCAGGCTCTGTGCTGACAGCTCAGAGCCTGGAGCCTGCTTTGGATACTGTGTATCCCTCTCTCTCTCTGCCCCTCCCCTGCTCATATTCTGTCTCTCTCTCTAAAAAAATAAACATTAAAAAATTTACATACATAAATAAACTAAAAAATTGGGATCAAAGATATACCAACTGGTATTTTTCTAATTCTTCATTGCTTTGTGGAAATGGAATCTTCTAGTCACACATAATAAGCTCTAATTACTGTGGCAAAAGTGCTCAAGTTTGTAACATAACTTACTTCCTAATTTTTTTAATGAAACCTCCATTTTGCAATCTTTTGTCCCACAGTTGCAGGACTTTATGGTGTTCTTTTACTATTGAGATTTCAGGTAGTTAACTGCTGTATTTCCTTACAACCCAAAATGCAAGTGCAGTAATGATCTCCATGTGCTTCAATAAAGGCACGTTGGCCTGTGGTTATGTTTTAAATAAGTGCCTACACACACATACTCACAGACAGTCACAAAGTCAGCAGGAATGGTGTTTCATCTTGGTCTCACTGTGGGCAGACTGTGGTTGTGACAAGAAACATACAAAGCTAATTACAGCGTGGCTTAGCAAGGCTCTGTCTTTTGCACTAAAAGGGACAGCTTAAATGCGTTTCACCCATTGTTGGGATGGCTTGAAACAGTGTGCAGTCTTTATATGAATAGGACATTTCAAATTCATGTCATATGAATGTGTGGGTATAGAGGTGCTAGGAAGAGAAACATACCAATTTCAGGAACTGGAGTCCTTATACACACTGTTGGGAGTCCTCTTTGGGGCTGGTACCCAAATTGTTCTGTGCTGGATAAAACCGAAGACTGGGGCACTGGAAAAGCACAATAATAAAAGAGAAACATTCTCAGACAAATGAAGCTTTCAACTTCCAGGAACCTAACCAAACTAGGAAGCCCCCTCAATACATTACCAGTCCTGGCTGGCCAACTTCACCACAGGGACAGAGTCATTCCAAATGACAGCAAGTCCATCTCTCTGCTTTCCCCTCCAGGAATAGGCTGCCAAAAGCAGAAACATCTGCCTTGGGGAAATCTTTGGGCATCATAAAAGTTCCCTGCTCCCCCTTTAACCAGATTTTACTTCTGTGCTGGCACAAGAGGGCTGCCAGACACAGCACTTGGGAAACCTACATGCTGTAATGTAATCAGCTGCTCTCACTTCCGGTCCTCTGGAGCCACATCTTTACTAAGACCTCCCCTACTTGCTTCCCTCTCCCCTCTTCCCACAATTAGCTTATCTCATTTCAGGATGGCATCTGGATTAGGAGCCTTTGGGACAAAGCGGGAGAAAAACAGGAACCAGAACTAGATTAGGTTTTGAGAGCTTATCCCACTATATAAAATCCTGGATATGCCATTTAAAAATAATCATCATAAGGGATCTATTCAGTGATTACAATACTAGTTTTCAGTTTTTCCCTGAAAAAGAAGAAAGAGAACATGGCGAAGCCACGCAAATGTCCTTGTGACCTTCTGCTCAGAAGTAGCATGTGTCACACCGGTCATATTTCATTAGCCAAAGAAAGTTATATGACCAGGTCTGATATCAATAGGGTGAAGAAGTATAATTCTGCCCCAAAGAGAAGCAGCGAGGTATTTTGAACAATATTACAATATTGCAGTCACACTCCAATTATCAAACACATTTAAAAAAGATTTTTTTAATGTTTATTTTTGAAAGAGAGAGAGAGAGAGAGCACGAGCGGGGGAGGCACAGAAAGAGAGGGAGACACAGAATCCGAAGCAGGCTCCAGGCTCCCCAGCTGTTAGCACAGAACCCGACACAAGGCTCAAACTCACGAGCTGTGAGATCATGACCTGAGCTGAAGTCGGACGCTTAACCGCCTGAGCCACCCAGACACTCTTCAAACAAATATTTGAAGCTTAAAGTTTAGAAATTAATGAAAGTGAAAAAGGAAAGTTATAGGGAATAAAAATATGATCTTGGTCAAACTTGAGTAGCTAAAGAGAATTGAATGTCTGATTATAACAAAGGCTGAGCAAAGGTCCACATCTGATGAATTGCTTAGAGTGTTTTACAAATGACCTGTACAGAATCTGGCAGAACTGACCATCTAGAACTTAGAACTAAGGTGCTCTAAAGAAGTGAGATTCAGGTAAAGTACTCAGTGCCGTGTGGGTGCAGAATAAGAAAAACTACAATCCTTTGCTAATATTGGAAGAAAAGCTCTGCATTTTCTGACAAACACAGTTCATCAATATGGCTCCCTCTATAACAAAAGACATCTGGGCCCAAATGGTGGTTCCCAGCAGTTTGGTGGTAGATGTGGCCCTGAAATAAGTGTGTGGCCTGGAAAGAAGAAACATAATTTTAATGGGGCCAGTCCCAAAGCACAGGCAGCTCTGAGAGCTAGGATGTCTTGGATGATCACTTCTACTCAGCCAGTAGCCTGGTAATGGAATCTTCTTTCAAGATCAATGAAGAGCTGAAAGGTTCCTACCCATTTGCTTAAGCCTCACTCAGCTAGCTAACAGCTCTGAGCAGGCTGCATCTCCTCTGTCCACCATCACCAGTGCCCCTCAGCTAGTTGATAAGAGAGAACTCTGGCTCAAAAGGCAAATGTTTCCACACCTGCTTCCACATTTGCCTGGATTGCAGTGAGTGCAGTCAGCTCAGAAGCCAGCCTAAATTGTTTGCCTCTGCGTCTAAGTTTTCGGCTTTGCCTAAACACAAATCTGTACTCCAGTAAAATCCTACTGAGGCCCAGCTTCAGGCTGTCACACAGATCCACTGATCCCTGGATGGCAGCCTGAGTGAATGGCAGTTCATGACCCTATGAGCTCTCACACCCAGAAACACTCAACTCAGTTGCACACTCACTGACAAGCAGGTGGAATCCTGGTTGCAGGCTATTCACATAACAGCACCTGCCATTAACTGGAAGCCATGTAGCAAGCCTGTGCTGACATGCTCTCAGTGGCTCTTTGCCCTCTCCCCATCTGAGACATGAGGATGATTAATTGGAAACATTCCTGTTAGAAACCTACCATCTTGCAGCGCCTGACTATTCCTTTGCATGCATTAATTCCACATCCATGGATTAATGTTAGATTCTTTATGGGGGGAACTGATTTTGAGGATAAGGTCTAAAGCTGCCTTGAGGAAAGACGAAGCTCATGAGATGTACGGGTATGAAAGAACTGGATCATATACCAGACCAGGAGAATGGTTTCAAGCTGAAATGTTTCTAAGGTTAACTGAAGGACTGTGTCGCCTCAGGATGAGGGGATACACAGTGGTGGATATGCAGTCATGCCAGCTACCCTATGCTGTGGAAAGCCATAGGGATCCACTGTTTTTATCTTTTAAATACTTATCTACTCAGTACTTTTCTCCCCAAATATACCCTGCCTTCTGGAAAGAGTTAAACTCCAATGGCCACAAGAGTGGGAACGTGTTTGGCCTAATCATAGTAACATATACACTTAGTTTCAAGATGTGGACAGATAATCCAACTGGGACTAACTGGAATCCTTCCATGAGATTTTTAAATGATAACTTGCCTCTTGGATCAATGAAACTGATGGTACCACATTTGGGCACGTTGACAGGAGGACTGTGATCATGGTATTTCCTTGGGGGATGATGGTGGGGATCAGTGAAGTAGGCACAGGACTAATATGTCCAGTACAGGTCTGAAGATAGAAAGAAAGAAGAAGCAAGGACCATATCTTACTCTTACTTGCATTCCCAATGCTTATATGGTGCTACATATATGTTTGATGAATGGATAAATTGCATGAATGAACATGTGAGGCAATAAATGAAATTAATGAAGCAGAAGCAAGTGCTATTCAGAAGACAATTAGTCTAACACCAGGACAAGAAGGAATTGGGACACCACTCAGCAGCCCTCTAGGACCAGAGCTGTTCCTGGCACAATCTTGTGTTCCTGGCCTCCAGACCCTCCCCTTGCAGCCTGCCTTCTTGGAAAGTGAGCAAGGAAAACCCCGTGTGCCAGGTGTTTCACCCAGAACCTTCCTCTGGCAATGAAAACTACCCCCATATCAATGACAGGGGTTTGACCCAAAAGGCCTCTGGAATAGGAGAGGACTTTAATTGTACTCTCTAATTAATCTTGGGTTTGACAAGAGTAGCTGAGAGCATCAAAAGTCTGTCATCAACCAGATGCTTCTCCTGAGCTCTAACAACTAACAAAGTGGTCAACTATGTTAAGGAACAAGAAGCCATAAAATTATTTAACAGTCCAGTGCCCTTGTCAGAGAGATATGGATTGCAAGGTACTGGATGTGCACCCAGAAGGTGAGTTTGAGTTTGAGTTTGACCTGGAACAAGTCACTTGACCTGTAAGGCCCTCCTTTTGCTTTAAGATAAAGATAATCCCTTCTGTCCTCCCCATACCTCATTTGTAGGGAAGACCACTTTAGTCGACATTTATGAAAAGAGTTTGTAAATGGGTGAAACATGGGTATGAGAGATTATTAACTAGCATCACCAAGCAATTAATAAAAAATCGACTGGTGGTAGGAAAATCTGGAGGTATAAAGGTCAGTTAGGAGGCTGCAGGTCGCCACCTCTAAGCAACGCTAACTTGAGCCAAGGCAGAAGTAATGGGAATCTGAAAGGGGGCAGGATCTCTCCCTTAATTTCTTGCCCATAAGGAGCATCTAAGTTGTTTAATAAATCAATAAATAAATGAAGCATAATCAGCAATCCTTTGTAATGAAACAATTTTACTGGGGCGCCTGGGTGACTCCGTCAGTTAAGCATCCAACTCTTGATTTCAGCTCAGGTCATGATCTCATGGTTTGTGAGTTCAAGCCGCTCATCGGGCTCCAAGCTGGCAGTGTGGAGCCTGCTTGGGATTCCCTCTTTGTCCCTCCCCTGCTCATTCTCACTCTCTCTTTAAAATAAATAAATAAACTTTAAAAAAAAAGAAAGAAAGAAAACATCTTACTTATCAAAACACTACCTGTTACAGTAATTTCTAAATTCTGAATTTCACTCCTATTGTAACACCAATGAGTTTGGAATGTGTTTTATTATTGCATTTATCACCCTGATTTAATTTATTTGTTAAATTTTACATCTCCTCTTCTAGACTTGAATCCCTACAGGGCAAGGGCCATGTTTTATTAATAGTTGAAATCTCTCTTGGTGCCTAGTACCCTGCTTAATGCAGTGTTTGAAGGATGAATGATTAATCAGATCACTGTGGATTAATTATTGCAAATCATCACAATAATCTTGCAAGGCAGGTATTTTCACTCCCATTTTGCAGAGGAAGAAACTAAGACTTAGAGGTTAAGTAGATAAGTTACCCTAAGTCCCACAGCTGGTACAGTCTGGATTCCAATGGCCTGCTCTCGAGCCCACACCACCGCTGCCTGTTTCCTCAGTGCCCAGCTAATAATAACAGCTCTGGAGGAGGTGTGTCCTTGTGATTTTGCATTCATTTTCTAGCTGCTGAACTCCTATCCAGCCCTGTACTTGCCTTGGTTGGACATACATTTTCTTTGGGGAGAAGTGAAAGGTCCGCTGGGAGTGAGGCACTATCGTGAAGTGAGTTTATAAGTTGTCTTATAAGTTTATAAGTTGTGAGTTTATAAGTTGTCTTCTGAGAATGAGCAGCTTCTTCTGGGCCATGATTCTCAAGGATAAAGCCTGATACAAACTTTTAAACAAAACTAAGGGAAGTGTGCACTGTACTGAACTTGAGGAAACCTGGAACGCCCTACCTTGTCCTGTGGGGTCTTCCCTGTTTGGGGACAAGAAAAACATGGAGAGAATGGCAAGGAACAGGACTCTACAGCTGTCAGCTAGGAAGGTGGCTAGCAAAGATTGTCTGCATAGGAAAGGAGGTTTCTGGTACCACTACTAGTCTAGAATGTACAGTTTTTAAAGGATGCTTGTTATTGGTAAGGAAACCAAACTAGTCTTATCTGTCATGTCCCTGTTTTGTTTTGTTCACATATCAGAAGCACATCTGAGCTGCCTGGTCCTGCTAATACACTGATGCTCAAATATGTTCTTCTAATAGGGTACCCAGAATTCATAGTGCTACTTATAGAACACCATTAAAAATTGCTCCCTCTCATCGTAAATTTCATCATACAAACCAGTGACAATTTTACTGAATCAAGTGGTACCAGGCACTAGAGATTAAAGGGTATTTAACTAAGAGAGTACAGAAGAGTATAGAATGTCAATGTAAAAAAGGGTATAAAATGTAAAATGTATAAAATGCAAATGTGTCCTTCCTGAATGGATATCCATTTGGCCACCCATCCCACTCCCCCCCACAGAGGGGCACTTTGACAGTTTCTTATGTATCCTTCCAGAAATGTTTCCATGTCCATATAAGCTTGTTTAGAATATGTATATCCTTTTAAAAAAAAAAAAATAAAGAGTTCATATTATAGATGCACTTTTGTACTTTGATATATCCACAAAATACATGCTATAAACAATATAAACTATTCATTATTAAACAGTTTTGAATGAAATAATAAATGAATTATGAATGAATAAATGAATGACATACTGTATGCTTTGATATGGTGCTAAAATGATCATCTAGCTATAAACTATACACAGACCTTGCTCTTATTTCCCAATCAGTCCCACTTTCTGGTTTTTGAAAGGTGCCTGCCCTGTCAGTCAAGTAGGAGCATGTGAGCATTGACTTCCACCCCACTTCTTCATCCAGAAATCCCAAACAAATGGGTCTAGGAAAGAGAAGAAGCAGGTTTGGTTTTACATTGACAACCTAAGCATATATCTCTAAAATCTCACTAATTTACTTGAAACGAGTCTGAGTTACAGGCTAATTTTTTTTTTAATGTTTATTTATTTTGAGAGAGAGAGAGTGCATGCACTCATGAGCAAGCAGAGGAGGGGCAGAGAGGGAGGGAAACATACAATCCCAAGCAGGCTCCCTGCTGTGAGTGCAGAGCCCAACACTGGACTCAAACTCATGAACCAAGAGATAATGATCTGAGCTGAAATCAACCACTCAGGCACTCCTACAGGATAATTCTATACATAGACTGTCACTGATACTAAAAACATTTTTTTCTGAATAAAGTTCAGGCCAGGTTCTTAATTAAGGAAAAAGCAAGATTCCTATGCCACTTCTTCAGTCCTGTGCATATCAACCTATAGATATTCTGAAGACTTTACATCAGATTCCTATTAATTACCTTAGCAAACACCTGGGCTGCCAAAACAAAGACTACCTTCATTCCAAGCCTGTTAGTGTAAAGGAATGAAATCTGACCACATTCCTGAGCTATAGCTCTCAGGGTCTGGAGCCTCTGTACTTCTCTGCTCTAGTCTCTTCACCAAATTCCACACTGGGGGGAGGGTGGTACATTTGGAGGAACTGCAGGAAGTGCTAATCTAGGGAGGGTGCTGACCTGCAACCAGTGCTTCCAGGTTGCAATGAGCCATGGAAATCCCTAGAATCTCAACCTGCCTCTGGGACCTCAGAGTGGGAAGCCCAACCAAGGCTGACTTCATGGTCTCCTCATCTTCACCCTTCCCACAGGCAAGCTCCTGACTCCTGCCTGACTCCCTCCTCAGTCCCTACCATGACATCCTGCTGGCCAAGCAGCTAGGGTTCCCATCAGGGGTGGCCCTCTGTACCTCCCATTCCAGAGAGTACCCCAGGATGCCAATCTCTACCACCCCATACCACAAAGGGACAAAGATCTTAACCAACTCAAAGGTCCGGGGGTGGGGGGAAGGAAACTGGTATCTGGAAGGTTCTTCCCTACCCAACTGAGATCTGTGGGAGTGTGAATGTAGGAGAGCTCACCTTTTCTCCACAAAGGAATCAGACACATAAGCATTAATATCCTGATTCTTTCACTCAATAGACTTACAGCTGATGAGGCTCCTTGACTTCTCTCAGCCTCAGTTTCACAAACAACAGAATGGGAAGGACATCACCTATTTTACGGGACTGTTGTAAGAACTAAGCTACATATAGCCTGGTGGTTCCCAGTGATAGACCATAATGCTAATATCCATTTTTGCAGCTTGGCCTTCATCTTTATAATAGGACCCCTAACCTTGGTTAACCAAGTCTCTCCCCACTGATAAGAATCACTCTTATAATGTATGTGTATCAAGTAAGGAGAAGATATACTGTTTGTACTCCAACTGGGGGCATGTTTGGTTCTTCTTTGTATAAAATACAAGACAAGACTTGTTGGAGTTTCATATGGTTTTTGTCTTGTGCAAACATGCTTAAGCACTATGGATTAAAACAGCAGGGTTTGGGTAACCCCACATGTTAAATGATGTGACAGTTGACCAAGCCATTGCCTTGAACTTTGAAACAGATAAAGAGCCCTAAAGTGACTCCTGGTGATGCCTGAGTTTGCCTCAGCTAACTACTCCATCAATCATGATGCACTTTTCAAGGCATGAGATTAAAGGTTAGTCTCCCTGTTCTCTCCCTTATAAACAGAAAGATACCCACATACCTACAAAGGGAACTGACCATCCAAGGAGGTGTGTGATAAGTGCCAAAGAGTGGCACAGGCAATACTCTGATAGTATGAGCTGAACATCTTACTACCAAGCACAGAGATTTTAAAATTGGCCCTTCCCCACCACAACTTCTGTTTTGAGCTGAACTTGAGCTGAGTTTTAGACCTTGAGGTCACTTATTTATAACCTTGTCTATTTATAACCTTGTCCCTCACTAGAAAGACAACCAAGTTCCTCAAAGGCTTTCCTGATGGCACCTAGCATAATATTTGGAACATAGTACATGCTCAATTAATGATAAAACAAATTCACACTTCAGGTTATAAATTGTCTGATTTTTAGACCAGGCATGCATATTGGGATAGGTAGCAGGTGCCTGCTCTGGGCAATCCTTTTTTTTTTTTTTTTAAGTTTATTTATTTATTGAGAGGGGAGGGGGAGGGGCAGAGAGACAGAGATTGAGAGAGAGAGAGAGAGAGAGAGAGAGAGGGAATGAGAAAATCCCAAGCAGGCTCTGTACTGTCAGTGCAGAGCTGCTCTGGGCAATTCTAAGGCTATTGTTATTGCTCCCTTTGATATTTCTTTGTAGAAATACAACACAAACATCTGGCAGGGTGTGGATGGGGACAGAAGTGGGGGAGGCCTCTTTGTTTAAAGGAAACTCAAAGGCTTATAGAGATAGAAGTGAGTCCTGATCCAACTACCGACAGATGTTCTGCAATCGCTCTTGGCTGCTGAAGACTCTGAGAGCTGAAGTTCCCAGGTGGGTGCAAACCTGCCTGAATGTGACCAGGAAGGCCATTCATTAGATCCCCCAAACCATTGCCAGAAGCCAGTTTCAGGGTTCCGGGCTGGGGCTGCCTTTCTGGGTACACCACCTGGGCCATGAGGCCTGGAAGATTACCTTGATGGCCACATCAATTTGGCAGAAACAAAAAGGCACTGAGATATCAGGCAAGCTGCTATTAGTGTCTGTGTTTGTGATCTTCTGGCACTTGTAGCCCATGCTGGCTGGCTTTCTAGCTTGCCCTGGCACTCAGGCCTGGCATTTCAGAAAGTTCTGGCAGCAGAACCTGCGAAATAGTAACTTTAAAAATTGTGGAGAAAGCTAATGTCACATTGGCAAAGCTCACCTGGGGCCACCTCCATCTGTCGGCCCCTCTCTTTATGGCTCTCCATTTTACTTTCTCTTTAGTGGTCCAAGCCTCTGTTGTCCGTTCCATGCCCTCACTGGGGAGAGGTCTGTGGATGGTCTTCTACTGTCTCCTGGTTTATGACTCCCTCCTCCTTACAGTTTGACAGCTGGGCAAGACAGCTGAAGTAATTCCCATAAGGGTTGTCAGCTAAGACTGAAGTGGAGAGGAAATGGTTTAGAATGCAGTGCACATACCAAACTCCCTACCACAGATGGGTAGAGGGGCCTGGGCAGAACATGAGATGTTCATAACGGGGCAGCAGGAGTGATCTCAGGTCTCTTCTGTAGTCCAAGGCAGACTCAACAGAGATAGTTGTGCCATATAGGGCCTCTCTTGTTACCCTCTGGGCTTCAGCTGCAGTTCCGTAGTTGCAAGCAAAAGAAACAAAGTATGTTAAGTTTTAAAAAAGGGATTTGCTGAAAGGGTACAGGGTAGCTCACAAAGCAGAAGAGGTTGATTAGCTTAGTCTTAGAAAGGGCAGAAAAAGGGAAGGTCTTGGGATCAAGGTAACAAGGCATAAGCACATATTAATCCCTTCAGAACATTTTTGTACCAGCTGCAAGCTGTTCAACTTTCCTGGTGAATCTTATTGGCTTTCCTTGGATCAAGTGACCTAAACAAAGCCAATCAGGTTGGCCTACTTTGATTGACAAGGAGCTCACTTGTGAGAGACACAGTAATGAAGAGACCTACCAAGACCTCACAGAGCACAGGGGAAGGCTTGTCCTCAAAGGGAAATAAGAGCTTTTCCAGGAGAAAGTTGGTCAACTACTGGGTGGCCCAAAGCAACAGGTGTCCATCACTCAAACCCAAAGAATCCCTTTCTCTTCACTCCCACATTTGCTCTAACTTGCCACCAAATGGATTTTACTGTGAGAAATATGGTGGAGGAGGTAAGGGAGTCAAGGACAGGAAAGCACCCATTACTGTTGGCAAGTCCAATAAACTTTGACAGGGGAGTCTTGGAACTGTTTCTACTTCCTTGAAAACCTGAATCAAAGTTCATTCATCCAAGCCAGAAACTTGGGGGAAACCCAGATGCTTCCATCTTCTTTCCTCTTCCCTCCAAATCAAATTGGGTACCAAGTTCTTTCACTTTATGCCCTGAACATTTCTCATCTCTACACAACTCTTCAGGCCTCCAGCCTCTCATCTGCCCAGGGCCAGAGCCTCCTAATCCATCACCTTGCCTCCAGGACGCTTCCTCTAATACTCTCTCATGGTGCAGCCAGAGAGATCTCTTGGGAACCCAAATCTGATCATGTCTCTCCTTCTCAGGGGCTTCCATTGCATTCAGGAAAGACTTGGCACACACACAGGGCCCCTTGATTAGTCTCCAGCTTACTTCTTCAGCCTTCTTGTAAGTTTCTCCTTTCTTCACAACTTTCACATGAAGTTTCTTGAAGCACTATTAGTGCTGGCTAATTGTTTGCATTGAAGAGGTGGATAAAAGAGTTATCTTCTCACATTGCCGAGATTTTAAGGGACTGAATCGTGCCCCCCGAAATTCATATGCTGAAGACCCAATCCCCTATGTGACTGTATTTGAAGAAAGGGCCTATAAGGAGGTAATAAAGATTAAGTGAGATCATAAGGGTAAGACCCTAAAATAATAGGATGTGTGTCCTTATAAGATGAGGGGGGCCAGAACTCTCTCTGTCACGCGAGAACACAGTAAGAAGGAGGCAGTCTGCAAGCCAGGAAGAAAGCTCTCATCACAAATTGACCCTGCCAGACTTTGATCTGGGACTTCTAGCCTCCAGAATTGTGAGAAAGAAATTTGTTATTTAAGCCACCCAGTCTGTGAGATTTTGTCATGGCAGCCAGAGCTAAGGGGCAAATTGTGAAAAAATCCATGTAAACCTTGACATCTCTTTAAAGTCTTTTTTTTTTTTTTTTAGAATAAGTTTTGGTATTCTTGCATTCTGTCTCATAATAGTCGTATTTGTTTTGAGATATATATATATATATATATATATATATATATATACACACATACATATACATATACACATTATATATTATATATATAGTTTTAAGACCTATGCAGTGAATCAGGCCATAGTGATCTGCTGACTTCTAGTATCCGCAGCCACCACACCCCATTCCACCAGCAGTTTCAAAGCCCACATCAGCTGTTCTCCTCAAAGCTTTTGCACATTTTGTTTTCTGCTAGAACATGCTCTCCCCACTCTCTTTTGCCCAACTGGTGAACTCTTTAAAGCAAAACTTAGTTGTTGCTTCTGCTTTTAAAATGCTCCTGGCATCACACCTCAACGTGGACATCTTCCTTTGTGCGCTCACTATGCCTTCTGCAGATGTACAGCCCTTTATTACTCGCACGCATATTTATGTTTGACCCTACATAATTGTAAGGTCCTTGATGGCAGGGAGGAGGTCTGATTTATTGGCATGTCCCCAGGGCCTAGAAGATGGAGAAGCACAAAGTACATGCTTGGTAAATGTGGAAGAATGAATGAGTGAATGAATGAATGAACTCACAAATGAGTTTATAAAGCAGCAGTTATTTCTGTGGGATATTCTTAGGGATAGTGACAAAATGTGAAATGTCTCACAAAGATGAAACGTGAAGTCTCTGTGGCTAAAGGTGACAGCAGCAACTGAGCTGCTTCACAGAAGTGGGGGGATGGGTCAGAGGGTCTCCTGAGATTTCTCTAACTTGCATTGGTGAGCCTGCTCCCTAAACCCTCATTGCCTCTCCCACTAAACCCCCTTTCTGAGCTCTCTCTAACGTAGAAGAGCCCCTTAGTTTCTCATGCTTGAATTATCATTTATTTAATTAGGACAGTGGCCTAAAAGCAAGCCCCTCTTTAATCACTCTGCATAGCAATGCCAGGGGTATTCACTCCACCCACAATGCTACCCCAATCCTCCACATATGTGGAGAACTGGGTCGGAGGAATTTAAGCTTTTCTGGTTTCCAGCCTCAATTTATTTCTCCGTAATAGTCAACAAAGTGAACTGGTTCTAGGTATTCCCAGGAGTGAATTCAAGGGATGAAATTCCCGGCCCTCAGGGACTTTCTATCCTTGTAGCCTTATCTACCCCACCTCCCTTCACCTTCCTTCCTCACCTGCTCCCCATTACCTGAACATACCTCTTCATTCCCATTTCCTTGCCTTTGCATAGGAGTGTATCTTTTCCACTACTAGAATGTACTACCTGAAGGCCAAAATGGGTTTCTGTCTCCTACTGGGTCTTGCTCAGTGCTCTGCACAGGGAACTCAAGGAATACTGACCAAAGCAAGGAAGTTAGTTGGCAGGGAACAGCTTTGTGGGGCTCTCCCTGACCTTGTTGGCTTCATTTCCCACTTCCCAAGATCCCCACTTCTTTCTGTGCCTCTGTCTGGGTCCTGTAGGCTGAGGCACTTGTGCTGATCTGTCAGTTTAGGATGATGCCCTGCACCAGGGTGATGGGGGAAGGACCCAAGTCTTGAAGGTGTCAGAAGGCAGCCATTTTCTTTGAAGTTTGATAGAACTGGCTAGGTCTTTCTTTCTTTCTTGATTTCTCCAGAATAGAGAAACTACATATATATATATATATATATATATATATATATATATATATATATACACACACATATATTTATATATATACATATATATGTATATATATTAATATATATGTATATATGCATATGTATATATTATACATATATAATATATAAACTACATATATATGTATATGTATATATGTATATATAATACATATATATGTATATATGTATATATAATACATATATATGCACATATACATATATATGCACATATACATATATATGTATGTGTATATATATAGTTTATCATATACATATGTATGTATATTCAGTGTACATAGTATATACAGTTTCTACACACACACAACATACACATACTCTGAAACATATTCTAACTAGTGGGGATTCTTTTTATTTTTGTGAGTGACAAGGATGTTAGAGCAGAGAGGAAAATAAAACAGCAAGAGGACCTCCAAAGAGCTGGGTGTCCTCTCAGGAACTGCATTACATATACATGTGTGCACATGTATGCACACACATGCACAGAGACACACAGGCCAGGAAGCCCACAGTATGCACCGCCACTAGAGTGGAGTCACAACATAGGTCTCATGAACATCATGTCCAGATGGCTTCCCTGGCAGAGCAGAGTCAGACAAAACCTGCTCAGAACACACAGACTGTGCAGGTTGTGTCTCTCCTTCACAGCAGAAGTCATGACCAGCACCATTTCTCACTATCTGTAGCCATTCATACCGCAATCTGCCAGAGGGAAAGAAAGGGAAGCAGTTCACTGACATCATTATCACTTGCTCAGCAATGTGGACTCCTCCTCTAAACTGGCTTTCTTGTCTGCCAAACATGGCAGCCAAGATAGCTCCTGCACTGAGACCAAACCAAAGAAGAGAGGAATTTAAGAAAAAAAGTTAAAATCCTCCTAAACAGCAAAGCCCACAGTGCTCTGGGGCCACATCCAATTAACTTAGAGCCTCTGATGTCAACAGCTTCCAAGGCTGGCATGGTGCATTCACAAACACATTCCAGGAGAGTCAACATGATCTGGTGTTGACACAGGCCCATAACTGTCAGAGGCAGTAATTTTCAATTTATGGATGCCATAAAGCTTTGGCAATATGATTGCTACAATGTGTGGTGTGTTTTTGACAATAAGCAGGAGGTGGGGAGTTGGGAGTACTGACTCCACATTTGGCCAAGGACATGGGCACATGAGGGCAAATGTGTAGTGACTTCTGCTATTGCAAAGGAACTGCAATAGTAGTTCCAACAATGAATTTAACAACGTTATGTGGTTCTGTACTAGCAAACTCTAGACTTCTGCATCAGACCAAAGGTCATTACTTATTCAAGAAACATTGATCACCGCCTATCATGTGCCAGGCAAGTAGTGAAGAATCAGCACAATGGAAGCACAAGAAATGGAGGTAAGTTTACCTCCAGGGGACTCAATAAATGTTAGGTCTCCTTGCTTCCAAGAACCCTCATGGAGGAACAATGAAGGAAGGAAAAAAAGGAAGGATAATGAACACAGTTGTCATCAGCCTTTGCTCCTATCACCTCAGGATTGGAGTGTTCACAGATGCAGGTTTGGGACTGATTCATGTGGGCTGCAATAGCAAGAGTAATTCGTTCACTGTCTGAGACCCAAAGACAATAATGGGCCTGATTATTGACCAAAATAAAACAACCAAAAATATTCGTCATTTATTATCACTTACAGACCAAGGCCAACACTTGAAGGTCCTCAGAGTCTAGGATTTGAAAGCCCAGGCAATGTGGTCCCAAGCTGGTATAGAAGAGTACCTGGGGTTTTTGTGTGTGTGTATGCATGTGCACATGTGTGCATATGCCCACATGCTGGTCTGAATCTCTCCAAATAGACCCCTACGGTTCTACAAAGCAGAGGTAGCCAGGTCATTGAGAGCTATGCAATCAGCAAACACTTTCTAAACACATAAAGGGTGCCAAGCTGAAACAGAGGGGCTAAAGGGCAAACTGTGTGGCTCTCAGAAGTTAGTGTACATGTGCTTAAAAATAGAGAGGAGAGAACTTAGATTCATATTCACACACTCATTTTTAGGCTATTCCAAGCAGGAAAGGCTTTTATCTTTAACAAAAAAAGAAAAAGAATAAAGGTTACCACTACCTATCAGAATGGCTAAAATCCAAAATACTGACAACACCAAGGAAATGGAGCAGCAGGAATTCTCATACACTGTTGGTGGGGATGCAAAATGGTACAGCCACTCTGAGAGACGGTTTCTTATAAAACTAACCATACTCTTACTATACATTCCAGTATTTGGAATATATATTCCAGTATTCTTGGTATTTACCCAGAGGAGTTGAAAACAAAAACCTGAACACAGATGTTTTTAAGGCAGCTTTATTAATAATTGCCAAAACTTAGAAGCAACCAAGATGTCCTTCAGTAGGTGAATGGATAAATAAACTGTGGTACATCCAGGCAAGAGAAATATTATTCAGCAGTAAAAAGAAATGAGCTATCAAGCCATAAAAAAGACATGGAAGAAACTTAAATTCATATTACTAAGTGAAAGAAGCCAATCTGAAAAGGCTACATGTTATATGATTCCAACTATATGACATTCTGTAAAAGGTAAAATTTGGGGGCAGTAAAAAGATCAGTGGCTGTCAAGGGCTTAGGGGAAGGGAGGGATGAATATGTGTAACAAAAGATTTTTAGGGCAGTGAAATTATTCTGTACAATATCATAATGGTGGATACATGTCTTCATACATTTGTCAAAAGCCATAGAAGGTACAACACCAAGAGTGAATTCTAATGTAAACTACGAGCTTTGATTGATAACGATATGCCAATGTTGGTTCACTGACTGTAACAAATGTACCATTCTGCTGAGAGATGTTTGTGGTGGGGGAGGCTGGTGGTCAGCAGGGAAGGGAGTAAATGAGAAGTCTCTATACTTTCTATTCAATTTTGCTCAATTTTTGTGAACCTAAAACTCTAAAGAATAAAGCCACAAACAAATGAATAAATAAGAGAAAATGGCATTCCAACCTGTGAACACTTGAAGAAAGGAGTGGATCTGATAGGTAAGTTTCTCAGCTAAGGCCCTGATCAGACTTCTTAGGTTCTTTTTGACATGGAAATATTGTGCATTTTTAAAAGTTTATTTATTTATTCTGAAAGAGAGAGAGAGAGCAAGTGAGAATGAACAGAGGGAGGGATAAAGAGAGAGGGAGACAGAGAATCTCAAACAGGCTCTGCGCTGTCAGCACAGACCCTGATTTGGGCCTCAAACCCACAAACCATGAGGTCATGACCCGAGCTGAAATCACAAGCTGAACGCTTAACTAACTGAGCCACCCAGGTGCCCCAGAAATATTTTACATTTTTATGCTATTATTTATTCTATATGTGAGTATATAGCCATATTTAGAACTGGGACAGTGGCTCCAATGAACTTGTATCCAGCCCTAGGAGTTGGGCCATTACTTCCAACCCAGGAGCCAGAGGAAGTCTACACAGGGGAGCTGGTGCAGATAAGAGCTCCCAGTGTTCCACTGCCATGAAGAATTATGTCTAAGAGTGAGAATGCTTGTGGCACCTGGGTAGCTCAGTCGGTTAAGCATTGGACTCTTGATTTCAGTTCAGGTCATGATCTCACAGTCCTGAGATTGAGCCCTGTGTCGGGCTCTGTGCTGAGTGTGGAGCCTGTTTAGGATTCTCTTTCTCCTTCTCTCTCTCCCCTTCATCTCCCCTGCTTATGCTCACACTCATGCTCTGTCTCAAAATAAATAAATAAACATTTTTTAAAATCTTTAAAAAAGAGAGTAAGTGATGCTTGACCAGGCACAGGAACAGTAACATGGGTGAGATATATTAAGTGAAAAAAAAGTATTTTGCAAAAGAGCATAAATGGGATGGTCCCAATTCAATTCAATCTTAGACAAAAGACATACCAGCTGTTAACAGTAGTTGTCTCAGGATGGCAAGCTAATGTGTGATTTTTATGTTCTGCTTTATCTATCTCTACATTCTAAATTTTCTATAATAGAGATGTATTATTTTTAAATCAAAGACATAAGAGAGAATGATCTTCCATCAACAGAGTTGCCATCGAAGGTCTGGGTTTATCAAGATGAAAAATGACCAGCTGGTAAACCTCCCTAACATCTGACCCAGAGTGAGCTTCTGAAGAAGGGTTGGGGGACATCTGGGTTAAAATTAAAACTGTGCACATGAGAACATAAAACCATGTGCTGTTTTTAAGTTGTTTTTTTTTTTTATTTTTTTTTCAACGTTTATTTTTATTTTTGGGACAGAGAGAGACAGAGCATGAACGGAGGAGGGGCAGAGAGAGAAGCAGACACAGAATCGGAAACAGGCTCCAGGCTCTGAGCCATCAGCCCAGAGCCCGACGCGGGGCTCGAACTCACAGACCGCGAGATCGTGACCTGGCTGAAGTTGGACGCTTAACCGACTGCGCCACCCAGGCGCCCCTTAAGTTGTTTTTAAGTCAATCACTTGGGCCATAGCACTAAGGATCTGCTCAGTTCTTGTCCACTCCCAGGGGAAAAGAATCAAAAGAGCACAAGTATTTGAACATGGCAGGTTTTCCCATCAAGGCTCAACCTCTTCATGCATGGGAAGAAAAGGCTCTTTCCAAACCTGTAAAGGGCAAGCATGGTAGTGTTTGCAGCCCTAAAACAGATATAAATAAGACAACTGGAGTCATGGGCCTGAGGGTTCAAATCTTAATAGGTTGAGAGTAGGGAGGTGGGAAAAGGAGACAGAAATTAAATAAACCTGAACCACAGCCAGAAATCAAACCCAACACCTTCTACTTGATGTGATGGTTCTTCCAGGAGCCTGTTAACACCTCATAACTTAACTGACACCCACAAAAGAGACCCTTCCACAGCGGGAACATATGACAATCCACACACCCAGAAGTGATCGCAGACTCTGGAGCAGAACAGACAATTCTTCCCAGAAAGGCACAGCAGTGAAGAAGTAAAAGAATATAGGGACATTTTTTTAATGTCCCTCAACATTCCTGGGTGTGATTTGTCCATTCAAATCCTAGGAGTGCACATTTTTGTATTTCAGTGAAGAGCTCCTCTTTGATATGTGAGATAGTGGGTTTCTAAATCCCACCTGGGAGGCTAGATGAGAACTTGAGGATGGGCTGTGAGTTCCTACCAAGAGCTGCTGGGCCACTGAGGTGCTGTCACCTTGGGTACCTTTAACATAATAAGAAACATCCTGAATCAAGGTCACAGCAGAGGTCAGGGGCTCAGCTGAAGGTCAGATCTGCAAAGTCAAGCAGGTGTCATTCTGAACCTGGGCCTTAAAAAAAAATTAGAGTTGAAAAATTCTCAGAAGTATTATGAATTGATAGATACCTCATTAGGGATTAGAGAAGTAGGGTTAGGATTAAGTATGTGTTATAAAACATTAAGTGGCCTTTCTAGATTTTTATGATGTATGAATAACATTGATATTCACATCTCCATTATCCTTCACAACAAAGCTATATGGTAAGTAATATTGTCATTACCATTTTATATGAAGAAACTAAGCCTCAGAGAAAATGCCTTGCCCAAGATGGTAAGCTAGTAAATGACAGATCTAGATTTGAACCCAGATCTGCTCTCTCAGCACTGTCCACTCTGCCTACCCTACAGCAGCTAGCAGAGGACTACAAAAGAACTTCCAAGCAGGACTTGGAATAGGAGCCTGGACAATCTGAGAGCCCTTCCAGAACAGGGATCATGCCCTATTTACTTTTGTCTCAGGGGTTGGTATATGGAACACTGTCATCACATATGGTGAATGACAGAGGAAGAGCAGTCAGGAAGATTTGAGGCACCCAGAGGGACTCAGGGCCAGTTCAGAGACTGATGGCTTTGGGCAATTCGGTGTCTCATGATGGGCTTCATCAGAAGGGAAAGCAATGAAACTTCTTAGAGCACCTCTAAGAGTAGACATGGTATAGTGACTGCAGCTCTGGGCATCTGTGAACCTCCCTCCCTGACCTCTGCAGACTTTCAGAAACAATTTTTGGGCCACTTCTAAGGTCCAATCTTTCAGCTACTGAAGACTGAAGCAGGTGACATTTAAATTATTTTGTGTTTAAAGATAAGATCATACCTGTTTTTGAACTTATCAATCTAGAGTAGATATTTCTGTAAATCAATAAGTATATAGATCTTTATCACCATGGTTAACAGTTGTATTGTTCTCCACAATGTACAAGAAAGAACACAATACCTTATTTAACTGACACTCCATTGATGGTCATTTATGTTACTTCCATTTTTTGCTACTATAACCATGTTGCCGTGAACATCCTTGCAAAGATAGTTTCTGAACTTAATAAAGAGGATTGGATGGTCAAAAGAGAAAAGGTGACTTTCAGCCCAGGGAGGAAGATTATGTTCCAGGCTTCCGGGCACATATGGAATTTGAGCTGGACTTGGTGGTCAGGTAAAACTTATGAGGTGAGGATGGAGAAAAAGGCAATCCAAGTAGACGACTGACCTAGGGCAAAGGCAGAGAGCTGGAAAAGCATGGATTGTGCGTGGGGAAAGAGAACATTGTACAATGAGCTTAGAGCACAGAAGAGATGAAATGGAGGGGCGGGAAATAAGATTCCCAGGTAGGTTTGGACAAGACTGAGGAAGGCTTTGACTGAAAGAGAAAGGGATCTACTATTGTAGATCAACAAGATGGTTTCATGTTGACCCATTCATGTTAGATATCATCTTTCCGGGCCTTAGTGCTAAATGGGTAACTCAAAGTCAATTCTCCTGTTAATGGTAATAAAGGAAAAAGAATGCCTTTGATACCAGATTGGAAGATTGGAAAAGAAACTTCACAGAATCAGAAGTTCTGTGAGATATGCATGGAATCACTTTAACATGCAGTAAGTGTTCAACTAAAGGTTAATTATTAGTATGCATAACCACAAGAAGAGGTCATTTTGAAATTCTGGGATTATGCAGTTAGAAACTTAGCTTTTTTCATGTTGACTTTGTTCTCCCTGCATTTGTGTTTTTAGTTTCCAATAAAGTTGCAGGGGGAGAACGCAAGCTTGCTTCAAGGAGAGAAAAGGAGAAACCCCACACATTCAAGAGGCTACTGGAACTAGTTTTCAGATTGCTTTATGTCTTTAGTATTCAAATCCCCACTATCTGATCATCAAATTCATTGCAGTGTAAACGGGTCTATGATTTTTTTCTGTGTTTGGAGTTTATATTAGAAATTAAGATTTACTGCATCTGCAGACCATTTTTAGCCTTTTTATGAAAAAAGTGGAGGCAATAGAGACCCACTTGTCCAATGTGTCATTTTAAACACGGTGGGCAAAGCGGAGGGTGGCAGCTTTATTTATCACCACATGCTCACTGGAGTGCTGGTAAATGGAATTGCTTGCTCTGCCAAGCACACAGGGAATAAGCACAGCAGTGAGGCTGGGTTTTTACAGCAGCTCTGTGATCTTGAATTATGAAAGGATTAGACAAGGTTTGAGAGAAGGGAGGCTCTGTTGTTTTTCTTCCCTCTTTTGTGAAGATTTGAGGGTGAGGAAAAGCCTAGAATAAAGATAATAAAAAAAGCCTGCCAGATGATGCTCATTGGAAAATGGGTTGGGAGATTTCAGATTTATTCCCTCTGGTGATTTGCCAAGTCAGAAATCATGATGCAAATAATGACTTCTCTCTCTGGAGTGAGGAATTCATTAGTGTTAGACCTAAAGTCCTGCTGGGGCCCTGAAGCACTTGCTTTCACAGCCAACCTTACAGGCCACACAGTATTCCATTCCATGAATTTGAGAGTTGAAGCCCGTGCCTGTTTAATGACATTACTGATAAGTGAACTGTATTTTTTGGAGATGCTTATCTTTTCTCTTTGCTGCCAAACTGTGTCAAATCCAACTGACCTGCAAGCCAATAGCATTTGGATGTTTTCTTCATGAAAGATGTTATAGATGCCACTAGTACCATTTCTAGGCCAATCCTTTTCTTCTCTCTGCCTGCTTAACCTTTAGAGCATGCTCCCAGGTTCCTCTCTGATCTTCCCATCATCCTTGGGTGCTACCGCAAGGCATGTGCCTGACAGAAGCCATCTTCCCAGAAACCTTATTCAAAGGCTTCAGTGTAATGGGAGGCTCTCTCCTTGCAGATCCAACTTTAGCTTATCTCTCAATCCTCATTGGCAGCCACCAAACTCCTTGAACAAGTCATGCTCTACCTTATTTCCCTTTGCAAAGACTGGTCACTTGGGAAGAAATACCCATATGTTAAGGTCAGCAAGGGCTGTCATAACCAAATACCATAGACTGGGCAGCTTAAACAGACATTTATATCTCACAGTTCTGGAGGCTGGAAGTTCATGATCAGGGTGCCAGCATGGACTCTTTTCTTGGCTTGCAGATGGCTGCCTTCTCACTATGTCCTTACAAAGTGTAGAGAAATCGCTTTCTCCTCCTCTTATAAGGAAACTAATCCCACCCGGAGGGCCCTCCCCTCATTACCTACCTCATCCAACTCTACCTCCCAAAGGCTCTGTCTCCAAATACCTTCACGTTGGGTCTTAGGGCTTCAACTTATGAGTGTTGCAGGGACACAAACATTCAGTTCCTAACACCATTCCACTATCAAATAGGCTTTGCTTCAGGACTTCACTTAAATGCTACCTCTGCTGGGAGTATTTCCCAAAATGCCCAAGGCTATGTTCTCGTACATCATCCTGTGTTTATCATGGTACTTCTCACACTGTAATGCAACTGTTGGTATACCTATAGGTCTTCTCCTGCCAGGCTGAACTCCTTGAGGGCAGAAACTGAGTATTATTCACTGATGGATCCCTACTACTCAACATAATAACATGCATACAGTAAGCATTTTAACACCTGTTGCCTGACTGCATTAGTCAGGATCATACTAGTTGTTTCAAACAACAATAAAATGTAGGACAAAGAAGTGTATTCCTCGTACATATAACAGTCCAGTGCAGTTGTTTGGCAAGAAGCATTCCATGGGGTGATTCAGGAACTCAGGCTCCTTCCACCTGTGGCTCCACCAACCCCTAACTAAGGCTTTAGAGTGCTATTCTAGTCAGCAGATGGGAAAGAAAGGATGGAAACAACATACCTCTTGCCTAATTACTTCTGCCTGGAAGTGACATGCTTCTCTTCCAATCACATCCCATTGGTAACAAGTGGCTCCAGTCATATACAAGAGGGGAGAGGGCAAGGGGAGCAGACTGATAAATATGGTCTCTGATGGGCAGTTGCTTCCAAACAATCACTCCTTATTACGGAATGAATGAATAAATGAACAAACGAATGACATCAAAGACACAGTACAATGGAAAGAACACATGAATGTTGGGACCAAGAGGCAATATATTAAATCATCCAACAACCTGATTTTATAGGAGAAGCAAGAGATTCAGAGCAAATGACCGGCCCCAAACTGTTTAGTGGAAGACCTGGGGTTTGAATTCAGGTAACCTTGGTTCTTGCCCTAGTTTATTGAATGGAAAAGCCACCCTCCCTCACCCCCCACCTCTCTGAACTTCAGCTTTGTCATCTGTAAAATAGTATTGTGCTAAATGCTTCCTAAGATCCAGTCCAGAAAAGGGGCCACAACCAAGATCTTGAAGGTTTGTTCTGAGAATGGTATAGTTCAGGTCCCTGGGATCACACTTGACAGCCAAGAAGTAAAAATGTGATCTGTTGATTGGTTGTTTGACTGAATATCCTCTGTTGATCAGAAATAATCCTTCAATGAAATGAACCACATTGTAAAGGTATTTAGAACAGGGTGACAGAACACTATCCTCATACCTTTATTCATCCATAATTAGCCTGGATTTGCACCTGAGGTCAGTTGAGCATGGCCTGAAGGTCTGTGCCACTCCTCAGGCAGACCTTAGACCATCACACAGTGAGAATGAGAGTGAGACTGTTTCTCAGTTATTTGAGATGAGAATTTGACATCTGATGGTATTCTGATTCTTAACAGCAATCGTGTTCTTTCTTTGTAAACATTTCTAACCATGCATTTCATGCTATTCAGATGTGCTCTAAATCTCAAATTTTAAAACAACTGGGTAGAAAAGATAAAAGAGGACTGAAAAGCATGCTAACTTCATTAGGAGCCTATTTTAGGAAATAAAAATAATAAACTTGAATGACAGTTTTCAAAATGAAGTTCAAATGGGGATAAATAAACTCAACTAATCATTTCTGAGAAGTTACTGTGAAACTTCAAATGTTTCTTAGCCCCAAGACTTTCTTTTAGCTATAATGACTTCCTAGACTCTCATTTAGCTAAATGACTTAGGCTTAAATTCTCAAAGTGCAAATCAGTAAGAAAGTGTCCTAAAACTCTTACAAGTTTTTATTTTCGTTTAGACCATTACATTGCCTCCGGGGAAAATAAAAGGCATCCCCAAAGTTCTGAAACTTTGTATTCCCATGCATATGACTCAATAAACATGATCACAGCCTCCTTTATACCTCCCAAACTCCAGGTCCTCTCACTGTGAAATCCTGTTCTGACTTATATGCCTTACCTCCTGTCTTATTACCCTCCATATATCCCTTGGGAAGAATATCCCCTTCCTGAGGTTGGCAAAAGGGTAGCATAGCAATGATGCTGCTTTGAGGGTTACCGGCAAAGCACTTCCTAGGCTCAACTTCAAGAGGGAGGCCTCCCCACCCTCCCGCAGCCCCACCACTGCCATTTCACACAATGTACCTTCCACCCCAAATCTGGAGCACTGATCTATAAAGAAGAAAGGGAAAAGAAAGCTGTCTAAAGAGTCTTAATTCTTCTTCCTGGAATAAAGCAACATGTTACTGTGGCTTTTGACCTCCAGGGGTTGGATTAGATGATTTTCCACATGGTTTATTGTGAAGGGTTTTATTGCACATTCACCTCACAGATCCCCCCAACAATTTAATTGCCAAAAAAATAGCTAACATATGTGGCAGGTTTTAAAAATGTCCACCCACCAAATGGATTTGCTTTCCGTGTGGCCACCCAGCGCTGGCAGCTTTTCCTCCACACACCTCACTAAGGTTCTAAGCAACAGGGTTAGAATCACCCTGAGGAGCTGTAATGAATGTGGCTCTCAAAAGAGAGGAGACAGACTCCCTGCTCCTATGACCCTCAGAGACATGTCTTGGTTGTCATTTGTCTTTTTCTATGCTGGTGGGAGTTTTGGTTGCTTGTGTTTCTTCTTTGGGAGGTGACTTTTTAAAGAACATTCTGGGAAGGTGCGTAGGGGGATGGGCTAAATAGGTGATGGGTATTAAGGAGGGCACTTGTTGGGATGAGCACTGGGTATTGTATGTAAGTGATGAATCACTGGGTTCTACTCTGGAAACCAATACTATACTGTATGTTAACTAACTTGAATTTAAATAAATAAATTGAAAACAAAAAGAATATTCTCTGTGGAACATCAAAAGTTTGTATAGTCCTTGATTCCATGAACATGGAATAATCTAAAAGGCCCATGGTCACTGTCTTAGTGGGCTAGTCCATCATATTCTCCCAAGTGTTTTCATTTGTATGCCAGCAACATTACTAACCTATCTGTTAAAAACATAGAGAAAGAAATCTATCATAATCTACTAAAAGTAATGCAATCATTTTCTTAGTCGGAAGTCACATCCCATTAGCTAGTAACAACAATACTAAAAAAAAAAAAAAAAAAAAAAACATGGATGCGGGGCAGCTAGGTGGCTCAGTCAGTTGAGCATCCGACTCTTGATTTCAGCTCAGGTCATGATCTCAAGGTTCCTGAGATCCATGCTGCCAGCACAAAGCCTGCTTGGGATTGTCTCTCTCCCTCTCCCTCTGCCTCTCCACCGCTCATGTGCATGTATGCATGTGCTTGAGTATGCTCTCTCTCAAAATAAATAAATAAACTTAAAAAAAAAAAAACCATGGATGCACTTCTCTTTACATAACAGATGCTACTTCTTAGAGTAAGGCTGCCTTCTGAGAATTCCTTCTAGTTAATTAATGTTCCTCTACAGACCCAATAACCAGGTATGATTTCTCCCTTGACCTGTCTTGTCACTTGCCATAGTGTCTCCTAGTTATTACTGGGAAATCCAAAAGGCATCTTCATAGAAGTCCTAGAACAAGCCTGTTAACAGCAGTCCCCGATCCTTCTTCAGTCATGGTACCCCCTTCAGCTGCCTATGACCCAGGCTGAAGAGGACACTGCCCATCAGAGGAATGCCATTGTATGTCCCTGGGTGCCAGCAAGATTTCTTAAGCTCCAGGTATGAGAAGAAAGTTGGGGAAGATCAAGCAAGACCTCCTCCTGTCCTATCTCCTCAGACCCTCACCTTATCACCTGTTTCAGGCCCAGTGAAGTCTCTCTTGGGTGACTCCATCAGCTTCTGATCTCAAAATTAATCCAAAGGACCACAGAGGATCTTTCCTTTCTTTATCCTCCTGGCCCAACAGACATTTTTTTAAATCCCCTCCTCTTTCCCCTTTAGTAACAGCATCAGAGAGAGGAATATTGTTTTAGGAGCTAGTAGCAGAATTCATCTGGTGGAGACTTATTTTTTGTATACCAAAACATCTGGATAAGCCACTTTGGCTGTAGCAGATGGGCTACAGAAGATGGTCCATAGGAGATGAGCTGAATGAGACAAGAAGGTGTATAAAGTGAGAAGTTTTGAGTTTCTAGGAGCAGTGCTGGAAGAAGATGGGGCCTGAGAAAGGGGAGAAACTAGGAGAAATGAGAAGAGGTGATGTGAAGAGATGACCCAGGAAGAGAGCAGGGAGTCTGTGACTCAAGAGAAGCCAAAGTGAGTGAGAAACCCCCAGTGCAGAATATGACAGATGGACTTTTTAGAATAGGAATAGCTAATCTTTTCAATATAAAGTTGTTTATTCTGTCATGGACACCAGTCTTATATTAAAAGGAGCTGAATTAAATCCATTCAATGAAACAAGCAGTAGGTTTAAAAATAATGAAGATCATTACTAATTAATGAAGACCATTTTAATTAGCTCAATATATCAAAACATGTCATATATATAGGCACCCAAATAAACTGAAATTCTTTTTTATACACAGCTATATATTGTACCTGGGGTAAGAAATAGGGTTTAACTGCTTCTCTTTAACACAATCATTCTCACATACATCGCCTTAGCCAATGTTACTCCTACTCAGTACCTAGTGGGAATGGTACAGGGGAGAGGGGAAAGAAAATGAGTGTCTTCCATATTTGTATAGCTATTAGATTTAAAGAGAGGATATGCAATGAAAAGCAATAATTCAAAAAGTCAGTGGAAGTGAAAAATCTGAGTATGAAACATTGGGGGTGGGTTAGTCAGTTGAAATCCAGAATGCCCAGTTAAATTTGAACTTCAAATAAACAGGTGACTTTTCAATATATATCCCAAATATACTTCTCCTTATACTAGATGTCTTGCAGTTTTATTTGCAAAAGCTGGCAAACCTAGAGTAGGGGGATGCTGAATATGTTAGCAGGAAAAACCATTTTAAATGGCACAGAAGAGTATGATTTGGGTACAGTGAACATCTGGGTTAAATAATATTGTATAGTTTCAAAGGTACTGTATTTAGAATCAGGTTCAAAGCCCTTTCACTATGAAACACATAATCTGAATATATCCTTGCAACATCAACACCAGCTATGAGACCATCAAGGAGGTCCTAACATGACTGTCTTACTGATATGTCTAAAAAACAGCTATTTTATCTTTCAAGGGAATTGCTACTTAGACCCTTAAGCTTAAAGAAAAACTAATTCCTAGAGAGGCAAGTCAATAGCCTCTCCTTTGACTTCCTACCTTTAGGATCAACAGAATGAAATGCAGCCTGGGGACCCTACCTACTGAAGACTGCAATTCTCAACTAGCTTAGTCACCAAATAACCAAGTTGGAGGCCCTCTCCCCACTCTCCTACTACCTAGCCTTATCAGGCAACAATCATCACACTATTAAAATGTACAAATTTTGTTTTAAAAAAGATCTAAGCCATCCACAGAGGCAAAGTGAAACAATAGGAAATATTTTCCAATTAAAAAAAGGTTATTACAAAGGTGCTTAATAAAATACAAGGTAAATGCACTTAAAGTCATAGCTTAAAGTGAAATGTGGGGAACCTATTTCATTTTTATTAAAGCTGGATTTATTGCTTTGGTTTATTGGTTTATGTTCCCAGAATTTAATTTAGTCTCTAGATGATTTGCCCAAAGGTAAAGCAGATGGGTCAGCTGGGCGTTAGACTATACTAGCCAAGGGGTTGTGATATAGGTACTACCTCTGGCCCGCGCCAGCCACTCCCAAACAAAACACATTCCAAAAAATCTTTCCAACTCACTCCCAACTTCATCAGGATGAGCTTTTTATAAACATCCCTGTGCTTTTTACCTTTGCATTGGAACCCTACCTTTCTCTCTCTCATATTTGCAAACTTAAATCCTACCCATCCTTGAAGGCTCCTTGATGGCATCACCCCACTTCCCTAGCCTGTCAGCCCTCAGTGGGGGCTGCACTACTCTAAGGGGAAATTTTGAATATCTGTGGGGATGTTTTTCTAGTGTCATCATGGCCTAGCATTTATATGTATATTAAACTACATACTGTTTTATAGAAATAATTTTCCTTTTATGTCTTCTTCATATTACAGCAGGAACATTATGTTGGTAGTGTTGATTTAAAAATTAGACATATATGAAAAAAGTAAAGGACCAAGAGTAGCCATGACACTTCACTTCTGAAAATGGAAAGTACAGAAGGGGTATTTACCCAGCCATATTTGGATTTATGATGGAACTGTAGACAATGATGCATCAGTCCAAAACTTGATAAACTAACAATGGAATAGAATAGGGAGCCCCAAAATGGGCCTGTATACATATGGAACTTTGTATACTACAGAGAAGGCATGTCAAATTGAGGTAAACGGAGAGAGTGTTCAATAAACGGAACTGAGACAAAAAAGGTTTCCATTTGGAAAAAAATCCGAGTCTCTACCTCACATAATATACAAAAATCAATTCCAGATGCATTAAGATTTTAAATAAACAAAACTTTAAAACATATATATGAATAGGGGCAGTTATGTGTCTGACTTTGGCTCAGGTCATGATCTCACAGTTCATGGGTTTGAGCCCCGCATTAGTCTCTGTGCTGACAGTGTGGAACCTGCTTTGGATTCTCTCTCCCTCACTCTCTGCCCCTACCATACTTGTGCTTTTTCTCTCTCTTTCAAAATAAATAAACTTAAAAAAAAATACACGTGAATATAACGTAGCCATGAAATAAAGAAGTTTTAAAAAGAAGTCATAAAAAGCATTGACTATAAAAGATTAATAAATCTGACTACATTAAACTTAAGTACTATATCTTTTTTAAATTTTTTTTGATGTTTAGTTTTGAGAGAGAGAGAGACAGAGTGTGAGCAGGGGAGGAGAAGAAAGAGAAAGACACACACACAGAATGCAGAGCAGGCTCCAGGCTCTGAGCTGTTAGCACAGTGCCTGATGGGAGGCTCGAACTCACTGACTGTGAGATTATGATTTAAACTGAAGTCAGATGCTTAACCGACTGAGCCACCCAGTCACCCCTAAGTACTTTATCTTAAAGAAAGTGAAAAGTTACAAACTGGGAGAAGAGACTTGCAACTCATATAACTGATAAAGGATTACTATCATAGGTATACAAAGAACTCCTAAAAATCATAAGAAAAACACTAATAAGCTAATTTAAAAAATGAGCAAAATGCAAGACTGGGCTTTCCACAAGAGAAACTATAAATGGTCAATAAATATGAATTCTGACAATATGAAGTATTAGAAATAATGTGGATTTCTAGAATCTCCTATATGCTGTTGTGGGAATATAAATAAGACCAACTATTGTAGAAAACAGTTTGGCTTATATACTAACATTAAATATCCAAATACTCTAACAACACAACAATTCCACTTCTAGGCATATATACAGAAGAAGTCTTGGACACGTACACAAAGGAGTATGCATCGAAATGTCACAGCAGCACTTTTCAAAACAGCAAATATCGAGAAACAACCCAAATGCCCATCAATAGGACAGTAAATGAGTACGCCATGGAATGTTCACACAATGGCATACAACAATGTAGTTGAAACCAGTGAACCACAGTGACACGTGCAACAATATGGATGAATCTTAGAATTATAACATTACAAAAGAGATACATGTGAATCTTTTTCATAAAGCTAAAATAAAAATGTGTTCAAGAAACTCATATAGATTCAATGAAACTGTATAAAAATGGAAGCAAGACAACACCAAACATGGGATTCAAGTTTTGGTTAATCAGGATGAGAGACAGGAGGATGGTTTGGAAAACCTCTCCAGAGTCAGATGTAGATTATGGTAAAGGTCCTACCTTTTATTTTGAGTGGTGGCACCACTGGTGGTTTTTACTTTATTAAAAATAGCTAAATAAGCAGAAGACTAGAAGAGGACCATGCATGGACCAATAATGGAGATTGTGTGGGTGATCAAGGATTATGACTGATCAGTTCATGAACCTAAGGGTTTTTTTCCTTAAAAGAAGAAAAAACACAGGGCGCTTGGGTGGCTCAGTCGAGCGTCCGACTCTTGATTCCAGCTCGGAACATGATCTCATAGTTCCTGAGATTGAGCCCCGCATTGGGCTCTGTGCTGACAGCATGGAGATTGCTCGGGATTCTCTCTCCTTCTCTCTCTACACGCCCCCCCTTGACCCTCCCACGCATGTGCTTTCTCTCTCTCTCTCAAAATAAATAAACATTAAAAAAATAAAAAGAAGAAAAAAGGGAAGGAAAGAAGAGAAATTATGTGCATAGGATGCTATATATCGTATATAAATTTCATTTCAAAACAATAAAGAGGGCCTTGGAAAATATTTGCTATAAAAGGGAGAAGCAAAGTACCTAATACAGTTATAAACCGCTGCCCTAGCCAAATGCTGGTTTGTTTTTACTATAAACTCTGAACCTCTATGTCATGTTTTACCACTCATGAGGCACTGCATATATTGTCTGGGTTGCAAATTTTTGATGTACTTATAGTATCTCCCCTAGACTGTAAGTTTCTTGAAGGTTCTGGATTCTCCACAATGCACAGCGCCTTGGGTAAAGTAAACACTCACTAATTTGATGAATGAACAAATTGTACTATTAAATTTGATGCTTTAATTTCTTAGAGAAGCAGGTTTAGTGAAGAACAACAGGTAATAGCTCCTCCACTTTCTGGAGTTTATCAGGCACTCTTAGGAATATAGCATCTGAAATGTCAGGAGAATGTCCACTCCTGGATGCAAACGTTCAACTTAATAGTTTTGACCTATAGTTATTTAAGCTTAAGATACTCTAATAAGAATCCCAAGGAATATCAATATCTCCATTTATGTAACAAAAACTGTTAAAATGTATTAAGTACCTACTATGAGCCAGATGCTTTGTATTATCTTGAACAAAGAAATTATTTTGGTCCCTGTATTGCCAATAAGGGAACTGCAACTTAGTGAGGTTAAGAATCTTTTCCATGGCTATACTGTTGACCATGGAAGGACAGGTATTTGACTTCAGATGGTTTTATGCTGAACTAGTAGCCTCTTTCAACTGTGTTATGCCACCTGGGGACCTATTTATGTCTTCATTCAGTTTTTTATTTCCTTGTTGCTGTTTTTGTTGCTGTTGTTGTTTTTAAGGGTACTTTACAGATAAAAGGCAAGGTCTGCAGGGTTCCATTTGCTGAGGCTAGAGAAGAATAAAATCATTTCTATAGTCACAGAAAAGGCAAAGAACCCCTCTATGCACAGAAGTCCAGAGGTAAGAAAAGGATTTGATGTGCTTATAAAACAAAATAATGTTATTAAATTATTCAGTAGGAGAAGGTGACTAAATCAATTGAAGTTCTACATCATTCTCAACTTCTACTACCACATATAGCAACCATCCCTTCAAAACCATTTGGAGTCTCAGTCCCAAGACATTCCCCTACATTCAGGCAGCAAGAATCATTAAAATGAATGACAACACTTACACACCTGAGACAGAAACTCTAACTGAGGAAGCAAAGCCAGTGGGAATTCTGTTTTGCACAAGGAGATCCCCAGAGTAAAACCCTTAATAAAGAAGGGAGACAAAGTGCCTTGAAATCTTTGTAAGGGCCCTAGGAAGAGATGAGGGGAAGTCATTTAGGAGACTTGTTGCAGATCTGGAAGAGAGATGGTGGTGGCAGAAAGCAGGGCAACAGTAATGGAATTTGGAGAGAAATATACAGAGTTAATATATTTCACAGGCAGACTGTCAGATGTGTACTTATTGGATATAGGGAGTTTGGGAGCAGGAGGCTTGAAGGAGAGGCTGCGTTTCTGAGTTGGGTCTCCTAGTCCACCAGCACAGGCCCTAGGAGTACATTCCACAACTTTCTGCAGAGAAAGCCTTAAAAAAGAGTACTGTACTTTTGAGACAATTGGATAGCTGGTTGTCAAAACCATCATGGATGGCTCCTGGTAGAAAAACAGTTTGGAGGCTTTGCAAGTCAGAAAATGTGTTCTGAGGCTGATAACAACTTTAAGAATATCATCCTTTGAGGGGCACCTGGGTGGCTCAGTTGGTTAAGCGTCCAACTTTAGCTCAGGTCATAATCTCGCGGTTCGTGGGTTCGAGCCCCGCGCAGGGCTCTGTGCTGACAGCTCAGAGCCTGGAGCCTGTCTTTGGATTCTGTGTCTCCCTCTCTCTCTCTGTCTCTCCCATGCTTCCTCTCTCTCTCTCTCTCTCTCTCTCTCTCTCTCAAAAATAAATAAAACATTTAAAAAAATTGAAAAAAAAAAAGAATATCCTCCTCTGACCATTGACTTCACAGACCTTTCCCATTCAGTTTAAATGCTCAAATGAAGTGATGTGGGCACCAGCCCCAGCAGTGCATTCCACATCACACTCCAGCTGTGGGGAATACATTTTTCAATGGCAGTACCACAACTGTGTCTACTCCACTAATTCCTTTTTATAAACCGTGTTATTGCGTTCTGCCTAATAAATTAGTTTGGATAATAACACCATAAACCTCAAAATAGAAACTATTCGATGAAAAGCAAGATATATGAAGAAGAAAACATATTAATTACTATATAAAATATTAATAGAGCTGGAGCTACCAGAGAAAAAAGATTAAGTCTCATTGAGGTTAAATTTCTCACCATCTGAGCGTGTATGTTCCCTGGTGTGGATTCAGCATACAATCTTTTCCAAACGTCTTAAAAGATTGAACAGATGCCCCTAAAGGTCAGTGAACTACATTGCAAATTTGGCAGTAATTTATTCTTTTCTTCCCTATTTACAGATAAGAGGTGAGAGGTGGTAGAAAGAGGGTCAGTTCTATCATCATCAATAGACAGGGAGGAACAAAAAAATCAAGCTGGACTCTAGAGGAAGCAAGGAATCTGAGCCTCTCAATCTGGCCATCCTGCAGAAAATGGCCTGGAATGGACGGGAAACAGAAATAATAACTTGGCAAATGGTTTTGCAGACGGTTTTCCTTTATTAAGGAAAATGCTTAATCAGAGCTAAGGTTGAAACACTTATAAATAAAGTGTTTACTAAGAGGAAGTGGCTATTTTTACAGGATAAATAAGAAACAATCATTTCCAATTAGCTTTACAAGAGAATGCCAATAGAGATGGGATCTGATCACCTCTTGTTTTGGCAGGGAGAAACATTAGCATATGAAGAACCAAACATCATGCTTGTAGCTCCTACACATTTTGCCTGAATGGAATTCTTCTATATGGTGAACATGCTGCCCTTTATGTAGCAAAATCCACCCTGAGTCAAAGCCTAAATCCTTTCAATAAGGCACTAAATCATTTCATTGCAACCACCAAATGCTTTCTTATTGCTAGGAATGGTATGATACACTTACTTTTTGATACATGCTCCAATTTTTCAAGATTTTGTTGGAAACAAAACAGTCCTTTATGACATTTTATAATATTCCACCCCATTTATTCCTTTCCAGAATTTCTTTCATTAATTAAAGGGCCTTCTTTCACTGCTGCCCCTCCCCCCAAACTAATCGTTTCCCCAACTGCCCATCATAGACAAAATAAAAGTCAGTCTATCACAGCAGCAGTGATGGTCATGCCAATTTCACAGTGTGATTTGTGCATTCATTTCATTTTGAAAATGACCCTGCCCTCCATCTGTCTAAGCCAAATGTCCTGCTTTTTTCAAGCCAGACCTCAGGAACAGCAGCACATGAAATAAGGGGGAAAACATAGGATGGCATCCCTCTTGCCCCCACTAGCTGCCACACTCACAGATAGATACTGACACAAAGAGGGGACCCCAACTGATGCCTGAAGGAATCAGAGAAATTTGGGGAAGACAGTTCTTCAGTTTTTCATACATTTCCAAGAAACCATTTGAAGGTGAATGCTTTCATGATACAACTCTGAAACAGACTAAAGAGATAAAAGGCAATTTCCAATTTCCATGTTCTGTCATTTTACCTTGATTTAATAGCAAATTACCAAAGGTAACAGCTTAATACATAAGAATTTAAACTACATTAGGATTTTTAAATATTGAGTCTTGTGGATGTTAATTTTTTTTCCCAAGAGGTGTCAATCAGGCAGTCATAAAAGAGAAGGCACCCTATTTCTTGATTACTCAGGCACACTAGCTAGCATCCCTCAAATCATGTACCTCCTTTAGCTGAAGACCAGAAAAGACTGCAGCCAGAGATTGGGTTGGAAGAAGTCTTTGAGTAGGGTTATACTGGTCTTCCTCAGCTGCTTTCTCTGGAAATCTTGAGTGGCCCAGAGTCCCCCTCAATTCCTCTGAAATGGGTGGAGTTTGTCCTTTTGTCAGTACTCATGCAGTAGAAGGCTCCTCATCTGGTCCTATCTAGAAGAACACAAGTTTGACAAACTTCTCAGCAAGGGAGAATAATGTATAAATAGATGAAATCAGTTTCTTGATAGTATAGCATCCAGATGCCTTATTTTTTTTTTTTTTTAAATTTTTTTTTTTTAACGTTTATTTATTTTTGGGACAGAGAGAGACAGAGCACGAATGGGGGAGGGGCAGAGAGAGAGGGAGACACAGAATTGGAAACAGGCTCCAGGCTCTGAGCCATCAGCCCAGAGCCTGACGCGCGGCTCGAACTCACGGACCGCGAGATCGTGACCTGGCTGAAGTCGGACGCTTAACCGACTGCGCCACCCAGGTGCCCCCAGATGCCTTATTGAAATCTCTTTTTAGCTATAATAGGTGACTAGAAACTATGCTGCCATCCACCAATCACTTCTTAACATCTACTTACAGATGCATCTCAGGCCAGGAAGTTCACACTTTACTGCTCTAACCAAGGTGGCTTGTTTTTTGGGTTTTTTTTTAAATGTTTATTTATTTTTGAGAGAGAGAGAGAGAGAGAGAGAGAGAGAGAGAGTGTAAGTGGGGGGAGGGGCAAAGAGAGAGGGAGACACAGAATCTGAAGCAGGCTCCAGGCTCTGAGCTGTCAGCACAGAGCCTGATGCGGGGCTGGAAATCACAGACCATGACATCATAACTTGAGCCGAAGTCGGATGCTTAACCAACTGAGCCACTCAGGAACCCCAAGGTGGTTGTTCTAATGGGAAAATAACAACCAAAAAACCAACATACTAGTATTCCCTTAAAACTAAGCCCTTAAAGGGGAACCTGGGTGGCTCAGTTAGTTGGGTGTCCAACTTTGGCTCAGGTCACGATCTCACAGTCCGTGAGTATGAGCCTTGCATCAGGCTCTCTGCTGACAGCTCAGAGCCCAGAGCCTGCTTCAGATTCTGTGTCTCCTTCTCTCTCTGCCCCTCCTCCTACTCACACTCTGTCCCTCTCTCTCAAAAATAAAATAAAAACATTAACAAAATTAAAAATAGAAAAACTAAGACCTTAGCTAATAAACATATATTGAATTAATTCAACAGTCACTCTTTCCTAATAACTTAGCTTTTGGATATCATGGTCCAGTTGTTTCTTTTCTCTATCTACTAAGCAGAATACAGGGTGCTTATTAAGCTTAGAAAAAATATATGTAAATAGTCTAATAGAGTGCCCTATAATATGGTTGATACTGGCACCAAAATTTATTTATAGAGAAGACTTACGGGCTGCAACACTATTGAGGCAATAAGAGATTTGCATTGAATTCTTGAATTATATAGCAAAGACACGCTTTTACCTGGACTATGTTTATCTTGGATTGTACCAAGGCCAATGGAAATCTGAAAGACTGTGGAAGGCTATGAAAGAAAACCCCCTTACCTTAGGCCACCAGCAGAGGCACTGCCTATTACATTCATAAGTTATAGCTAATTTTATTATCTTAAGAACTGCCACTACCTCAATGGGATAAGCCAGTTTTGTCTTCTGCTATCTTGTCTACTTTTCTAATTCTTGACTGATAAAATTGTGTTCATCCCCCACAAATTTTACAGTCTCCACATCAATCTAAATTATGGGTATGTTTTTTATTAGTAATCCATTATAACTTTATAGAATAACTAAGTCCCTAGTTTTCCACTGTTCTTTGAGGGGCACTATTAAATTCAAAAGGATTTATACAAAATAGCTCTGAGGTTGTAACACGGAATCTAGAGCATCTATTCCAAATAAAGACAAAGTAACAAAAGGAAATTCAGAATTTGTGTGTGTGTGTGTGTGTGTGTGTGTGTGTGTGCAGTAGCAAATTTCCAGAGATCTTCAAACTAAGAATCTGAGGGGCAAAAATTAAAGTGTAGGAAATTTTCTTTTTCTTTTTACTAAAAGAAAATCCAATTTTTATCAGTTCAGTGATATCCCAAACATCATTAAAGCCTGACAAGTACAGGCTGGATGGATCTCTCTCTCTCTCTCTCTCTCTTTCTCTCCCCCCCCCCCCCCCCATCACACATACACAAGCACACACAAACTAAGTAGGTTTGGAGAGTTAGAAGAGAATACTTTTGGTCGTGCTTTTATTCCCACTCCACCTTGGAAAAGACTAGGTCATGGATTTTTCCATTGTCTCCACCTGGTAGTGAAATTTGGAGTAAGGCAAGGTGTAGGGCCAGGTTTAAACGCCAATATGTGCTTAATAATGTTTGTCGTCGTGTAAAAGGGGGAGTAGCGTAAGAGGGAGACACCTGGAACTAAAGGCAATCCTCCCCAGTACCAGATAAGATCCACAGCACTCTTTCCTTCTGTGAACCTCTGGAAATAACAAAATAAGGACTCCTGGTCGCTGCACTATTTTGTTCTTATTATGTCCTCAATGAGGCCTGAAAACTGAACCTTCTCTAATTGGAGAATGCCAAGTTGACATTCCGCCTTTTCAGTTCCCGTTTCTTTCACTAAAACAACGTGCAACGAAACTACTGATATACACCACATAGTCTATAAAGGCTCAAAAACGCAAGGGACTTCAGCCCTTAAACCTTCCTCTCTGCGCCAGAGACCTAAGTGACAGAACAGGGAGCCAGTAATCCTGCTGTCTGTAGAAAGAAAAGGTCCCTGAACTCTCACCTTCTGACGACCGCAGATCCTTCCGGCAGAGACTACGCCTCCCAGCATGCAGCGCGGCAGCGTCCTGGGCAGCTGCGCGATTGGCCGGTGCATGCCGGGAAGTGGAGTTTCGGTCACTGAATAGCCGGAGGAATTTCCTCTTTCCTAACGCCGCTCACACTCTGGAGTCTTCGGGGACGAGTCCATATATGAGACCCTCACATTAGTGATTCCTTTCCAACCCTAGTCTGGTCTTCCCCCAGCAAAGTAACTTTGGGAGCACGCAAACCAACAACTATAAACCCGGAATAATCTTTGTGTCTTCCGTTTCCGGTGGGCTTGTTGCCATGGTAACCAGCACGCACCACCAGCTTGGCGGTTATGGCCGGGCTGAGCGGCGCGCAGATCCCCGATGGGGAGTTCACTGCCGTCGTGTACCGGCTCATCCGGGATTCGCGCTACGCCGAGGCCGTGCAGCTGCTGGGCGGCGAGCTCCAGCGGAGCCCGAGGAGCCGCGCCGGCCTGTCGCTGCTGGGCTACTGCTACTACCGCCTGCAGGAGTTCACGCTGGCGGCCGAGTGCTATGAGCAGCTGGGCCAGCTGCACCCGGAACTGGAGCAGTACCGCCTGTACCAGGCCCAGGCCCTGTACAAGGCCTGCCTTTATCCAGAGGCCACCCGGGTCGCCTTCCTCCTCCTGGACAACCCCGCCTACCACAACCGCGTCCTCCGTCTGCAAGCCGCGATCAAGTACAGCGAGGGCGACCTGCCCGGGGCCAAGAGCCTGGTGGAGCAGCTACTGGGCGGGGAAGGGGGAGAGGACAGTGGGGGCGAGAACGAGCCCGATGGTCAGGTCAACCTGGGGTGTTTGCTCTACAAGGAGGGACAGTATGAGGCCGCGTGTTCCAAGTTCTTTGCGGCCCTCCAGGCTTCGGGCTACCGGCCTGACCTTTCCTACAACCTGGCTTTGGCCTATTACAGTAGCCGGCACTATGCGCCGGCCCTGAAGCACATCGCAGACATTATTGAGCGTGGCATCCGCCAGCACCCGGAGCTAGGTGTGGGCATGACCACTGAGGGCATCGATGTTCGAAGTGTTGGCAATACCTTAGTCCTTCACCAGACTGCCCTGGTGGAAGCCTTCAACCTCAAAGCAGCCATAGAATACCAACTGAGAAACTATGAGGCGGCCCAGGAAGCCCTCACTGACATGCCACCTAGGGCAGAAGAAGAGTTAGACCCCGTGACCCTGCACAACCAGGCTCTAATGAACATGGATGCCAGGCCTACAGAAGGGTTTGAAAAGCTACAGTTTTTGCTCCAACAGAACCCCTTTCCCCCGGAGACCTTTGGCAACCTGCTGCTGCTCTACTGTAAGTATGAGTATTTCGACCTGGCAGCAGATGTCCTGGCTGAGAATGCCCATTTGACTTACAAGTTCCTCACACCCTATCTCTATGACTTCTTGGATGCCTTGATCACCTGCCAGACAGCCCCTGAAGAGGCTTTCATTAAGCTTGATGGGCTAGCAGGGATGCTGACTGAACAGCTCCGGAGACTCACCAAACAAGTACAGGAAGCAAGACACCATAGAGATGACGAAGCTGTCAAAAAGACAGTGAATGAATATGATGACACTCTGGAGAAGTATATTCCTGTGTTGATGGCCCAGGCCAAAATCTACTGGAACCTTGAGAATTATCCAATGGTGGAAAAGATCTTCCGCAAATCTGTGGAATTCTGTAATGACCATGATGTGTGGAAGTTGAACGTGGCTCATGTCCTGTTCATGCAGGAAAACAAATACAAAGAAGCTATAGGTTTCTATGAACCCATAGTCAAGAAGCATTATGACCACATCCTGAATGTCAGTGCTGTTGTGCTGGCTAACCTGTGTGTTTCATATATTATGACAAGTCAGAATGAAGAAGCTGAGGAGTTGATGAGGAAAATTGAAAAGGAGGAAGAGCAGCTGTCCTATGATGACCCCGATAAGAAAATCTACCACCTCTGCATTGTGAATTTGGTGATAGGCACACTTTATTGTGCCAAAGGAAATTATGACTTTGGTATTTCTCGGGTGATCAAAAGCCTGGAGCCTTATCATAAGAAACTGGGAACTGATACCTGGTATTATGCCAAAAGATGCTTCCTGTCCTTATTAGAAAACATGTCAAAACACACGATCGTGCTTCGTGACAGTGTTATTCAAGAATGTGTCCAGTTTCTAGAACAATGTGAACTTTATGGCAGGAACATACCTGCCGTGATTGAACAACCTCTGGAAGAAGAAAGAATGCATACTGGAAAGAATACAGTCACATATGAATCCAGACAGCTAAAAGCTTTGATTTATGAGATTATTGGGTGGAATATATAGTGATGCCTGATAATGTCTTTTATCATAATAGCTTTATATATCTATATTTGGTATTATTTTATTTATATTTAGCCATTGGCGGGGCACCTGGGTGGCTCAGTTGGTTAAGTGTCCGGCTTCAGCTCAGGTCATGATCTCGAGGTTCCAGAGTTCAAGCCCTGCATTGGGCTCTGTGCTGACAGCTTGGAGCCTGGAGCCTGCTTTGGATTCTGTGTTTCCCTCTCTCTCTGCCCCTCCCCTGCTCATGCTCTGTTTCTCTCTCAAAAATAAAAAACAGTAATAAAAAAAAATAAATACATGTAGCCATTGGCATTTTTACATTTGTCATATGTTAAACTTTGTACATTTGCAAATCATAAACCTTATTTTTAAAATCGTCACAAATACTGAAAATTTGAAACCTAGAAAGATACGAAAAATTCAAAGCTGAATTGGGACTCTCTGTTTATTAGAACTTGTAGTGCCTATGTTCCCTCTCCTTTGTTATCACTTGTGCTTGGTTGTATTTGGAGAGTCCCTTGCACACGGATTACAATTTACAGGGACTTGGCACTATCAAGTCCAGAACAGAGTAGTTAACATATAGGATTTCTAGGCATTTAAGAGGTTTAGAGATTGTGCTCTATTCTCACTATTTATTTGGAATGCACACATTTTGCATAGAGTGTAAGATGTTTTAGCAGGGTTTTTCTACATAGAGGTAACACTTAATGTAACCCCAAATTCCTTAGGTGGTAAATGTTTGGGTTCCTTGTTTTGTTTTTTTAAAATGCAAGATTCAGTGGGCAGTCTTGTGCCCTTAACAAAATTATGGTGCTATGGTATAAAGACAATAAACAATTGTTTAAGAAACAACTTTATGTAGTTTTCTTTTGTTCCATTTGTTAATAATTTGTACATATGAACAAGATGTACTGTTACTATTTTTCGTAACTCTGCTCTCATTCATCTCCAAATAGCAACTAATAGCAGAGGTAACCTGAAAACTTAGTTCTTAATTCCTACTTTTGTGTTTGCCACTTAGGATAGGTTAATGCTGGAGTTATTTCTGTGTTGTCACCGCTCTGTTATGGAAAAATCTACCTTATTCCCATGACGCCACCAAACTTCTACCTCTATTACAGACGAAAAGTTCTGAAACCTTCTCTGGTAGATTCAGAATGCTGGTTTCACATCTGCAACATTCCCAATTAGAACTCCGCTCATTCTGCTTAGGCATTTTATTTTCTGAACTATATAAAAACTATTTGCTCACCTACCCCCTTTCTCTCCATAAATGTAACTGTGAACCCCAACTTGACATGGCTTAGAAAAAAACAAAAGTTTTAGGTTGAAGTATATGAAATTGCTGATCTTGAAAGTTACCGACCTACAAAACTAGCAATTTCTTATGGTTCAATCTAATAGCTTTCTACTGATAGTGAACCCCTCCCATAAGGAGATGATGATTTTTTCCTTCAAGGAGAAATCACTTAGGCATGTAGGTTCCCAGACAAGTTATGCTCAACATAAATCCTCTAGCATGAACTCCTGGGTGCTCAAATTCTGTCATACCAGAAAATCTGACTTATCATGAAGTCCAATGGTTTTGAATTTCTAACCATTTTTAGTCTTTATTATGTACACTGATACCATTCACTATTTACTATTTACTGCTATTTACTATTGACGTTTGATCCCATGTTTGGAGGACAGTGTTTAATGACCTCTTCAGTGTATCCCATAGCACAATTCTATCTCTGGGAAATGGTCTTTGTTCAACAACTTTTGTACTAAAAGTGTTGCTACTTCTTTGTGCAGTAGTAGCTCTATGCCCCTCTCAATCTCCATCACTCCTTAGGATTTGGAAAGTAATGAACTGAAATCTCATTTTCAACAGCCATGTTAAAATTCTGTTTTTTTTTTTTTTTTGCACATTTCCTCTATTTTTTTTTCTTAAAAAAAATGCATAAAGTGTAAGTAATGTTAACCACCCAAAAGCAAATGTTTTCCAGATTCCCTTTTGCAAATAGCCTGGCCTTTATTCAGCCACATTTTATTTACCCAGGTGCTATGTGTTTGTGGTTTGCATGTATGTGTAATTTTGCTCTCCAGAACATAAAAAGCTTTTCAGAACTGTTTTTTAACCCCTTGCCGCTGGGCAGCTGGGATTTCCTGGTTAGCAATGAATCAGGAAATCCTGACTGCTCCTAACACTGAGTACAGGAATAAAGGTCAATCAAGGCATTTGTCCCCTTCCTTACCCATGCTCTCTGGAGAGGCACCCCCTCAGATTGACAGACTGACTGTTGCCTAGCAACAGCAAAGACTCCTGAACCACACCTACGAAGCTGCCTAGCCTTCTGAGTCCTTGAGGAGACTGAAGGGTGAGGACATTCTTAACTCTCCAGAAACTTATTGTCCTTTATTTTTAGGATATATTTCTTTTAAACTCACCTTCGGAAGTACTTAGCTCTGCTTTTTGATACTATGATACTAACAGACTCTATATTTTGCCATTTAACCAAAGGCTTTCATCCCTAAAGTTCTGATGAAAAACTTTTTTCTATGCTCCTAGAACATTATGTGTTCAGTGCTAAGGCACTGTTCTTGACAAAAAAAAAAAAAAAAAAAAAAAAAGATTTCTGTGTATTTCTAAAGCTTTTACTCCTTTTTCATTCTATCTGCATGGCGTCTTTTATTTTTATTTAATGTTTATTTTTTAGAGAGAGAGAGCGAGAGAGCACACACAAGTGGGGGAGGGACGGAAAGAGACACAGAATCTGAAGCAGGCTCCAGGCTCTGAGCTGTCAGCACAGAGCCTGGCGCAGGGCTCAAACCCATGAACCACGGGATCATGACCTGAGCTGAAGTGGGACGCTTAACCAACTGAGCCATCCAGGCACCCCTGCACGGTGTATTTCAAAGGGATCAAATATTAAATCTAGTATCTCGTGATCTTAGTCAAACCCCCATCTTCACACATGTCCAGAATATAAGCATGTGTTTGTAAACAAGTAGTTATTTCCATTTTCTCAGACATGAGTAACAATTTGATCTTCCCAGGACAACGAGCAGAGACTCCTGTGATCAGTAACAAGACTGTCAAAGGATTCCTATTCCTCCAGCCAGCCCTTCTTTGAATTTGGCCTCAGCTGTGGCACGAACGTTCACCCTAACTCCATCTGTGAGGTCAGGTGTACAGTGGCCATCTCTGATCCATTCATAAGAAGCAGACAACTGGGAACTGGGAGTGTGGGGACTGAAGGGGTGGGGTCATTGGGCAATGAAATCCTAGATGATACTCCCTTCCTGCAGGGTGAAATAGGAATATATAGGTATGGCCTCTCAGACCTCAGAAGAGCACCTCAGATGGAATCCATGTAGAACTGCCAGTGATAGGCGTGGCCCAAGATTATAACAATTTGTTTGTTTGTGTATGTAGGGCTATGGGGGTGTGGGGTGATGCCCAAATAAATCAGCTTACTAGGAAATGTGAGATAAGAAAAGGTAAATGGCTTGGAGGGGAAGCTTTAAAGGAATAACTTTCTGAAAGTGAAATCTTTCACTTCAGGTGAACACCAGCATTTTTGAATGTAAGTTTTTGTCTTAGGTTCCCTCGTCCTTTTCTTAATGGCTATGGATGATCTGGAAACATGTGGGAGACTGTGGTTTCGTGATGGTATTCTCTGACACACGGAGTAGCTTCCTAGAAATGGTGTGACTTACAGCTATCTACCATTCCCTAACTGCCTTTAGCTTTTGTTGACCTATCACTGGGACTAAAGCGACATCTGGGCTTTTTTGTATTCACTTATTGGGCTGTACCCATAGTATTAGTCAAACAGCACATTTTGTGACATGACCTCCTGTCTAGGGTTAAATGCTCAGCACGGTGTCTAGCTAATAAAGAATGAATTAAAAAGATTATTAATGCAATAGTCATTTTAGGGTAGTATTCAGCAAAAATATCTAAACTTAATCAGAATCACTGAGACCAAATTAGAAGGAACCTTAGAGACTTTCATTATAAAAAAGAAATCAGGTCCAAAAGAGAAAAATGGAATACACCCAAAATTCTAGAACTCTTTCCATTGTGTTCTTAGACTTTAGAACTCCATCTTCTCTTATTTTACAGCTTTATTGTGACAAAATTTGTTTTTAAGAAGTACCTTCCCAGGTGTAATATAGACGCAATGAGATACCAAAGATGTGACAGAATTGTGTAAGAATGAATTAAAGAGCTTGTCCATCAGCCAACACTAGACCCAATCAATGAGTCACATCAGAAAATGGGTTTATGAGTACTATTGCAAAGAAAGAGACATATCCCTGAGGCCAAACATAGGCAAAAGTAAATGTGATTGGCAGTAAGACATCATTTGCTTTCCCGACAGGGTAAGAAGCTGGACCAGCAAGCTTTACCAAAGGATTTCACTCTGGCAGCTGACAGTGTTAAGTGAAACTGCATGTTTAATGTTATCTTAATAGTTGATTCATCATTGAGAAAAAAGGGCTTATTTGTGGACAAAATGTAAACATGTAAGTAAGGTAGACAATAGCATGTCAAGTGGAAGAGTAGCTGCCTGAGCCCTGAATGCTCTCTCACGGATGTGTTGTTGGGCAGGTCCTTGTGTACCATAGCTATCTGCCATTACTGGCAAGGGAATCCAGACATAACATGTCTCACTCCCATGGACCTAAAACTGGATCGAACAAAAAATATTCTGGAGAAGAGTCAAGATTCTAAAGTTTTGAAAATCTGGAAATAAATCCAGTAAGATACAAATTTTAGTAAGGATGTAGCTAAGGGGGCTTTGAAAAATCAGCTTCCAGGGAGGCGTGGCCAAAATGGCATATGCAGAAAAGACAAGCTTTGTGAAATTCAAGTTCAGTGTGAGGTGATAGTGTAATGTGTCCATCAAAAATGTGTTTATTAGTGACAGAAAAAGGGAATCATTGGCTCTACTCTGGCACATTGAGGCCTAGATACCTCACTTTAAGGACATCAAAGAGGCACATACAAAGAGCGATTGGGATGGTGAAGGATCTAGAACTCATAGGAGCAAAGGTTGGAAATGTGGGGGAACATGAGCTGCCTTTAAACACTGGAAGAGCTGCCTTTCATTAGAGCAACTGGACAGTAACTTATGACTACAGAAGACAAAAGTTACATCAATGGATAGAGACAGATTTCAATCCAATAAACAAAAACCTCTTAACACCTCTTTAACACCTTAAAACCTCTTAAGATTTCAAGTTGGAAAAGGCTTCCCAGATAAGCAATACACTTCCATTTGGTCACAACAAATGTTCAGGAAGACTAGTTATCTGTGGCCTGGGGGATAGGAGAAAATAGTCAATTATGTTTGGGAAAAGATAAGATGATTTCTAAGGGTTTTTCAGTCCAAGTTTATATGAGCCAGGAAGAAAATTTAATTAATTACTGTAAGAGCCAAAATCTTAGTGACACAAGTGATTATTTCAATGTACCAAGGAAGACTAGGTTCAACACAAAGTTCAGTCATTTCAGAGCCCAGAAAACTACAACCCGCCCTCTAGCGTAGGAGCCACAGGCAGGGACAAAACCAGTATCTGTGCACATGTCCTTCACTAACAGAGAGGCTACTCATGGGTACAGGTTATAGTCTATCCATTCTCTGTGAGTATAGCATGATGCTGCCAACAAAGGTTACATGGAATTAATATGAAATAAGCAACAATTTCTGTAACAATGAGTGGTTTTGGTATTGTTTTATTTCTTCCCAGCACGTCTTAAAAATCACATGGGCATTTGCTTATAGAACAGTACAGTCTAGGAAAAGCAATAAAAGGAGAATCCAAACATACACCAAAAGCACAGTATATAGACCATGTGTTGAGCCCTTGTGGAAAACAACATGGCTCAGTCTGAACTGACAAAACTATGTTGAGATCTCTCAGGAATTTCCCTTTCCACTACATACCAATGTTTAAACCATAAATGTAAAGAGAAGAACTGTTTGTATGCATTAGTTACAGCAGTATAATGGCTTACATACAAGAGCTTACCCACATGTAGTTCCCAAAAGATTACTACAGTACTGGCAGGAATATGTACTGCCTTGGAGGAAGACTCAGGATAAGATATTATTCAAGTCAAGTTGTATCAGAGCCAAAGTATTCCACAGGCTTAGCTAAAAAGGACAAAAATTAAGAAATATAATCTACACATATTTCTCATAAGATTTATCATTGTCCAGGAACAGAGATACTCATTTTTCTGAAGGCACCATCACAGAAAAAAGGACTGACACGCAATGTAAGGAATAGAACACCCCCCCCTCCCCCCACAGGCTCTGCTCCACAGGAGCTGTGTGAGCAAACATCCAGAAGCATATAGTGGGTGTCTCAGGGACTGAGTGAGTATGCCACATCCACTAAGCCACATCTTAGGGCTACGAAGTTGGGACAGTAGGAATGAAAATCTAAGAATGAAAGTACATATAAATCCCATTGACTGAACAGATATATGAGAGTACAGGTCCACCATATAACTAGTGAAACATACTAGAATAGGTGATCCAAACCCACACTGTGGAAAGGATTTTCAGTGTTTCTACATATAACTACTTAATTCCTGACATATTCTTGAAGAGGAACAGCCCTGAACTACTAAACAATCTCAGTCTTTAAACACTTACCCTCTCCCACCCATTTTAAATAATGGCTATTTCATGGAAAAAAAAAAAATCCCAACAAGGCACTGTGGACTTTTGGGGATATTCTTTAAGTAGCCCAAAAAATAATTATAGAAACCGTATACCAGTAGAAGAATTTCATGTCCTTCATGGATATGTGAACAAGGTTACTTTAAGGATTAAACAACACGTTTTCAAGGGTGCTCATGTTCATGAAAAACACTGCTAACAATAAGATGCCTGAAAAACAGGTATGCATGCTGCTTAGAAATCCACACTAAAGCATTTTCTTCCCTTCTCTTTCCTCTTTCCCTCTTAGATTTGGAAGTTCAGTCTCTGAAAAATGTTCTTAATGATGCTTAAGATATTATTTTCTTCCTTGTGAGAAAAAAACGTGTAAGACAATCTCCTTTGGGAACCAAAGAAGAAATCTTTTTATGTTCACTGAACTAAAGTTACTTTCATTCTGTGATGGTTCTTTGGCTTGAGTGTTCCATCTGTCAGTGGTCCTCATTGACATTTGTTAAGGAATTATTGTGGTCAGAAGAGCACAGTGCTCATTCTCTGAGGAGCTTTCTAGGTTCAAACTGGAATGCTTCAGGTTCACAGGAGACTAAACACCTCCAAGAAATAGAACACTGATTTAAAAAATAATTAGAGTGATAAAACCTAGCTAACAATATACTCTAAAGGGACTTGATTATGCTTCATCAATAAAATTATAAAAATGTTGTTTTCAAATCAGAAATATGAAGATGAAAAATGAAAATTGAAAGAAAAACCCATATGCAAACAGAACAGTGAGCTTCCCACTCCCTTTGAAGAAAACAAAATCTCTTAGACCCGGGTGCATTTTATTAATAATATACGTTAATATAACCTGTTGACGTTACAAGTAGTTTTTACAAATTCCAAGCTAAAGACAAACACTGTGGCTTAGGAAGCAGAAAGCCGAGTAACTTACATCCTTCATAGTAGACACCCTATTCAATAGTTAAGAAAAAGACTTACATTTTCTGAATTTTAGCATCAATGTATACATTAATTCAGGACACTGAAATTAATAAGAATTCAATGAATATATTGACATATGGCTCATTTGGAGCCTTGAGCAAAGCCTCGCTTCCCTAACTTGTAAAGCCAAAGGTGATTCTGTATTCTTCAATCTGAAACTGGCACTTGTTTTCAGCTTTTCTCCCACCATGAGCTAAGCCGTAATTAAAATCAAAGTTACCAAAGATGAAGTGGTAAATGAAAAGCTATTAAAGCTGTCCTTAATGCCCATCTCAGTATTTCTTAAAATGTAGAGAACACTTTCCACAGCATTCCATTTTGGCTGCTTCACGTACCAAGCACATGCAGTTTGTGAATCAATCCATAATAAATAACTATTTGTGTTTCTACATTTATAATAGATGTTCAACCAAACCCAGTCCCATTTTTAACAGCTGAGGTTACACACTTCAGCTTGAGACTACAGGACTTCTTTGATTAGCTATGGTTAAGAAGTTGTAGCTATGAAAGAAAATGACGAAGAAATATCTCTGGAGCCAACATGCAGAAAGGCATTTTCAAAAATGCAAGCTAGGACTTAGCAGTTACTAAGGAAATACTCTGAAACACAGGTTTCCTTGCAACCATCTGTATCTGACACAGTACACATACTGATGGAAGCTCATCCTTTATTGCACTTTTGTTTTCCAAAATACGTCAACACAACTATGTGCACTAGAAAGCTTCCAGCTTCATAAATAACTCTTAAGTAATAGTGTAATCTGTAAGCAGTTAGGAAGCAAACGCCCAATTCCTCCGAAGAGGAAAGAATTCAATCCTCTTTCTCTGTGGTAAAATGCTGGGCACAATAAACATGTGGCTTCTACAATTCTTATGAAACTAAAAAAGCTCAAGTTACTCATTATAAGACAAAATTCACTTATGCCTGTACTTGTGCACCAAACATTAAGGCAACAGTTTCTCTAAGGGTCAATAAAGCCTGTTCATACTGAGTCTTTAGTATTCAATGCCACTTCTCACTAGCAGCAAGTTCCTAGTCCCACTAAAACCTCAACCCAAATGTGACATCAACGAATTATTAGAAATATGACTGATTTAAGAAAGACAAGTCAACGTTTATGCAGTACTAAAAACCAGATAGGATATGAGCTTTTAAAATTTTAAACAAACTTATTCAAAATGAGTTTAAAAGCCTCACATAAACAATGTTCTCCAGGCTTTAACTTTTATGAAGCCATTTTCAGATATTTCAGAAATACGAGGCAAGGTTTAAGTGCTTCTGTGCATATTCAAGAACTCAGTTCTCCATGGAAACTAAGTACATGCCGAGGTACCTCTCAGAAGCAGACGTGAGAAGTGGGGAAAAGGCTTTCTGGTTTACTAAATCAGAGGGAAACAGCACTGGTGAGTGTTTGTGTGTTTCAAAATGATCCCTGTAGAAATGATTCCAACAACAGAATGTAGTCATCACTATAAAATCAAGATTGGGGAGTTCTGCATACATGGAAGAAGAAAAACAAAGACATAAATCACTAATTTCCGTAAGGTTCATGTAGAACAGTGAACACAACTTTCAGCTGTGACATTTATAGTTTCCTAATACCAAATACAGATTTCTGAGGTTGTTGAAATCTGAACTCCCTGGGAAAGAATGTTATAACAATCACTTGCAAAGGAATGGATCTGCTTATGAATCTGTAAATTTTATTTAAAAAAAATTACTCAGAAACAAGTATACACTCCAGTGAGATATTAGTACTGTATTAAATTTTACATTTTGATCACCAGTTAGAGAAATTACCTTCATGAATAGATCCATTTTATAAAGCTGATATTTTTTTTTTTATAATTCTAGAGGCAAGTGTAATTTCCTCATCAAGCATCCAACTATTTCAAATATCAAGGGCTTTTAATGCTAAGATTTGCTGGAATTTTTATAACTAAAAATAAATCACCAGTGAAGAGAGGCAGCTTCTAACAAATATTTAGTTTTTGTTGTTAAACTAGTATTTAATTTTGATTTGCTTACAGATTTTAAATTTATTAGTTTGAGGCCAATTTTATTAAAAATTGCTTATCATTTTGAAGTCTTAAAAATACTATTTTGTCAATTTAAATTTTTACTTTTCTGGTTAAGTATACTTCAGATATAAAAGGTATCAAACTGCCCCAAAATACTTTGGAGCTGTTGCTACATAGACAGACAGTGTGTCCTTTTAAAGGATCGTCTGCATCTTGACGTACATTATCTGATCAAATATTAATTTTAAAAAATTATCAAAAGTTAGGTATTGCATTAAGAAAAGAATCCATCCAGAAATGTGAATCATGAACCTTGACAGACAGTGATTCAAAGTAATCATTTCACTTCTTGTAACATCCAGGCTTGAATGTAAAAATGTTTGTGAAATGTGATTAATGTTCTCCCTATTACTTAAGAAATATAATATTTCAAACTTTTGATTATGGTTTGTGTATTAATACATTACATATTTTCAAAATTTAGGTTAAACCAGTAATTCAAAAAAGGCATTAAACCACTATTAAAAACTAAATTGAAACTTTACTTTTATATGACAATTTATCAGGTTGTTTGGGTTAATTAAAAAAAAAATTGTCATTGAAACTCTTGAGGTTTTCAAATTCAACAGCTAAATGGTAAGTGTGTTTCATTAGTCAAACAATTCTTCAAACTGGAGACATTAAGTTTAAGGAGTCTTCCTTCTTCTGCTCCGGTTGCAGTTTCTTCTGCATCTCAGCAACAAGAATATGAAATCAGAAACATTAGGATTCTAAGCTGAATAAAGGCATTCGTTTCATGATAAACCTGCTGTTCACATACAATGAGTGATACGTCAGCTTTCTTACAAAACATACTATGAAGGAACTAGGATATAACAAGAAGTTATCTCGGTGATACACATTCAACTCATACCCCAGTAGAAACAGAAACATGGAGAATAGAAACATGTCCCCTAACAACAACTTTTTGCTCATCTCAGGTTTTATAAACGTATACTAATTTCAAAGAAAAATGTAGGCCAAGCATCTCACCGAACTGAAGGCATCCTAAATAACAGGTTGCCTATATTCTTTCATTAGTATTCTTCTTAATGACCTACTCACACTAGAATGCACTCTTAAAAAACATACATGTGTTATCACTCCTCAGTGGCATCCTTCCCCAGATAACTGCTTTCCAGAAACGTCCTTAAAAGGGAGGCTAGATAAGCAGTGGATGACACCAAAATCTCCCTTTGTTCCCAAGGGGAAGCATCAACACGAAACAGCTGGCAGCATCTTCCTCTGAAATAACAACTAGCAGCCCTGTGCCACCTGACTAAAATTTGAAATGACAACCAGTTGGCTGTAAACTGATGCACCTACAATGAGAGAGATTTAGGAATACCATCTGTCAATCCATAGGTGTAGAAACAAAACAAATACAGAAAACAACTTATTTAAAACCAACAAAAAAATTTTGCTGAAATACAATCCATGATATATTTGATTACTGGTATAACCATAGTTGAAGACTTAAAAAAAAAAAAGTGACATTTTTTTTTGTAACAACAGTAATGGATTTATAAAAGGTTTTTGTTTCCAAAGATGTTATTGGGGTCCACATATTCCTTGACAGACTTCAGCATCCCAAAGCCGACATCAGAGATACTTTCCTTTAGCCACTGCTTCCGTAACTTGCCCACTGGAAAAACAAAATAAAAAATGCTTCAATATACACTATGATGCTGGGAACCAATCAATCTTGTGACCATGAATGAACAAACACTGTGTGATAAATGCTTTTATTCAAAAATGAGAAATGTTTTGCTTTATTTGATTTATTGAGCCCACCAGACTATCAAGCTCATTAAGCCCAATGTATTCCCAGGGGAAGCCTGTGCTCCAGTGTCTCCTTTCTCTAGAAACTATGAAATGGAGATGAAGGAAGCTTGGGTTGAGATTGCAGCCCATTTTACAAATAACAAAATGAGAAAAACATGCATTTCAAAAGAACCCACCCCCTGTCTGAACTACCAAAACATGCCAAAGTTTCAGAGAAAATGAAGTTAACTAAAGAAAAACATATCCAGATGAATTTGTTGGGTATACTATAGCAAAAATGGCAGGATATACATCCACAAAATATTTTAAAGCTTAAAATAATTAAGAAAATCTGAACCTTTAATGGGTTTAAGAAAAAAATCTGGTTATAAAACTTTTATTTGCATTTTACTTTCATATTACTTTTAAATAAATTTGCATGTTCCCAAACAATTCTTCCTATTATTTTTCCAGAATTAGAGATTCTTCCTAGGCACTAAATAAATCAAACACCTAATCCATCTTAAACTTAATCTTATACTTTTATACACTGTATAATGTTCTTCTTCGTTTTTCCTAGCTCTTGCTAATTTATTGAGAATAAATTAATATTTTATTGAGAATATAATGGTCCATAGCATAAATTATATTTTAAAAGGCACCCAATAAAAAACAAACTTTTCTAAGTAGAACTTTCATAAGAAAGGATATGTACTTAACCTGTAAAAAAAAAAAAAAAAAAAAAAAAAAAGTGAAATGTTAACCTGCTTTGGCATTATGCAAAGCAATGTGCTAATTTATCTGTGGCAAAATGGATAAATCTTTTAATTTACAGATAGGATTCTTTGTGGCTACTACTTTTCAAACATATTGTAATAATTGAATTCAAGTGGTCATTTTCCACAAATGTTCATTAATGATCCAAAGTCATCAACAGTGATTTAATTGGACAACCGAAATGGGAAACCTTCTTTCATTAAAGTATTCTGCCTGTCATTCTAAAACGCACTGCCATTTATCAGGCTGCAGTGATACACTGTAGCACCTGCCATCTGGAACGTTAAATACCATTTCAGGCTCAACTCAAATCATCTTTTGTGTCCAGTTCTCCAGGAAGCCATCAAATTGTCATTAAAATTATAGCATGAAATCCTTAGAAAGCAAGATATTTCTGCTTGGCTTCTAGAAATAAAAGAGTTTGCTGTGTTAATATTGGGGGGGGGGGGAATGATGTACAGAAGAAAAAAAATCTTAAATTCAAAAAGAAAGTAACGTTTAAAAGAGCGCTCAAACTGGAAGCCAACCAGAACAAATTCTTACTCATGCAATCTCTACCACCTACAAGATGTTCTACCTGGTCGTCCTCCTCCCTCTCAAAAGGACAACTCACCACAATGCTCTAGCCTTGGTTTTCTCATCTTCAAAGGGACTGGAGTCTATGAAGTCTTTCACCTCAAATAGCCTATGATTTTAAGCACTCAAAAAAGCTGCAAATCAGTTATTTCCAGATTTGCTCCAAGGGATTAAAAAAAAAAAAAAGCAACTACTCTCTGAGTGACCGAAGTGGCATTATTACTAGCTACCCACAATGAGGTAGCTCAAGAGACAGGGGTGAAGAGCAGTCAATGCTAGTCTCCACTGTTATCTGTAATATAGTTTCACTGAATGTGTCCTGTTGTTATGGATGTAATTGTCCTGAAAAGACTGCAAACAACTGCTCCAACAAGATGGAGCACATTAGAACCTCAGCAGGATGCCCAACAGCTAGCTTATCTGCCTGGTTTTACACCTCTAGTAATAATGCAATTCCACAAGGAACTGAACCATCGGCTGAGAAGCCACCCAACAGCCATTGCATATTTAATGAAGTTGCTCACCAAGCGCTGGAAAACAGAAGGTGCTTGGAGTGCATCATTAGTTCTGTCAGAAGGATAATTTACACATCTATCTTGTCAAATTTTCTATGGTTTATACTTTTACAATAATCAATCTAACATACATTTGATTAGTGAACTAGAAAGTAAAAAAAAAAAAAAAAAAACAAGACAGTATAGGAGGCATGGCTGTGGCCCCTCATAAACATATTTAATGGAAGAATTTAACCCCTTGATGGCAGAGGTTTGTGAGCTTCCATCAGTGATAACTGAGGTCAGAAATCATGGCCTATGTAATAAAGCAACTAGGAATCTTTTCGGTTTTGCTTGACAATTTAAGTCAACTACAGAAGTGCAGACAGAAAACACAATTTAAGTAAAAATGCTTCAATGAGGCTTTTAAGCCTTTAAGATGATTATCAGAAATAGCCTTCACAAGGGTGCCTGGGTGGCTCAGTCAGTTAAGCATCTCTTGATCTCAGCTCAGGTCATGATTTCATAGTTTGTGAGTTTGAGCCCCATGTTGAGCTCTGCACTAATAGTGCAGAGTCTGCTTGGGATTCTGCCTGTCCTTCTCTCTCTCCCTCCTCACTTGTGCTCTAAGTGGGTAAATAAACTTGAAAGAAAGAAAGAAAGAGAGAGAGAGAGAGAGAGAGAGAGAGAGAGAGAGAAAGCAAGCAAACAAGCAAGAAAGAAAGTCTTCATAAAATGCTAAAGAACCTTCGGTGGCTGTCTCTGACGAATCAATAAACTGTAACAACAGCAACAAAATACCAAAGACCCTAATCTCAAAGAGAGAATCCCACTTCAAAGTAGAAGACCTTTATTCTAGAGCTAAATAACAATAATAATGCCCTTTGTACAATCCTTATTTGCACTTATAGGCATTTAGACATTAGCTGACTATACTGATCTAGATACGTGTAACACACATGTGTGTACAACTATATTGTAGCTCCAGAGCTACAAAAAGTTAAGACAGGGATCTTGTATTCCACAATTCACAATTATTCTAAATATATGATGCCCAAAGTACGTAAGCCAGATATTTAAGAGCGTCAGATATATTTTTAGAGATACAAAAAATATAGACCAAATACTGAACATTACAGAAACTAACGGGGAAAAGTTCTTTCTCTGCTTAAATTAAAAGTAGAATTCACCTTTTTACAATTTAATATCTAACTATATACATATTAGACAAATATTTTGTGTTCCTCCACAACATACAGTACATTAAAAAAAATTACTTTTCGAACAGAGGAAATGGATGCTTCAGGGATAGTCTTTGAAATCACAGGTTCAACAGTCCCCTGTGGATGCTAACGGCTTCAAGAAAGAACACCTGGCTTAAGTACTTTGGGCATCATATATTTAGAATAATTGTGAATTGTGGAATACAAGATCCCTATCTTAACTTTTTGTAGCTCTGGAGCTACAATATAGTTGTGCACATGTGTGTTACATGTATGCATTTTGTGGTACGAATGAACAGATGTGTACGGGCAGTGATGGGAGTGTTGGGTGTGAGATATGTGGACATGGTAGCCAACCTAGTCACCAAGAATTATCTGGAGCTACTCTTTGTGGTCTAAGGGACTGAAAACTTAGCAGAAGCTACCAAAGAGTCCTGTTTTAAAAGGGAAAAATCTGGGGTCTGCTAGCCAGAGTTCTTTTTAGCTAGATAAATTAAAAATCTTTGAATTTGAATTATGAATTTAATTATAAGGTTGAAAAGATTATATGCTTATTTAAAAAACAAACTATGAAACAGATTATATATTTTGATTACCAAAGCTGGAGCTCAAAAGCAGAATTTAGCCAAAGCAAAAAGCACCTAACCAATATTATAACAACTACAGTTTGAAAGTTCTAGTTTGAGTATCCTGGATATCACTTTAGCACTATTTTATCGGTCAGATTTTATTTTTTTTTAATTTTTTTTTAATGTTTATTTATTTCGGGGGGAGGGGAGGGAGGGAGAGGGAGGGAGACACAGAATCCGAAGCAGGCTCCAGGCTCTGAGCTGTCAGCATAGAGCCTGACGCAGGGGTCGAATCCACAAATCATGAGATCATGACCGGAATCGAAGTTGGACGCTTAACCAACTGAGCCACCTTCTCAGGTGCACCTCTATTGGTCAGATTTTAAAAGACAATCTAGACTTAGCTGCTTGTATGAGTGATCTGAGCATTAACTTTGTATTTCAAGATTTAATTGATCCAACCAACTAAAGTTGGAAGGACACCCAACAACCTCTTGCCAGATGAGGTTCTGGCTCCATGATACTTGTTAGGTAGTGGTAAGAACAGAGAGCATGGGTAGTTTCCACTCTCTGAGGTGATCTGACTGCAATGATGCTTCTTCAGAGGGAGGTTTCAAGCTGGAAAGAGGATGTAGCTGTCCATGTGTTTGTGCTCTACAGTACATTTTTGTATGTTTGGTTCTGGTAGGGGTACATGCTGAATGTTGGCCAACAGATCACCAACTCAGGAATGCTAACATCCAGGCTTTAAAGGCATATGAGTTGGGACTATACCTACCTAAGAGTTTAATTTAGTGATTCGTGGATGCTTAAAGTCATGTTTCCATTTCTTTACTAAGTCATTTGACTTATTTTCTACAAATGAAATTTCTGATATTGAGATGACAAATTCATGGCTACAACAGACTTCAACAAAACAATTAAAATCTAATGGGATTTTTATCTTATTAAATAATTTAAAATGTCAATTTTCTTCATGCTAAAATTTCACCTGTGCAGCTCACATAATAGCTCTAAGATCTTATAGATCCTTGAATAGGTCTTTAATGATTATGAAACAGAATAAAAATTTGAATTACTAGGGCAATCACAGGAGATCTGTCATCAGAACACAATGAAGTGCTAATTCTGCTACACGCCCCAAAAGATGGCTTGACACACTTGATATTTAAACCCAAGTGGCAATTACTGCATATACAACAGAGTAAAGTAAAAAGCAAGTAAACAGGTGAAATAACATGCGATAGATAAGGACAGAAAAGGATAGACAATATCATATGTTCCCTGAAGCCTAGAGCCATGTTTCACTCATTCTTGCATTTCAATTTCAAGACAGTATGCCACACAGTAAGAATTCAATAAATGTTAGTTGAACTAAAAAATATTGAGCCATGGTTATGTAGAAGTCATGTTAGATAAGGAGCAAAATTCAAATATCTAGGAAAAGCAATGTGGGTTTCCTTAATTTCCTTTGCTTCTATTTGCCTTGTACTCCCTGTATTCTGACATTATCTGTTGGATATAATCAGAGCTATTTTACAGTAGCTAAAACAGAAGGTATGGCACAGAACCTAAAACTCTTTCCTTCAAATCTCTAGGACTCTTTGGGCTATATCAGTCGTTCTCAATGGGGGCAATTTTGCCCTCCAGAGGACATTTAGTAATGTCTAGAGACGATTTTGGTTGTTTATAACTGGGATGATGTTACCAGCATTTAATGGGTAGAAGAAGCCAGGGATGCTGTAAACATCCACAACAAAGAATTACCTGACCCAAAATGTCAACAGTGCTAAGATGAAGGAATCCTGGACTATGTGCTTCCAAAGGGCTATCTCTTAGAAGCCCAAACAATTTCCATAAAGGCAACATACCTTCACTTCACTGCTACAACCAACTAAATTAGCAGCAAATGGCTGACTGCCATTTGCAAGGTGAACTTGCTCGAAATCGAGGCTACTGACCAAAGAGGGGAATTCTGGAGAAAGTGGTAGAGTAGAGAGGAGTTACATCTGAGAACATCAACCATTCCATTAATGACAAATGCTACTTTATTTTTTTCAAATGCTACTTTATTTTAAAAGTTAACTCCTGGGAGCCTGGGTGGCTCAGGCAGTTGAGCGTCCAACTCTTGATTTTTGGCTTGGGTCATGATCTCATGGTTTGTGAGCTCAAGCCCTATGTTGCTACGTCAAGCTTGGGATTCTCTCTTTTCCTTTCTCTCTGCTCCTCCCCTGCTTGCTTGCAAATGTGCTCTCTCTCTCAAAACAAATAAAATAAAAGTTAATTCCTAAAAACTTGAATTTAGTATCTACTGAAAAAAACTTATAGGTCATTTTTTGGGCCATTTTTCTAGACAATGGGTGAATATAAATATGAATATGAATATGAATATATATGTTCACATAAATATATGTGAAATAAAGCTTCACAGCACTATCCAATATAAATCTCTATGATGACAGAAATGTTCTTTATCTGCACTATTCAACACAGTAGCCTCTAGCTGCATGAGGATATGAGCACTTGAAATGTGGCTAGTGCAAGTGAGAAAATAAATTTTTAATTTTAATTAATTTTAACTGACTTAAATTTAAATAGCCACAGGTAGCCTAGTGGCTTTTGTATTAGGTAACACAGAACAACATTAAAAATAAATTTTGAAATAAATAAATTGTAACTAAAGTCACTTTTTATAGATTCACACCTGAAAATATCTATTAGCATTATCTGTTTGCTAATTAGCATTATCTGTTTACTAATTATTCTCTAACAATATAATAATGTAGTACAGACATTCTTAGAGTAAACAAACATCTTATTGAAAAGAGTCTTGGACATAAAATTGCTGGGAAGAAAAGTTCTCTTTAGAGGTCCAAGATGCTCAACATCACTCCTCATCAGGGAAATACAAATCAAAACCACACTCAGATATCACCTCACGCCAGTGAGAGTGGCTAAAATGAACAAATCAGGAGACTATAGATGCTGGAGAGGATGTGGAGAAATGGGAACCCTCTTGCACTGTTGGTGGGAATGCAAACTGGTGCAGCTGCTCTGGAAAACAGTGTGGAGGTTCCTCAAAAAATTAAAAATAGATCTATCCTATGACCCAGCAATAGCACTGCTAGGAATTTACCCAAGGGATGCAGGAGTGCTGATGCATAGGGGCACTTGTACTCCAATTTTATAGCAGTACTCTCAACAATAGCCAAATTATGGAAAGAGCCTAAATGTCCATCAACTGATGAATGGATAAAAAAAATTGTGGTTTATATACATAATGGAATACCATGTGGCAATGAGAAAGAATGAAATATGGCCCTTTGTAGCAACGTGGATGGAACTGGAGAGTGTTAAGTGAGGTAAGTCATACAGAGAAAGACAGATACCATATGTTTTCACTCTTATGTGGATCCTGAGAAACTTAACATAAGTCTATGGGGAAGGGGAAGAAAAAAAAAAAGAGGTTAGAGAGGGAGAGAGCCAAAGCATAAGAGACTCTTAAAAACTGAGAACAAACTGAGGGTTGATGGGGGGGTGGGAGATGGGTATTGAGGAGGGCACCTTTTGGGATGAGCACTGGGTGTTGTATGGAAACCAATTTGACAATAAATTTCATATTTAAAAAACAAAAAACAAAAAAACCGAAGAGAAGTATTAGTATCTAAGCCACTTCTACTCCAGTGACACACCTGAGGCTGGAGGCTACTACAAGTATAGCACATGGACAACTGTAATTGCATACGTGGAAAGGTGCAGGGATTAATACATTTTTAACAACAGATTTTCTGTCAGTTTTCAAATCTGTTTATCCGAGGATATAGCTTTAATAGTTAAATGTTAAGCTAAATTATGGGTTAAATTGGCTTTTACAGTCTGGTCTTAGAATCTATTTACAACACTGCTTCAGTGGAAAAATATAATCAACTAATACGTTTCGTGAGAAAAAGCCAGCCACAAAGAAGAAACCAAAGGAAAAAAAATAATTTAAAGGACAAAACAAACTTTCCGCTATAATATGGTAATCTGATATTCAATATTGGAAAGGCTATACTCATCTGGTAGGCATCAAAAGATCAAAATCACAACCAGGATACCGATATTGATATAGTCAAATACAGAACAATTCCATCACCACAAGGGTTCCTGTGTTGCCTGTTTTACAGTCACCTCTTCTCCACAAGGGACTCCTGGAAACATTGTGTTCTCTATTTCTGTAATTCTGTAAATCATTTCAAAAATGTCACAGAAATAGAATCACACTGTATGTGCTTTTTTGGGATTGGCTTTCTTTTACTCATCACAATTACCTGAAGAGTCATCCAAGTTGTTTCATGCACTGATTGCTGGTTCTTTCTTATTGCTGAGGAGTTGTCCATGGTATAGATGTACCACGGTTTGTTTAGCCACTTACTAGTTGAAGGATATCTGGGCTGTTTCCAGTTTGGGGATATTACAGGTAAAGCTGCTCTGATTATTCATGCACAGGTTTTTGTGTGAGCACAAGCTTTCAATTCTCTGGTATTCAATTCTCTGGTATACACGGGAGTACAATTGTTGGGGTGAATGGTAGCTGCATGTTTGATTTTATAAAATACTGCCAAAGTCTCCACAGAGTGGCTGTACCACTTTACATTCCCACCAGTAATGTATCACTAATCTAGTTTCTTCATATCCTCAATCAGCATTTGATATTGTCATTTTTTAATTTTAGTTTTCTGATAGATGTGTAGTGATTTTCCTTGTGGTTTTAATTTGCATTTTCTTAATAGCTAATGATGTTGAACCTCTTTTCAAGTGATTATTTACCATCTGTATATCCTCTTCAGTGAAATGACTCTTCATATCTTTTGCCCACTTTCTAATTGGACTGTTTTGCAAAACTTACTCTTGAGTTTTGAGAATTCTTTATATATATATAATATATCGGCCTTTTGTTGGATATGTGGCCTGCACATATTTTCTACAACTCTGTAGTTTACCTTTTCATCCACTTAACAGAATCCTTCACAGAATAAACGTCTTTAATTTTGATGAGATCCAACTTATCAATTTTTCCTTTAATGGGCTGTACTTTTGGTGACCAGTCTAAGAACTCTTTGCCTAGCCTAGCTCTAGACCCTGAAGATTTTTTCCTGTTTTCTTCTAAAAGTTTAATTATTTTATGTTTTACATTTAAGCCCATTATCTACTTTAATTTTGATAGAAGATTTGAGATTTAGGTCAAGGATTTTTTTGTTTGTTTGTTTTTGGTTTTTTGAGCCTATGGATGTCTGTTTACTCCAGCACTGCTTGTTAAACACACACACACTGGGGCGCCTGGGTGGCGCAGTCGGTTAAGCGTCCGACTTCAGCCAGGTCACGATCTCGCGGTCCGTGAGTTCGAGCCCCGCATCAGGCTCTGGGCTGATGGCTCAGAGCCTGGAGCCTGTTTCCGATTCTGTGTCTCCCTCTCTCTCTGCCCCTCCCCCATTCATGCTCTGTCTCTCTCTGTCCCAAAATAAATAAACGTTGAAAAAAAAAAAAAATTTAAACACACACACACACACACACACACACACACACACACACACACACTTCCTCCATTGGATTGCTTCTGTATTGTTGTCAAAATCAGTTGGACTTCTTTGTGGGGGTTTTCTATGCTGTTCCATTGACTGATGTCTCTCTCTTCCAATAGCACAGTAATGATTATTGGAGCTATATAATGTCTTAAAATCAGGTAGATATATTCCTATGACTTTAGCCTTTTTTTTTTTCATAATTATTTTGGCTATCAAGTTCCTTTGTCTCATCATATAAATTTTAGAATCATCTTTTCTATGCCTACTAACATTATTGCTGACATTTTGATAGGAATTGTATTAAATAAATAAATCAATCTGGAGAGAAATGACCATCTTCACTATGTCTAGTTTTTTATCAGTCCATGAACACAGTACCATCTCTTCATTTATTCAGGTCTCTTTTTTGACTTTTTTCATCAGCATTCTATAATTTTCAGAGCACAGATCCTGTATATATTTTGTTATATTTATGCCTAAGTATGTGCACACTTTGCTAGATATATGCTCATTTCATTTTCTTTGGAGCAACTGGTAATGGTATTGTATTTTAAATTTCAGTTTCTATAGGTTTGTTCTTAATAATAGAAATGTGACTGATTTTTGTGTGTGCTCTTAAACTCTGCAATCTTGCTAATTTTGTTTTTGTAGATTCTTTGGGATTTCTACATAGACAATCATGTCATCTATAAGTAGCAACAATTTTATTTCTTCTTTTCCAATATATATCTTTTATTTCACACTACAGGTTTTAACAAATGGCTTCAAAGCCAATATTTTCCTCATTCTTTTGAGAAGTCTCTTTTTACTTTTAAAGTTTCTGATACTACTGGATTTCTGTTAATATTACAAAAAAAAGTTTGGAGAGGTAGCCTATAATTATTCTCTGAACAATAAAAAATAATTTTGGTTAGGCAAAGACACCAATATTTAAACTAGGGATGGTTATATCCAATCAAAGAATTTTACTTTCTGACAAGGACTTAGGTATAAATTTAGCCAATGAACAACTTAAAAAAGTCATAAATTGAAATTAAATACGTGGCTGATATAAACTCTGCTCTTTAAACTGACCAGCTCGTCAGTTACATAAACAAGCACTACGAAGATTAAGTTAAGCAGGCTTTATATTTCCTATAGCCTCCAGTTCCAGACTACATCTGTTTTCTTTGATACACAAAACCAGAGTTAAAATAGCTCCATTTATCACAGCATGATTGTAGGCAGACAAACCAGCCTGTCTGTTTCCAGATAGTGAAAGCAACTGTTATTAATCACAATTACAGGCCAAACCCTCTAAGAGAAATTGCATCAATATTCTCCCAACCCCCAGCCCTTCTACTCTCAAACTCAAAAATGGTACTGAGAATGTCATGACACTGCCTGAAGGTCAGTAAATAAAGATGACACTAAGAGGTCAACTTGAGTTTTCAGTTCCGGATGCAAATCAAGGAAAATCTTTTCTTCACATAAAAAGAAGTGATCTCTCAAAAGCTCTATCATTAGTTAAGTTTAGCAGGACAATTAAACCCATTCTATTTCAAATTTATATAGAAAGGTTTCTGCTTTATGAAACTATACTGAATAGCACAGGGTATTTGACATTTACAAATTAGATGATTAACTTTAAGCAGAGAGGCATTTATGAAAATAGACATTTTTCTATAGTATATTTTGTAGCCAAGAGTGTGAACGAAATTTATTTCTCTTTCATATATATAATAATAGAACTTCCTATAGAACGAGACCAACTGCAGGTTACAGTTGAAAACCTGTTAAGACAATTGTATCATATCCCTTGAATGTATGAATCTTTTTCATATAAACAGTAACCTTTTCTTCAATGGTTAAGAATACAAGCCAGAGTTTCCACCTGGAGTTGTCTATTGTTATTTTTTTTAAGCTACTGTGTTTTTTGTTTTGTTTTGTTTTGTTTGAGTACCTACAACATGCAAGGCACTTTAGATGCTCTACGTACACTATTACATTTAATTCTTATAATAATATACAAGGTAGGTACTATTATTCCTATTTTGCAGAAGAGAACACCAGCTCAGAGAAGTTATTTCCTTAAGGTCACAGAGCTAGTTAAGTGAAGACACAGGAGTCAAATACAGATATGATTCCACAGCCTATGTTCTTTCCCCTTTGTGTATAAGCCTCTTGACCTTGTATTTGCTTTAAGACAAAGTCTGAACGGGATCTTACATACATAATGCATCTATGGAAGAACACTGAAATGGCTGCTGTTGTGCAGTTGTAGAGAAATGCACATTATTTTACCCTACTTTTCTACTGAATAACTGGCTCTAATATGCTTTCTCTGAAATATTATGGGACAAACTGAGCCTTTCCACGATTAAACATGACCCTATATTCAAACAAGGCCTGATTATTAAATGTTTGAAGCTAAATTAGTAATGAGACTACAGCCATTCCAATATGAAAGACTCAGAGCTGCTTAAGAATTTGCAAAACTGCCCCAAATTCTGTGAACACCTGGGCCCTTACCCACTCACTTAACATATCCATTGAGCATTTCCTATATAGAAAGAGACAGTCACTGTTCTAGGGACTGGGAAACACAGTGACAAATAAGATAAAGTCAGTAACCTCATCGAACTTATTCAAATGAGAAACACAGAAGCTAAACAAGAGAACAGGGAAGACATCTCAAAGAAGGTGACATTTTTATCAGGGAACTAAATCATGGCGAAAGTGAGCCATACAAATATCTGGGGGGCGGGGCGGGGGGACAAGAGAACGAACATCAGAAAAAGAGGGAACAAACACCAAAGGCCTTACAGAGGAAAGGTGGTTGGTATGTCTGAGGAATAGCAAGGCGGCCAATGCCGCTAGAGTAAAAAAGTAGTAAGAGATACAGACGGATAGACACATGTATATCCTTGAAGGTCCTGATAAGGAGTTTGGATTTTATTCTGCCTTGTGAGGAGAAAACACGGAGTTTTATAAAAAAGATTACTCTAGCAGTAACAGAAATGGCCTGAGGGGAGCAAGAACGAAAGCAGACAGACCAGTTAAGATGCTATTGCAGAAGACTCAGCAGGAAGAAATAGTGATTTGACCTAGAATGTCGTGGTGGTGATGCTTTCTGGTATTTGAAAGTCATCAGGATATACTTGGTGTTTTAAATCCTGGGAATGAGGTAATCACTGAGGGAGTGAACACAGAAGAACAGACTGGCTCAGCGCCAAGCCCTGGAGCCCACCAATATTTACCAGTTTAGAAGAGGACAAGCTGGCAAAGGGAAAGCATCTTCATTTTACCAGCACACATGAAATATATTTTGTATTTAGGCTTACCTAGTTTCTTTTTCTAGGCAATGGAGGAAACCAGGTAGTTTAGAGTTCGTTTCTATGCAGTTATATTTCTGACCACATAGAAAATAAAAATATGAGAAATACAACAGAAGTAAAAGATTTCTATTTAAATGAGGCAGAATTTCTTAATAAATTAAGATGCAATCAAACCTAGATACATTCAAGTTCAAGCCAATAATTTCTAAAAATATATCATTTCATCAAACTTGGAGTCTTCAACAAATAAAGACCAATAGGCCTAGAACCTGAAAATGCACATAAGTTTTAGAAGTCTTATCATAATATGATCTGACCTATATTTGTTTTATTACCTGATACTGCCAACATGTTAGAAACTTACAACCAGGGAGTATAAAAACCACCAGAAAGTCAAACTGATTTACATGCAAGACAGAAAAAAAGGAAAGGTCTATGATGCAAAAATTAAAATGTTGACTCATTTCTGTTTTAACATCTAAAGCAGGGCAAATAATTAACTTCGTTTCTAAATTAAAGAAACAGAGGTTTTATACTTGAAAATAAAAATGGTAATGTTTAGTTATTTCTTCTGTTGGTTACCACCACAACTTAGGCTACCTCAGTAACAGACATAAAAACTCTCAAGAAATATCAAGTGCCTTCAAATTATGTACTATGGCTCTCCCCAACATTTTATCAAACCAATTATTTTTTAATAGTAGGTACAGTAGAAATTCTACCCCCAAAAAGAATACCTCCGTGGTGATGTGAGAGGCTCCCTCCATTAGCAAGGATTTCTTCTCTAGCAGCTGCCTGTATTTGGAAACAACACAACAAATAGTTGCTACTTAGGTTTCACTCTGAAGTGAAAGTTAAGACCAAGCCCCCAAGGAGGCATGTCCTTCCTAGGTTGAATTACAAACTGGATTTCTAATTTTCCTTTACCTTTGGTTAAATACATTTAAAACGCAATTAAAATATGCAGCCTAGTTTTATACATTTTTTCTAGTGAATGGTCACAATGTCTACAACAGTCACTTCAAGATTCTAGAAAAGAAAAAGAAGATAAAATGATCAATTCAGCAGCACAGAATCGTTAATAGTAAGTTTTGTGAAGACAGTCAAGTCTTACTCTGAAGTAAACACCTCTCTACACCAACAAATGTTAGTAACTAACATGTACTGACTGCTTATTTTATATGCAGAAAAGTACTAAGCAATTTACCTGTAGTAATTTATTTATTTTATACTATAGCCTTGTGTAATAATTGCAATTATCCTTATTTCACAGACAAAGAAAATGAGGCTTAGATGTTTAAATTACTCCCTAAATATCATAAAGTGGGTATTGGACCCAAAATTCCTTGTAAAGCTATCAGAGATCAACCATAAAAACCCTTATGGAGACCATTTCTTAGGTCAATGTCTTGGAACAAGTTACTTGTCAGACCGATGGATATCTAAGTGTAAAAAAACAAACAAACCTTATTTTCTCCTCCTAACATGTTAGGTCCTAAGCTCCTTATAGAGCAACTAAGGTTAGAAAAAATAAACACTTACAGCAAAACAGAGAATGACTAAAGTGCAGAGTGGAAAAAAAAAGGGGAACAGAAGTAGAATTACATTCAGTTCATGAGTATATATCAGCCATGAGGTGAAGTATCTAGAGTGCCTAGAACCTCTCAATTACTCAGGTGTGTATACAGGAGTTAGACCAGGGTAACAGGGCTCAGGCAGGACAGATGGACCACATCTCACAGCAAAGTAACTTATATGAACATTCATCACTTAGGATTTAGGGTTTTTCAAATGAATCAAACATATGCCAGCGTTGTACCTTCTAACAAATTATTTTAAATAACATTATTTTAAATTTAATAAATTACTGAATTAAACAAATGATTTTAAACAAAGCAACAATTACTTGAAATTAGTAGTACTTAGAGAATGGCAGTTTGGGTTGGGGAAAAAGGAATAATCTCACTCTTATAGTAGTACAGGGCCTTTGAATACAGCCCTTTGAGTAGCCAGAGGTCAACCAAAACACTGAAAGGCTAAGCTGATGGGGAAGTAAGTACTCCAACTTTTGAGGGTGACAGATAATGTTCATTATTTCAATTGGAGTGATATTTGATTTGGGTGTATACATATGCAAAACTCATTAAATTGTACACTTTAAATATGTGCAGTTACTTGTATTGCAAATATACCTCAAAAAAGCTGTAAAAAAAAGGGGGGGATGAGGCATAGGAGGGAGCCAACCAAACCCTGTCTGTGCTTTGAGTCTAAAAGTGTGCCATTGAAATCACCACATGGTGCTGCCTTTGGCAGGCATGCAATAACATTAAGACACTAGGTTTTAAACACTAGTTTAAACACTAGGATACCTGAGGTTTTAACAAACTTCAGTCTCCTCCCAGTTCCTCCAGTCCAGTCTGTCTCTTCAACTTTAGGCATACTTACAAGAAATACCAGCAAACAGAAGGCTTTATAAAAACTGGAATCTTAAGGCCAGTTAAGGAATGTAATGAAACTAGTAGCAAATGAACCTCTATAGTCTATGTATAGCTATAACAATCAAACAATTATAAATCCAGAATGAGGATATTACAGCAACACAGACCAAGAACATTAGGGCTGCTGACCTCAACTGCAGCAAGCATCTGGAAATGGGTGAACTGCCAAAGTGATATCAAGAATTCCTATAGTCCTTTGTTATTTAATATGGTCTTACAAATTGTAAGTAACAACCAAAGAATCACAGGTTACAGAATACTAATTTTAGAATATTAAATCTAATATCTATAGATAATATTAATTTTAGACTCACAAGTCAATATACGACTCAATGCAACAAATATGTTTCTAATTTCTGTTGACTATCAACCAGGTAAGTCATGGAGTGATTAAACAGAGTTGAACTAAAATTCATAAATTGATAGGAAAGTTTATTTAAATTAATAAAAGAATGTAAGAATATATTCATGTATGCAAAATTACCTCGGTTTGTTCAAACACAGTCAGTGGGTCACTTATTCCCCTGTAGTTAAAGGCAAAGTAGAAATAGATACATGCACCTGCATCATAAGTCTGCGTCACCCTAAAAAACAAACAGACAATCCCCAGAAGGCTTTAAGTTAAGTGAAATCAGATTTAACATCTAGAACTTTAAAGGCAAAATCATCTGATTTGCTTAAACCATAATCTCATTCTCTACCCACCTTCTTAATTCCATGGAAGGAATGTAGATTGGCTGGCTGAAAGAAATACAGGAACTATTTGTACTGTTTTTAACAACTTTTTTGAGGTAAGTCTGGATTATTACCCAAAGAGTTTAAAGTTTTAAAAACAATGTAAATGTTTCTCTAATTGTCCTGAAACAACCAACCTCTTCAGAGGATTTTTTTTTTTTTTAATGAAATAGATAGCAAAGTTAAAGAAGCTCCAAACAGACTAGATGGGACATTATAAGTCTTCTAAACTTCGTTGAGTCAACAGAAATAGGCATGAGAACTTCAAACTCAGAAACAAGAGAAATGTTCAAATATCAAAAATGATCAGGCTGGGTAAAATAAATAAAGCATCTTCTCCAACTTCACACTAATAATTACTAAGGACTTTGGAAACAAATTTAATGATCATATTAAATGCAGCAATATGGCTTTAAAGTACTGTCTCTGAAGGTTTTACACTCTGGGCCCCATACGTGTGCATGTTGTATGTGTGTTTACAAAAGACATCAAGAACATTAGATTATTAAATCATATATATGATATATACTTGGGCTTTCCAAATGCAATTAGGTGAAGCATTTAAGAGAGCCTCAGGGGCATCTGGGTGGCTCAGTCGGTTAAGTGTCTGACTTTTGATATTGGCCGAGGTCATGATCTCACAGTTCATGAGATCAAGCCCCATGTAGGGCTCTGCACTGTCAGCACAGAGCCTGTTTGGGATTCTCTCTCCCCCTTCTCTGTCCCTCCCCAGCTTGTGCACATGCTCTCTCTGTCAAAATAAATAAATAAACATTCGAGAAAAAATGTAGAAGAGTGCCAAAATAATCATAGTCAAATCTGTGAATGCAATTTACAGAAGTTCCTACGAAGAATTTAATTTAACAGAAGGAGAGAATACAGAGGAAATACTCTTTTTACTACAACAATACAAATAGAATCTAATCTAAAATTTTAATGGCCTTTTAGGCCAAATGTTAGGTGCCTCAGAACGGAAGAAATGAACTGTTTAACAATGCTACTGTCAATTTGCCAGCTGTGTTTTTCTTCTAGTGTTAATTCACACTCATAAAAAAGATCCCTTGAATGTTTACATTTTAAGTACCAGATTTACAAAGTTTAAGAAAAACTGGAGGACCATCCTAACTATGAGGGCACTATCATTTAGGAATAACCAAATATAAATAAATTGAAAGGATACCTGAATGAAACAAATTTATAGCAAGTAGTAAAATATATATCACTTATATTTGAATATCAATAAACAGAAAATGCAGTCAATATTAAGAAAGCATTGCTACCTTCCAACAAATCCAGGATGTATACCAAAGAGTTCAGTTTTCAATAGATAAGCAGGCTTTTTTTTTTTTTAATTTTTTTAACGTTTTATTTATTTTTGAGACAGGGAGAGACAGAGCGTGAACAGGGGAGGGTCAGAGAGAGGGAGACACAGAATCGGAAACAGGCTCCAGGCTCTGAGCTGTCAGCACACAGCCCGACGCGGGGCTCGAACTCACGGACTGCAAGATCATGACCTGAGCTGAAGTTGGCCGCTTAACCAACTGAGCCACCCAGGCGCCCCGATAAGCAGGCTTTTATTATTTAAAAAAAAAAAAAAATTTTTTTTTCAACGTTTATTTATTTTTGGGACAGAGAGAGGCAGAGCATGAACGGGGGAGGGGCAGAGAGAGAGGGAGACACAGAATCGGAAACTGGCTCCAGGCTCTGAGCCATCAGCCCAGAGCCCGACGCGGGGCTCGAACTCCCGGACTGCGAGATCGTGACCTGGCTGAAGTCGGACGCTTAACCGACTGCGCCACCCAGGCGCCCCATGCAGGCTTTTAAAAGTCACAACAAAGCTTCAGTGATCAGTATCTCAAGAAAAGATAAAGTAAAAATAATACAAAAACATTTTTGGGAAAACCTCAATTTGGGTGTACTTCAGAAAGTGACTCAAATCCAACACCTTTTAATAGATCAGTTTTATCATTTAAGACCCTTAACACCAACCTCTTCCAAAAATCATCTGGACAAGTGATAGCATGGCTACCAAAGTCATAGTATTATTCTTTAATTTCTAACAGGTTTTTGGAGTACTTTACTTATGTTAGACACACTAGCTAGGAATTCCTTCCCATAAAACTTCTTCGGAAAATTTGGGTTAGAATTTATCTTCCAATATACAAAATACATTTTAATAAATGAAAATGAAATAAATGAACTCAATAAATGCACCCTACAGCTAGTTATTTTCCTTGGGATCTTCAATTTCAATGAGAGTTAGAATTATTTCAAGTCAGTTTTGGAATAACTTTTTAAAAACTAGTTTACAAAATGGATTTCACACATTCAACATTTATACTCAACACACAATAACCTCCTTGGCCACACTATTAAGCAGCTCAAATCAAACTAAACTAAAATCAAACTCTGGTGAAATGTTAGTTTTTATCAAGTATGAGATGTAAGAACTATATTTAAAGCTCCCATTTATTAAAACCATTCAAATAACTAGACTGTGTACATTCAAAATTTTGGTTTTATAAAATGATCATAAAAGCTGAGTATATAAGTTTTTATCAGAAAATCATTCTTAAAAAATAGCTACTGAATAAAAGACATATCTCAAATTTACTCTAAGTCCATCTACCTATAATACATAATGAAGATCCTTATTTAGACTTTATGAGCTCCTTCTGAAAAACCAAGACTTGTGTTGTTATAGAAGGTGTCCTGAGGCAGAATATTTTACTTCCCAATAATGTTCAATAAGTACTGGTTTGGGGCGCCTGGGTGGCTCAGTCGGTTAAGCGTCCGACTTAGGCTCAGGTCACGATCTCACGGTCCGTGAGTTCGAGCCCCGTGTCGGGCTCTGGGCTGATGGCTCAGAGCCTGGAGCCTGCTTCCCATTCTGTGTCTCCCTCTCTCTCTGCCCCTTCCCCGTTCATGCTCTGTCTCTCTCTGTCTCAAAAGTAAATAAACGTTAAAAAAAAAATTAAAAAAAAAAAGTACTGGTTTATCACAATGATATTCTGATAATGGAAGGGGGGGGAGTCTGGAGAGATAAATAGGGAGATAGGGCAGAAAGAGAAAGTGGGGATAAAATCTGTTAAATTGCTATTTAATAAAAAATAAAAAAATCCTCAGCTACACAAAAATAGATTCTACTATTTAAAACGTTTCAAATTTTACTTGTAACAAATGACTTGGATTATTAGGCCTGTTCTGTTTTCTGAACTATAGTAAAGAGGCCTGACAGACTAGACTGTCAAAGAAGAATTAAGTATCAATTTGGGTTCATAATAAACAAACACAAAATTTTTTCTTAGACTTTAAAATAAAGGGTTTATTTTTAAATATATCTCCAAATTAAAAAAGAAAGAAACAAAGAAACAAAGAATATGTACATTCTTACACCTTTATTTGGAAAGGTTCTCTCCAAGATTAGTGCTAAGCCACCAGTAGGTTTACCAAGTTATAAGCTTTTTGTTGCACAGAACAAGACCCCTATTTTCTTTTCTTTTTTTTTCTTTTTAACTGGCTTTATTTTTTATTTTTTTTAAATTTACATCCAAATTAGCATATAGTGCAACAATGATTTCAAGAGTAGATTCCTTAGTGCCCCTTACCCATTTAACCCATTCCCCCTCCCACAACCCCTCCAGTAACCCTCAGTTTGTTCTCCATATTTATAAGTCTCTTTATGTTTTTGTCCCACTCCCTGTTTTTATGTTATTTTTGTTTCCCTTCCTTATATTCATCTGTTTTGTCTCTTAAAGTCCTCATATGAGTGAAGTCATATGATTTTTGTCTTTCTCTGACTAATTTCACTTAGCATAAAAAAAGACCCCTATTTTCTCATCCTTCAGATATATCAAACGACCAGTCAATAAACTCTAAGTCCACATTTTTAGCTTACATATTCTCAGATTCAACCTCAAATATACTTCTTTAAACCCTGACTGTCTCTCCCACACAGAAGCAAAAAACACAATTTCAAAGAGATCCTTCTGGTTGACATGAACAGTTAATGTATACGAAAGATGATTTCCTCACATTTGTTAGAGTTTTGCTCTCTTACTCCAATGGAAGCACAAAAATTTAGCAAATTCTAAAAGGTATCTGTCCCAATGGGGGCAATAAGGAGAACTAAGAAACACAATATGGTACCAGGGAAGTACAAGATGAGGGTGTAAAAGATAGAAGAAAAAAAAAATCAGAAGAGACAGCAGTTTGAAGACTATAGAAACATTTCTGGTCTTGCAAAGCAAATACATGCAAATTATCATGCTATATGAAAATATCAAAGACTTAAGAATTGGATACCTTCATGAAGATTTGTCATTGGAGAAGAAAAATATTCAGATTTCCTTTACTAGCTCTAGTATAGGTTGTCTACCTCAAGTTTAATGTAATGACCTCACAATAATAAAATGACATTCATACAGCCCTTCATATGCTTTCTCAATTCATTCTCACAAGAGTCTCATCAAGTAGATGGTATTACCACTGCTTTACTAATAACCAACTTAGAGCGCAAAGGGATTAAATTCTTAATAAACAGCAAAACAGTGCTTTCACTTTTCAGACACATATAGTATTACAAAACAAAGAAATTAAAAAACTAGCAGGCAGTTGCCACAGTAATACAGTAGGCCAGCAAGGCCTGGTTCTTGGGCTGGAAGAGGCCCAAGTCTGCCCTCTTAGGCTGAGATTAAGTGATCCCAGGCAAATCAGAACAAGCATCATGAATAGAAATACACAGAAATGCCATTTTGGTGAGGCATATCTGCTGTTTCAGAGTCAGCATCTGGTGCACTTAACAATAAAAATATTATATTATTTCCCAAATTACTTAATTTGCATTTGTGCTTATATTGAAAATTTTTTGTTTCTACAAATTAATTGAGTTATATTCTTGAAACCCCCTTCCCTGACACATGGGGAAAAAAAAAAAAGCAGTTATACAACACAGAATGTTTAATAAATTTTAAAGTGCTAGATTATGACTGAACCATCTACTTTAAAGATCCCCTTCACATAATCTGTCCTGATTTCCCTTTATTCTCCATTCCAATTAATTCTATAACTTTATAGATAAGTCATATGTTTGATTTAATCTTGATACATTTAATCTTCTTGTGTTTATACAGGTCTTTTAATTATCAGGTGATTGAATACAAAGTGCTCCTTCGCAAGAAAACCTCCTTTTGGACTGCTGCCATTTAACAAAGAGGACAAGATTTGCAGTTAACTGTCCACTATGGAAGATACCAGCTACATGCAGTGTTTTAAATTTAAATTATTAGAAATTAAATAAAATTTACAATTCAGTGCCACGGTCACACTAGCCACATTTCGACAGCCCCACAGCCACATGTGGCTTGTGGCACCAATACCAGACAGGACAAATAAAGAGTATTTCCATTACTGCAGAAAGATCTACTGAAAGCAAAGAGTTAATCTTCATTTGCATAGTTTGCTCTACTCATTCCTTTACTCCATGCCCATTCATTGAATCAGTAACTAATAAAGTGGTTAAAGTGCTTTTTGTCTATTGAAGAAAAGGCTATGTTGACTATGTATTAAATTACAGTTTCCTGAATATATACATGATTTATAATTTCAGTGAATTAAAAGGCACTCCTTTACTTATTCCTGGGGCTCCAAGGTTTGGCTTTTTACTGTCCTGCTGTCCTGAAGGGGTAGAAGGCTCACTTATGGAAGGGTATTCTACTCCTAAAGGGCTCAGGACTGCTCTAAAACCCTAGTGGCACAACCCTAAGAAGGTGGCAAAAGTGAAGTTTAGGAAAGGAAAGCTTGTTAAATGGAACAGACTGAAGCTATTCTTCTGGTGGCGTGAATTACATTTCTCCATTAATTAAAATATGTTTTCCCCCCAGAATAAGCAGTAAAAGAGCAACAACAAAAAACCTCACCTGCATGTAGAAAGAGGAGCAAACTGAACACCCTTCTCTTTGCATTCCCTTATTATTCGTTCTTTTACATTTCTACAGAGATCCACAACCCTAGGAAACAAAATTGAATACAATATTAAGTTTTCAAATAAATTACAAAATTCTAACAAATGCTAGTTTATCTGGCATCCTTCAAGTCAGAAATTCTAAGAAACTTTCACACTTATTCCATCAAGAATGAACAAGAGCGTTGATCATTCAAATTGAGTCTTCCATTCATAGCTTCAAAGGGGCAAAGTTCTCCCTTTTTTTGCCATAGAAAAGACAGAAGTCAGAAGAGCACACTCAAGCTTCCTGAAGGCAGTTTCCTACACTTAGGTAAACCCAATTTCACAATTAATTTAATCACAAGATTTTAAAAGCTTTTTTAAAAAGCTATAATGAACATGTTAATGAAAATTCAATTCTGGGTTGACAGGAATACCAATCTGTGTCCATGTCTAAGATATTTCCCTTAATATAAAAATAATTTAGTCAATAATCGTGAGGTTATACCAAATGTTCAATAGCCTTTTGTCAAGCTCTGAGCTAAAATCTACTTTAACAAAGACTTACTGGATGTCAACTGGATGTCAGCAATGTATCAAGCTGTGCTAGACTGGTATTAAGAGTCAGTGAAAACAGATAAGTAAGAAATAGTTCATAAAGGGAATGGGGGATTGATAATATTTAATAATATTAATCCTTTTTCTATCTTTTAAATAAATTTTTATTTGAAATAATTTTATTATTTTTTAAATTTTTTAACGTTTATTTATTTTTTTGAGAAAGAGCATGAGTGGGGGAGGGGCAAAGACAGAGGAAGACACAGAATCTGAACCAGGCTCCAGGTTCTGAGCTGTCAGCACAGAGCCTGACGCAGGGCTCCAACTCACAGACTGCAAGATTATGACCTGAGCCAAAGTCAGACGCTCAACCGACTGAGCCACCCAGGCTCCCCTTGAAATAATTTTAGATATAGAAAGTCACAAAGACAGACAGTGTTCCTCTTTCCCTGGTTTCCTCTAATGTTAATATATAACCATGACAGATTTGTCAAAACTAAGAAACTGACTTCAGGACATCACTATTAACTAGAACACTTTATTTATATTTCACCATTTAATTTTGACTCCAAGATACCACTGTTTTAAAATATAAAGGCATCTGATTTCTTTTGTTGTTTAGTTTTTGATATAATTTTTAAGGCCCTATTTCGGAGTGCAAGAGATCTAATAGTGATGCATTCATACTTTGGGAACATGCTCAGGAAAAAGTTCTAAAATGGAAAACAGATGTCAATCAGAGCTTCTAGGTTGGAGATGCAGAGACAAAAGATTTGGCTGACAAAAGATTAATCTATTTTTTAATGTGAGCTGTAATATTTTGTTATTACTATACATTGTTTCATTTGGAAAATAAAACTCCTAAGGTACGTATAAGCCATCTAATTCTTCAATAAACATCCTGACAACATACTGACACTGATTGTGTGTTTCAAATCTTAGTCTGTTTAGAATCAGGAGAATGGAAAAGGTAACAAAGAAGCACAAAAGACTGGGCCATCTCTAGTCTAAAGACTGATTTGACTGTGTGAGAGCCAATTTGATAAAAACCATAACATTTACATGGATTATGCTTTATAAGACACATTACAGTTATCCATATTTCCAATAAGAACAAAGAATACATTGTTAAAATATAAATATGGAAAGGGGTTTAATGGTTTGTTAGCTATTTTATTAGCATGTCAAATTTTATTTTTTTAATATATGTGTCTGAAAGTTTTATAAATTCTAATTTTACAAAACAATTCTCTTCAGTTAAATTGTGCTCAATTCTATGAGAGTGTAGACAAATACAATTTATCAGTGTTATTTATGCCTCACCTATGGAATGGTAAGGATGCATGTTTTTAAAATATCTCCTACTAAAGTATTTAGATTATTGGAATTTATTGTGTCTTTATTTTGAAAATCCAACTTGTAAAACAAATACTTCAAACACAAATAAAACCTACTAAGTAAGCTTTAATAGCTACAGGGATTAATGAATATTATAAATTTATAAACAAGTTCTTTATCATGACTCTAGAAAGTGGAATTTAAGTGCTACATAATAATATATGATAATTTACAATAATAATGAGGAGGAGATGGGACAAATAACATGACCAAATGGTTAAAACCCTTAATAGGATACTTTCTAGAAATGATTTGTACAGAGGATGTTCTTTTTTTCTTAATTTTTTTTTACTTCAGAGAGAGAGAGAGAGAGAGACAGAGAGACAGAGAGACAGAGAGACTGGGGGAGAGGGGCAGAAGGAGAGAGAATCTTAAGTAGTCTCTATGCTCAGCACAGAGCCCAATGCAGGGCTCTGGTCATGGTCATGGGATCATGACTTGAGCCAAAATCAAGAGCTGAATGCTTAACTGACTTCAGACACCCAGGTGTCCCCAGAGGGGAGTTCCTGAAGTATTCTGGCATAGAACTTGTACAAAAGCCAACACAGTCCACTTGGACCAATCATTCTATGTAAGATAAACATAACTGTGTATACATTTAACTTTTCACCTGACCTATTGGCAAATTTAACCCTGTTGACAATTTCCTACTTGAAAAAATATTCCTGGGCTTCTTTCACATCACTGGTTTTCCTCCAAATCCTCTAGATATTATTCTCTTTTGCTAGCTCTTGTTTGTATATCCAAACAAAATAAATTTGGGGGTTCCCTGGACTTCCTTCTTAGGTCCTCTTTTTTTTTTTTCATCCATACTAGCTATAAGGGTTTGAATCTACTCCCTTGGTTTTAATCACAAGCCTCATGCTAATGTCTCCAAAATCTTTAAATCTCCAACTCAGACTGTTTAGACAGCTAATTTTATAGGCTATATTCTTACATTATTCCCAAGTTCATTCATAGGAGTCTATTCAGAATATTCATTGTGCACTCAATAGATACAGTTATTTTGGTAGGACTACTGAGAAATACACAAAAACTAGTAGGGCAAAAAACCCCTTAAGAGACTTATACATGAAAAGGCTAAGCAACCTAATAACATGTGAGACTTGAAGACTCTGACTCCATGGGTTTCTGCTAAACATGGTCTCTACCTAGGTAAATGTTAGAGAGAAAAAACAATTTGTTAAATGGGTAACAAGTAAAGTTTCTATCAGGAATGTAGCTGCTTTCCATTCATTTTATTTATGAAAACTTTAGCCGATGAAGTTGTTTTAATTGAAAAGAAACCAAATATATAACCTGTATAAAACAGTCAGATGTCAGTAAGTTGATCATTTTTTTCTTTACAAGATTTATCCCCTTGTTAAAATTTAGTTATCAAAAATTGTGAATAACAGATTGATACTATAAACTGTTGTTTTACAATGCATGGAATATGAACATCAATGCACCAAAAGTCATAACCCATAGTAGACAAAGAATGAATGCAGAAAGTAAAAAGTCCTCTGGGGAAGGGAAAAAAAGAGTTAGGGTAGAACAAAAATGTTAAGATATGTAATATCTAAAAGGTAGATTCATGGGAATTTGTCGTGTACTTTATTACTGATTTAATTTGTAAATTTTATTTTTTTTTAATTTTTTTTTTCAACGTTTATTTATTTTTGGGACAGAGAGAGACAGAGCATGAACGGGGGAGGGGCAGAAAGAGAGGGAGACACAGAATCAGAAACAGGCTCCAGGCTCCGAGCCATCAGCCCAGAGCCTGACGCAGGGCTCGAACTCATGGACCGCGAGATCGTGACCTGGCTGAAGTCGGACGCTTAACCGACTGCGCCACCCAGGCGCCCCTAATTTGTAAATTTTATAAAGAAAACATAAAATGTAAGGCATACCAGAATAAAAATGTACTAACAATCTTAACAGCTTTTATTACTGAGTTAACTCATGAGTCCATTTAAAAAAAAATTTTTTTTTAACGTTTATTTATTTTTGAGACAGAGAGAGACAGAGCACGAATGGGGGAGGGTCAGAGAGAGGCAGACACAGAATCTGAAACAGGCTCCAGGCTCTGAGCTGTCAGCACAGAGCCCAACGCGGGGCTCGAACTCAGGGACCGCAAGATCACGCCCTGAGCTAAAGTCGGATGCGTTACCGACTGAGCCACCCAGGCGCCCCTCATGAGTCCATTTTTAATAAAACCACTTCACATTTCCTCATCGGTTTTTATTATTAATTCCCTAACCAATATTTGTATACCAATATTTGTGTATATGTGTATGTGCATAACATAAAAATAGAAATTATACATAATATCTTAAGTTGGATTTCTTTTAGAAATCACTTAAATACAAGTTAAGATCTTGCTTAATAGTAACCATCCAAAATCAAAAGCTAAATCATATATTACAAAAGAAGTTTAACACTGGGTTTATAATTTTGGGGGATGTTCTAGAGAACCTTCAAGCATATTAAGCACTTAAGAATTTAAATCAAAGCTAGTAAAACTATAGACTGACACTTAAGTGCTCACTAAGATTCTTTAAAATATAGACTTCAATAACACCTTCCTTCTATGGGACATGGACAAATCTGTCTAAATAAAAAAAAAAGCTGGCAAATATGACATTCTGATGAAGGTGTTAATATAAATAAAAGTGATCACCTTGTTTCAATGTTTCTTTATAAAAATTTTAAAATTTGTATATTTGTGCACAAAGGTATATTATTTCAACAACTCCTATAGCATAATATGAGACATTTTATTATATTTTACCTGTCCCAAGGAGCAGAAGTCTCAAAAGACTCTCCTAATATATAGTATTCCAAACCCAAGTCCTATTAAAAAAAAGACACAAAAATCAAGAAATTACAACAGATGCAGAAGAATCAAGAATACTGTCATATTGTTAGTATTTCACGTAATTGTTAATATCACATGTTTCTAATTTAACCTCCACTGTTCTTTACTCTCCACCCCATAAAAGCAATGGAAAGTGGCCTTGAGTGTGAGCTACAACCTCCAGGAGGACAGGAACTTTGTCTTGTTCTCTTTTGTATCTCTGGCACCAGGCAGTGTGCCTGATACATGGCAGGAACTCAAATATTTCTCCAAGGAATGGAGCCTCTGAGAACTGTCTATGTACATGTAGAGGATACTAGCAGAACAGATTTTTTTGGGGGCCTAAATAGTAAATTAAACAACACTAAAAAGTGGTCATCAGGATGGAAGGACCAGGGCAGCAGGAAAGTAGGAGCAGGGGGGACTAAAGGAAGAAGGTAGATCTCCCTTTCCTGAAATCAACTTTTCTTTAAAAAACAAATTAGAAAATATAGTGCCTCTCTTTGTAGTAACTAAACAAGACAGGATATCTGGAAGCACTTCTGCTAGGAAAATATATTTTATAACACATAAGATATAATGCTTATATGATAAGTAACTTATAATACCCAGAATACAATTCTGTTTTAATATCAAAACTGGAAAGAGCAATTCATAAGCCACCAGAGATGCAAAGATAGAAAGAATATTTTATAAGCAGAAAAATCAATAAATGTTAAGTTTTCACTTCTAGTAAAATGATTCACTTCAATTCTACCACTGGTTGGCAGGAAAAATCCCCAAATTACTGATCTAAAATGTGTCACTTTTTTCTTGTGCATTCATTTACGCAGTAAACACATATGTGGTGACAAAGGTATTAAGCACTGGGAAAATAAAAAATAAAACAATCCCTCCCATCTCGGTACTGCTTCTGATTCAGTTTTAACAGTGTGTAAGCTGTATTTGTTACAGTTACACATCATTTTCTAGAATTCTGAATTTAGTAATATGGGAAAATGGTCAATATACTTAGAAAATGCTCAACAAACAAAAACTTGTGGATAACCAAAATGCTTACTATGGGAGACCCTGAGGTAGTAACAGTCTATGGAGGTAAACATTATTATAAGACCTAAAATCATCTATTATTTTTCATGATCTGTAAATCTCTTAATTACAATTTTTAACATAGCAAACAAGCAATAAATGTAATTTCCCTTATCAGCGTGGGGGAATGGAGTGCCCAGAAAAATGCATATGCTTCAAATTCACTGCAACCTAAAATTTAGATCTTACCTAAGATTAGTTTTGAAATAAGAATACAATTCAAGCTTTCTAGAGAAGTAAAAACAAGTTTTATATAAGTTTATGTAAGTATTTCCTTCAGAACAATTTCCAAGTGAAAAATTAGAAAATGCAGTATTTGGGAAAGTCAAATTCTCAATAGGATATCTGAGAAATGATGTTTTAAAATAAGACCTTTCAAATTACATAAACAAGCAATATTTAAAAAATATAACCCTAACAATAGCAGAAAACAACTAAGAAACTTGAGTTTATTACAGCCAAAGTAGAAAAACAAAAGAAGTAAATAAACTTTTGAAAGAATACTTTCATATCAACAAGTATAGTAGACTCTTGGACTAATAAAGTTTCTCACAAGTAGAAAATGTGGAATTAGAAAAATTTTAGAACCCAAATACAGACAAATTATTTCTTTAATTCTACATAGTAATCATCACCAGTGAACCAACTACTACCTAGAATCAAGTTAAATACCAATTTTTAATGAGTTAAAGAAAGATTATACATATTTAAAACTTGATTATGAATCAAGTGAGAAATGGTGCTAAATAAGACAGCTCGATTCTAACCAAGCAATGTTAGGAATGGCATGTTCAACTTCCAGACAGAGAAAGTCACCATTCTTTTAAAGAGGAGAATGATCTATATAATCTTCAAATTCCTCAAAAGCAATATATGGAAGATTTAACTGGGATTCTGAAGGTTTGTAGCTAGTCCTACATTCATGTCAAATGATGTGCTACATCATACTAGGTTAAAACTTAAGAAAATAATTTTATTCATTCAAAGTAAGAAAAAGGATTATTTGCAATATAAACTGACAAGGAAATATGAGATAACTTACTCGAATATACGCAATGACATAGGTCAGCAAATAACCTCTCTGTCCATTATCTTCTCCAATTGCCAACCCACTGTAATTAAAGAACAAACTGTTAATATATTTCATATGTATTTATGAAAAATATACAAAAATAACCAAACTAATATAACACCTCAAGGCAACTGTTTAACAGATTAACATATATTACACTGCATCTCATTTTTATTGTAATCTAATTTATCAGAAATATATCAAAGAGTTGTCAAAAGAATAAGCTTGGAGAACAAAAACCTAAACATACTTTTAATATTTCAGTTTGGTCATTAATTTCAAACTTGCATCCATCAAACTAATAAAACTGACTCATGAACTCAACTACTTCTACCAACATTGACAAAAGTACAGAGAACTAGCCATGAGAAACAAGCTTAAGTAAACTTTAATAATCTTTACAAGCATACCAAGATACTTAAAATACTTATTTTATTCATATATTTTATCCATATATTCATGTGTTACTATAGCCCTATTCATATTTAAAGATGTATAATGATTGACTATATCTTCCAAATACCAAGAAGTTTTCTGAATACCTGGGTACATAGTATATGAAGTATTAGACACACTGTTTATTTTATGAAAATATGAAAAGTATGACAAAACATACTTACACAGAAATATTAAAGTTTATGAAGCAGCATACAGATAAGTACCAGACAAACAGGTAAGGTTTTATTACTATGAACACATCAACTATCCATTTCAATTTGAAAGTAGTTTTATCCACAGAAATTATATTTGGTGATCTAATTAGAACTAATCCCATATAACATATAATTCAGTCCAAGCACTTTGCTTTGTGAAAGTCATTCTTATGTTAAAAGACTAAAAATGATTATTGATTTTACTACCTTCAGTAAAGAGCTTTTAATTTTGCTTGTTTTCATCATCAGGCAGAAATTAAATTTTAACTATTCTTAGTCAACTAAAGAAAACTTACCACAACCTCCCAAAGTATCTACCAAAAAAAAAATCCCTCAATAAAACCAGATAGAAAACTGTGACTTTCTTGGGTCATAATGGATGGTTAACTTCCATGCCTCTCCCCTCAGTACCCTAATTGCTCCTCCTTCGTCTCAGTATGCTGAACCCTTAACCATGGTGTTACCCAAGACTCGGGTCTTGAGCCTCTGTTAGTTACACCTCTTCCGGAAAAATCATTTTTCTTATTACTTCAGTTAACACCTATGGTGAAGTTCTTCCTTCCCCTGAAGTTTTGCTTGGATTTGGCAGTAAGTAAACACAGTAAGTCAACAACATAGATGTGCCCTTGTGCTATACAAATAATGTAAGGCAACTGTAGGCTAGGATGTATAGGCCAAATCGGATATCCTTACAGCTGCATACACACGAATCAGTATCACCCAGAGAAGTGGCAAACACTTGATGGAAGCGACTCTAGTCTAGAACCACTTGGAGATGGGGTGCAAAGAGATGAAACAAGAGGGGTTGTTCGTATTACTAGAATGTTAATGAGCAAAGAAGACAGAACCTAGGTCAAGCAGTTGCGAGTGAAAAGTAAAAAGCAACAATATAATTCTGGGTTGGATACAAATGGATTTGAGGTGAGAGGTAGGAAGTCAAAGTTCCAAAACAAAAAGGCAACTAGTCAGAAAATTGCTGTGGCAAGCACGGGGAGGAAAATATCTGAGCCTATACCTCACATAGATATGAAGCAGTCAGATACTGAGTCCAAGAAAGAAAAAGCACTACTGAGCTGGGAAATAGGAACAATTCATTCTGGGCCTAGTGGTAGAAAGAGAGTGAAGACTAGCAAATGGTCCAAGAGACCTGCGCTGGGAATCCTTGAGAAGGTGCATTCTAAGCGGATATTTGGTGAGAAATAACAGATATGAACCTTTAGTAGGCTTCTTTTATATTGGATGAGAAAAAGTCCTTCTTGCAGTTCCAGGTCAAGCCATTTTTCTTTAGATACTCTTCTAGAATCTCTTGGAGCAGGGAGGGGTGGAGCAGTTCCACTTTGGAATTCAGTTCCACTTTGGAATTCAGTGTGACAAACCACACAGAAACATGCATTTTCTTATCCCAAACAGGAAGAAATTGATGTCCATAAACCCCAGGGGCGCCTGGTGGCTCAGTCAGTTGAACGACCGACTTCGGCTCAGGTCATGATCTCACGGTTTGTGAGTTCAAGCCCCACGTCAGGCTCTGTGCTGACAGCTCAGAGCCTGGAGCCTACTTCGGATTCTGTGTCTCGCTCTCTCTCTGCCCCTCCCCCACTCATGCTCTGTCTCTCTTGGTCTCAGAAATAAATAAACATTAAAATAATAATAATAATAATAATAATAATAATAATAATAAATAAATGAACCCCAAAGGAGAAGGAAAGTCATTCTGGGCTTGCTTTTCTGAATCACAGGTTTCCCTGCAAATTTAGCTTTTTGTAACTTCTTTCTCACTTATTCTCTGTCTTACATTTTTAACTTTCAGAACTCCATCTTCTAGACAGGATTGCCTTAAAATACAACATGTAAACAATAGTAGGGCATTGAAATTAAATGCTTCTAAGTTGCCAATTACATAGCAGCCACTCCAAAAAGGTATACGAAGATTCAAACTGCTTTATGTTAAAGTAGCAACATCAATTCCCTACGTTCTGCTCCCCGTCGCAAATTTCAAACATCAATTAACAAGGTTCTTAAATTTAAACCTGTTTCATGAGAAAGGGCTGGGAAGACTAATGAAAGAGGAATGAGAGACAATCTTTTTATATAAAAGAGCCATCTGGTGAACCTAATCACTCTCATGTTGAATTACATTAAACAACTTAAGCACACACTTTAAAAATAACAATAACACATTACCTTAAGTTCTATGGTAAATGTCAGTACATCTGTCATGACTGCTGACAGGCAATGTTTATTCTGTTTAGCTCTTAGAGAAGTTAAAGTATATTACTAGCAAGCATAGATAAACAACCGAAGTATGATTACTCAACATTTGCCTATTATTTTACACTGGATCATATGTATTCAAAGGTATTTAACAGTGTTAGGGTAGGGGTGGAAGACAAGGAGGAAAATGGCTGAAATGACACATAAAAATGTCCTAAACTGTTGGGAGTAGTTAATTTAAAAACAATCAATTCAGAGTTAATGAGGGGGGGTAGAACAAAGGATAAAACTAAAGAACAGAAAATAAAGGATAGATTAATAATGCCCTAATTCAAAATAAAATACATGAGCTAAACTAACTTATGAAACTTTAGCAGAAAGGAATTCAGTGGTACTTTCCTCCTTCTAGTTATGTAGAAGAAATCATTGGGGAGCAAGGGTTGGCCCAGTGGCATCGTAAGTAAGAAAAATATGTCTGACGGACTTCCAAGCTGTATTACAAAACTGTAATAATCAAGACCGTATAGTACTGGCACAAAAACAGACACTCAGATCAATGGAACAGAATAGAGAACCCAGAAACGGACACACAAACGTATGGCCAACTAATCTCTGACAAAGCAGGAAAGAATATCCAATGGAATAAACACAGTCTCTTCAGCAAGTGGTGCTGGGAAAACTGGACAGTGACATGCAGAAAAATGAACCTGGACCACTTTCTTACACCATACACAAAAATAAACTCAAAATGGATTAAAGACCTAAATGTCAGACAGGAAGCCACCAAAATCCTCAAGGAGATCCTCTTTGACCTTGGCCACAGCAACTTCTTACTCAGCATGTCTCCAGAGGCAGGGGAAACAAAAGCAAAAATGAACTACTGGGACCTCATCAAAATAAAAAGTTTCTGCATGGTGAAGGAAGCAATCAGCAAAACTAAAAGGCAACCAACGGAATGGGAGAAGATATCTGCAAATGACATATCAGATCAAGGGTTAGTATCCAAAATGTATAAAGAACTTATCCAACTCAACACCCAAAAACAAAACATCTAGTGCAGAAATGGGCAAAAGACATGAATAGACACTTCTCCCAAGAAGACATCCAGATGGCCAACTGACACATGAAAAAATGCTCAATTTCACTCATCATCAGGGAAATACAAATCAAAACCACAATGAGATATCACCTCACACCTGTCAGAATGGCTAACCTTAACGACTTGGGCAACAACAGATATTGGCGAGGATGTGGAGAAAGAGGATCTCTCTTGCACTGCTGGCAGGAATGCAAACTGGTGCAGCCACTCTGGAAAACTGTATGGAGGCTCCTCAAAAAATTAAAAATAGAACTATCCTATGGCCCAGCAATTGCACAACTAGGTATTTATCCAAAGGATACAAGGATGCTGTTTTGAAGGGGCACATGCACCCCAATGTCTAGAGCAGCACTATCAACAATAGCCAAAATATGGAAAGAGCCCAAATGTCCATTGATGGATGAATGAATAAAGAAGATGTGGTATAGCTATACAATGGAGTTTTACTCGGCAATCAAAAAGAATGAAATCCTGCCATATGCAACTATGTGGATGGAACTAGAGAGTATTATGCTAAGTGAAATTAGTCACAAAAAGACAAATATTGTATGACTACACTCATATGAGAACTTTAAGATACAAAACAGATGAACACAAGGGAAGGGAAGCAAGAATAATATAAAAACAGGGAGGGGGACAAAAACATAAGAGACTCTTAAATATCAAATCAAAATCAAAATAGCCCTAAGCCATCTAATTACAGCCTGGATTATCAATACAGAAGATTTCTGCAATCTACATGAAGGAAGACAGGATGAAAGCATATTAAGAAATTATAATTATAACATAACTAGTAAGTAGCAAATAACAATAGCAAAAAAAATGAGACCTCAATCAGAGTCTGAGTTTTAATGCTTTGCCCCTGCTTTAAGTAGGTATCTCATTTACTCTAACCTATTTTTAATGGATGAATTTGATATAAGTTTTGTTTGGTATAAACAAATTGCTGGAATTAAATCAAGAGTTCTGGGGCTTCACTATCCGTATCCAGAAAGACCTGGATTCACCTTAAAGAAGTTCATTCTTACTTTTAAGTTGTAAATGTCTGGAATCACTTGAGAAAAACAAGACTTACATTACATGACAAGGGAGTTCATGACAGTTGGTGGCTCAACTTAAAACTGACAAAATGGCTCTAATAAATACCTAAAGATTAAAATATGCTTTTTTAAGGGTGGCACAGCAGTTAGACATAAATGAAATAGAATTTAAAATGTCAGGGAATGACATTCAGTTTCATTAATTCTTTCAACAAATGTTCAATTAAGTGTCTAGTATATACCAGGCATCAACAGTGATGTCCAAGAAGAGACAGTTGAAGAATTACGTCTTACCTCACACAAAAAGGCATTTTGTCATCATCCTACCCCAGTCCAAGAGGAAACGTAGCACATTACTAACTAGTAATGATTTTGTTGGCTACTCTGAATTTTAATTACAATTAGAGGTACTACAAAGTGGAATTTCTCTGCATCTGTATGCATGTGTTGGTGTGTATGCTGGAGGCAGGAAGGGTCACTGGGGGGACCGAGGTGAAACTAAGCAAATTTAACCTCATATAAAGTAATTCAAATATTATAGCATCCATTTCCCTACAAGTGCTCCTGAATAATTTTGACGTCCCAATTAAATATTTCAATATATAAAAAACAATTTTTAAAAGTTTCAGCCTCTAATATTTAAGGCTATAACAGAAACTAAAAGATTTAATTTATATATTCAAGATTTTAATTTAAATCCCCTTAATTATTTCTAATACCATGGATTTTAAGAAAAATGTTTTAAAAATCAAATTATATATATACTTCACATAACTTAGAAACTAAAAAATAGGTACATGTATATTTCAAAAATAAATTCAGAGATTAACCTGAAATCTAAGTCTTCTGGCTATTAAATGAATTTTTATGGCACAATTACTCTTAATTAATTTAGTTAAAAAAATCAGTTAATTCCCAAAAAAGGTACTCTGAGAGAGGAAAAGTAAAAGATTAGTGCATTTCATCTTTTACTAATTCGACTTGCCAATTTCAGAATAAGGTAAGAATAAAACTGAGAGGCTGATTTGCAATACTCAAACACAGTACCAAAGTAAATCAAAACTTAAGCCAAAGATTAGATCTTTTTCTAAGAATTCTGCACTTTAAACACAAAGTTCAGAAAATCCTAAAAATAAATAGCTGAATATCATAGTGAGAAAAATATATAAAAGTGAGGCATTCTAAAACACAAGGCTACAAATTAAGTGCTCATTTGTTCTCATAAATAGCAAAAAAGGGAAACTAAAGTAAATATTTACAAAGAACTCAGATTAAGCATACATACATATTTTAAACTCTGAAATTATAATAAAAGAAAAAGAAGAAGAAGAAGAAGAAGAAGAAGAAGACGACGACAACGACTTGTATCCAGGAAACTTAGTTTACGTATTTAAAAAGGGAAGGGAAAAATGTAGTCCTGATAAATGGCATTTTCACTACAGTTCTCATCGATCAATCTCATAATCCATCAAGCAGACAGACAGAAACCACCCAGTCATTATTCAGTTGGTTATATATGTGAAATGTTTTCTGTTTCTTTATACCAGCAGAAAACAGTAAGTGACAAGGGGCGGAGTATAGATAATTTATCAAATTCTTTTGTTTAAAAAATTTCCTTTCACAAACATACTAATAACATGTTTTATATATATATATATATATATACTATTACCATTAAATAGTAAGATGACTATGAATTTTTTCATATTTTACTCTAGCATAACAAAAGCAAATATTATAAAATTAATGGAAAAATGTAATAAAATATTTAATATATCCTAATATATATGCTTACACAAGTAAGAGCAACATACCAATCAAATTTTCTGCAAATTTTGGAAGTAACCAACACAACATTTTAAGTTGACTATCATATATTGCTACAAATTTAATCCTTTAGGGGTGCATTAACAACTGCTTACAGATACCAGAATTTTCGATTAACATACTCTTGGCATTATGAACTTAGAGCCATACCCAAATTTTGCAGCAATATCATACACTTGTTTTTCATGTTGAAGAACCTTCTCACGGTCCCCCTCAAATAGTAATGTAGCAACAGTTAACTGATTTGGATCAAATCCTTTAAACTACAAAAAAAAAAAAAAAGACATATACTTAGATAGATAGATAGATAAATCTTTACCTGCGAAACAGTAAATCAAAAACATTTTGCTCTTTTTGTCCTTCTGACCTGGGCTCAAACATACCAACTCTAAAAATCGAGCTTTGGAACTTCACATGTCAATCAAAAAGAATGTTTAATATACCTGTTCAGGTTGTTATAAACAAAACTACAGAAAATACCTAATTTCAAAGTATGCCATGGTGTCAGTAGAAATGACATATTGATATGTAATACAGCAAATAACTTGTAAGAATCATAACTGCAATAAAGAATCAAATAAAAATACCAAAATAATAGAACATAATGAATTAGCAAGATATAGGATGTAGATAAAAGTAAAAGCTAACAGGGACCATTTCTTCTCTTACATACCAACTATAACTTCTTAATAACATTTTCAAAGGAGATCTTACATATAAAATTAAAATGAAAAATATCTGAGAATAATCATAAAAGAAAATATATAACCTCATTAGGAAAATGTGTCTAAAATGTTCTAGAATGCCTGAACTAAGTAAATAAATCTGTGAATTCTTGCTCAAACTAATATAACAGATTTATTCCAATTCTGATAGAAACCTTAACAGATTCCCTAAAATGGTGAAGAGTTTTTAAAAGTTTTCTATGTTGATAAGCAGGTAGGTAATGATGGGTAACAAGAAAAATTCTAAAAACCAAGTAGTTTTATAGTAATTAAATCCACTTAATTTTTCAAGAATAAAAACTCATTTTAAAAAAGTGATACCTTTTTTAAAATTCAGTTTATTTAAACTAAAAACAAAAACAAAAACAGTTCACCTGCTCCTTCTACCCCTCCACCCCTGAAAACAAAAAGTTTGCCTTTTTCTCTTACCCTTCACCCCGTCTCTGGCAATCACCAGTCTGTTCTCTGTATCTATGAACTTAGTTTTTTAATATTTTTTTTCTAGATTTTATGTATAAGAGATCATACAGTATTTGACACATTAAAATGGGGTCCACTTCTTGAGTAAGTATATAAGAAGATGTCTTAGACATGACAAATCAATTGTAAGCAAAGTAAGGAAGCTAATGGTGCTGTTACAACTGGTTAGCAACTGGAGCGGAAAGTGAAGTTTCATTCAGATCTTCATCTCACACCATAAAATTGAAATAAATTCAAATAGTAACAAAGATTAAAAATTTTAAATTCATACTTAAGAAAAACCCAAGAGAGAGAAGAAATGGTCCCAATTATAGCTCTGGAGAAAGGGAGACTTTTCTAAGCTTACAAGTAATTAAATAGGGGCGCCTGGGTGGCTCAGTCAGGTAAGCATCTAAACTCTTGATTTCGGCTCCGGTGATGATCTTGCGGTTCATGGGATGAGATCTGCATCCAGCTCTGCACTGACCACCCAGACAACAGGGAGCCTGCTTGGGATTCTGTCTCTCCCTCTCTCTGCAAACCGCCCTCCACTCCGCATGTGTGAGTTCACTCTCTCTCCCTCTCTCTCTCTCAAAATAAACAAACATTAAAAAAAAGAAGTGATTAAATAATCATAGAAAAATATATAAAAACTTGAAACTTTTGAACCAAAAAAAAAAACTCTTACTAAAAACAGAGTCACTTGGGGGCACCTGGGTGGCTCAGTAGGTTAAGTGTCCGACTTCAGCTCAGGTCATGATTGCACAGTTCATGAGTTTGAGCCCTACAATGGGCTCGGTCCAGATAGCTCAGAGCCTGGAGCCTGCTTTGGATTCTGTGTCTCTATCTCTCTCTGTCCCTCCCCCGATTGTGCCTGCACTTGCTCACTCTCTTTCTCTCTCTTTCTCTCTCTCTCTCAAAATAAATAAATAAATATTAAACGAAATTTTTAAAAAAGGGAGTCACTTGACTCAATTATTTACAACATTTGTAACAAAGGCATCTAGTCATTCCATTATTCAAAGGGCACACAGCAAAGCACCAAGAAAAAAATACCATGAAGCTGCCACCCCTGGCAAAATAATCACATTCAACTACTTCACACAAAAACTACATCCAGGAAATACAAGGAAATGATTAAGTCTCATTGGAGTTTCAATGAGAAACATTAAAAATACCACTTTTCCCCCTGGATTCAGTAAATCTGAAACAACAAAAACAAAACTCCTACATGAATAGCAAGGATGCAACAAAGAAACAGCACCTGTGTATCATGAGAGTGTAAGCTGGTATAACCCTTTAGAAAAGGAATTCGGTGAAAATAAAAAAAAAAAAAATCCATACTCTTAGTACACTAGATATCGACATCTACTATAAAAAAATCAAACTATAAAAAATTGTACATGCATGAAACTGTTTAAGGTACTGTTATTTTTAGAAACTTCAAATCTGGGGAAAAAATGAAAATTTCTGAAATTAAATGAATAACTGATTTACTCAATAAAATATTTATTCCAACATGAAAAATAATTATTATGAAATTTACATTCATGAAAAAACATAATAATAGGTACATGTAAAGGGTGAGAAGGCAGGAGACAAAATTAGTATCATAAGCATTTAAAATTTTGGCATTTAATAAAAATTCTTACCTTTGTAATATAAAACTTTTTTAAGCCATCCAAAAATGATGTAAAAATAGAGGAAACCTGAGGTTTAAGAGCATGACCTAAGAAGAGAAAAGTTCATATTTTAAATTAATAGCAAATTCTGTTTTTCAGAAGATTAAGAGGCTAGTTTAATTTAGTATCCTAAAAAAAGTGAATGTTTCATGACTCCAAATTTTTAAAATCTTCCTATGTTTTATGTATAACATACTGATATTAAGATTTACATCTTTCATCTTTATCTTCTTTCAAAAGTCACAACTATTTGTTTATTAAACCTCTCATTTCTTTTTGAACTCAAATTACCACATGTAATTAATACTACATATAGTTTAGGTTATCTTTCAGTGGTATAGTTTATACATAGTAAAATCACTTCATTAATTTTTATTTCATTAAGAACACCCAATGGTGGCTGGTTTTACTTTTATTTTTTTTAATTATGCAGAAACCATTCAGAACTATAACCAAATATGGAGTCAATGCCAAGTTTAAGGTTGTTTCTTAATTAATTCCTAATTCTTCCAGAATTCTTGGCATAAAACTAGTAATTGCTTCCTTAATCACACCCAGAGAGTTAAAATTGCCAGAATAACATAAACGGTGTCTCAGAGTCTGTTAAATTAACATCTTTGCCTGCGGATTGAGTTTAATTGAGTGAAAGTCTTTTACTGTTTTCTCATTGTTTTCAGAGCAACTTCTTAACTCCCGTGACTGTTAGATTTAAGAGTCAGATACATCTGGCTTTAGTGCTATAAGGCCAATTCAGAAAAATGGGGCATACCATTTATATAGAATTTTTATAAAGAATTTTAAAGTCTCTAGTAAATCTGAAATTATCTCCAAGTAAAAAGTTTATTTTTTTAACAAGCTTTAAGATTTGGGGATTTTGTTTGTTTTTAAAGTATAGATCTGTCCTTTAAGATTGGTGCAAATAGCAAACTAGTTTCTTTGGGGGTGAGAGGGTAGATTTCTAGGGGGAAAAGACTATGATTTGTATGTAGTCTTCCCCCCCCATTCTTTTTTTTTTTAAGTTAGATTCTGAATCTGTAATACTTATTGCATTTTTACTGACTACAACAGGAAACTGTGTGATATAAAAGACCAAGTAACGTAAGTCTTAACCAGAGATTAAGAGTTAGATATCCATGCTATAACTGAACAAAACAAAAAACAAAAGACAAATGAAGGCCAGATTAGATAGAGATCAACCCAGAAATCTTTTTGAGTACCTGGATCACAAGCAAGATGTTTGGAAATTTTTTTTCTTTTACTGTAACCTGTCAAAAAATGCTTTCCCAACATAATCAGTGCCTTAAGAGATCCATTTCTAACAAGTATAAAGTTAGAAATAACATATCAAAATATTCACTTCTTGTCCTAAAGAGAATTCATCCTACTTAAACAACTGGAAATACATAAACATAAATGTATGAGTGTGTGAGTTGTGTTCTTGCAAGAAATTGATCCACAATTGATCCTTCTGATCCACACATCTTTACACCATGTATGAGGACTCCAAATGTTACTACACTGATGTGGAATAGTCCTTAAGGGTAAATGTTCGTAACACATGGAAATTCATTTGCACAATTTCCATTAACACTAGTGGGACTTAGTCACCTGTATCCCAAATATGGAGTTGACACATTAGCTCTGAAGAATATTATAAAAGTGATACTAACTTTAAGTGGGTCAGCATTAGTATTAACCTAAGGGAACATTATTATCTTTTACTTATTAAATTAACATTGTCTTTGGGGCGCCTGGGTGGCGCAGTTGGTTAAGCGTCCGACTTCAGCCAGGTCATGATCTCGCGGTCCGCGGGTTCGAGCCCCGCGTCGGGCTCTGGGCTGATGGCTCAGAGCCTGGAGCCTGTTTCCGATTCTGTGTCTCCCTCTCTCTCTGCCCCTCCCCCGTTCATGCTGTGTCTCTCTCTGTCCCAAAAATAAATAAACGTTGAAAAAAAAAATTAAAAAAAACAAACAAACAAACAAAAAAACATTGTCTTTCAAATTAATTACGTTCTAAATATATTCTGACTACTGTGTTTTATTTTTTATAGTAAATGAAGGAACTAAGTTTTCAGATTTACTAAACAGTATGATTAGTAAATGCTGTGTTGTTACAGTGTTACTTTTAAAATTTTAAATTATTGGGGTGCCTGGGTGGCTCAGTCCGTTGAGCGGCCGTTCAGCTCAGGTCATGATCTCACAGTTTGTGAGTTTGAGCCCCGCGTTGGGCTCTCTGCTGACAGCTCAGAGCCTGGAGCTTGTTTTGGATTCTGTGTCTCCCTCTCTGACCAATCCCCCGCTCAACACTCTGTGTCTCTCTCTCTCAAAAATAAACATTAAATTTTTTTTTTAAATTTAAATTATTTAATAAATATCTACATTTCAAAGAAGTGATCTCAAACAGTGGCAAAAGTTTTGGGCCTTGGAGTCCGACAGATTTGGGTTCAACTCCTGCTCTACGACATATGACCTGTGGGCTGAAATATCTAGCCTTTGAGTCATCTCTAAACTGAGAATATTACTTTTAGGGACAGCTGTAAGGAGTATTTGATAAATTGTGCTATTGACATTGTGCTTAGGACTACACTATGTGCTCTCCAAGATTTATTCATCCTCTTTGGCTAAGTAGATGATTAAGTCAATCAACATGTCAGCACCTGTCATATGACAGGTGCAGGGGATATAAAAATGAATAAAAAACATCCCTAAATTTGACAAAATTTAGTGTTTCAGAGGAAATTCTACAGATCATTTCAATATACTCAATGATACCTATCACTTCAATACACTGAAAACAAATCATTTCATATAATGAACTAAGGGTTGTGTCAAGAGGTAGGAATGAAATTAAAAATATTAACATCTAATAATAAGGCTTGTGATTTGTTAAGGAGTATGGTACAAAACTGCCAATAAGCCATATGGCTGGTACAAAGTCCTGGACATCCCTTGCTGTGTTTAGCTGTGTGATCATGGAGCCATGGCAAGATATGTAGATGGCAAGGCTTCAACAGGTAGTGAGAAATCAAAAAGGTTATAGATAGCTGAGAAGCAGGAACAGATCTGCCTTTCCAAAGAATGACTTTGGCGGCCAAGTAAAGGGTGGAAGGAGACAAAAGATATAGTCAAGATGGAGAGGGTAGAGCCTACCTTAGAGCATGTTCCTAGATACAGCAATGAGAATGTGAAACAGGGATGAGAGATAGCCAGAAGGACATTTTCTTTAAACCTTCATCTTAAATTGCTATATATCCCAATTATAAATAAAATCTAGTCAAATTATAGTTAATTTTACAAAGGTGTTTATGACTATAACTCACTATAATAATAGCATATAAATGGGTAAAAGCATTATTAATCAGATACATGGCTCTCTTAAGACCTAGATCTCTAAATGCAGGCCAAAACACAGAAGGCTTGATTTCCATTTGATTTAACTATTTAATTATTTAAAGGATGTACTTATCTTAAACTTTTACCAGTAGTATAGTATTTTGAAAATAATTTACTTAAAGAAATAACAGCTATGACTTAAAAGAATCAAATTTTAAAACTAACTCTTGATATATTATGAACATGACTTCCATAAGCTTCTTTAAAAAAATTATTTTTTAATGTTTATTTATTTTTGAGAGAGACAGTGTGAGAGGGGGAGGGGCAGAGAGAGAGGCAGACACAGAATCCGAAGCAGGCTCCAGGCTCTGAGCTGTCAGCACAGAGGCCGATCTGGAGTTTGAACTCACAAGGCGTGAGATCACAACCTGAGCCGAAGTTGGAACGCTTAATCAACTGAGTCACCCAAGCACCCCTGACTTCTTTCAGCTTCTATACTATATAATCACTCTTCCCTAAATTAAAACCTAAACTACTCTTAAATAGAACAAACAAAAGTCTGCCTATCTTAGCCATTAGTGTTTACTATTGAACAATCATTCCTATAATTTCAGGGACTGTTCTGAAGATACTTAAATTCTATGAATGTAAGTTCCAAACTCAATTTCAGCATATGGAAAAAAATATAAAAGCAATAAAATGAGAATTGAAAAGATGATAAACAGAGTCAGAAAGTTTAATACTTTAACGCAAAAAGGGGGAAAAAGAAACATGGTTACCTGCTACTCAATTCTCTACCTGAATATTCCAACAGTACCTTAAAAACAACCCATTGTAATGTCTTTTCCCCCAAATCATCATCTCTCTCTCTCTGTTCATCAGTCCACCCAGTCAGTCAAATCAGCAATCTTGGAGTTGCCCTCAACCCTTCCGTTTATGGAACCTTCCACATCTAGTTGGCAAACTGAGCTCTAGGAAATCTATGCCTTACTCTCCATCTCCATCGCTGCTTCCTTGATCAAGGCCCCCAAAATTGGCCTCTTGAACCATTTCCACTCCTCTTCCCCGCCTGCACCATTCTACTCCACCCTGCATAATGCTAGCAGAATGGAGCATTCTCAGATGTAAATCCCTTTGCTGACATGGTAAAATCCAAATCAATCCTGCAAAGCCCTACTCCACCCATCCAGCTTCATCTCTTGTAACAACTCTCACCCACCCTCTATTTGAGCCACATCGAACTACTTGAAGTACAAAGATGCCACTGAGGTCTCACAATTTCATATTTTTTTCCTGATGAGTGAACAAATTTGGTAGGAGGGGAGAGGAAAACATCCCAATCAAACTTCTATTCCCCTTAAGATTTAATGTAAGCATTACCCTCCTTTAAGAAGCCTTTCTTAGGGGAGCCTGAGTGGCTCAGTCGGTTAAGCATCCAACTACAGCCCAGGTCATGATCTCGTGGTTTATGAGTTCGAGCCCTGCATCAGGCTCTGTGCTAACAGTTCAGAGGCTGGAGCCTGCTTCACATTCTGTGTCTCCCTCTCTCTCTGCCCCTCTCCCACTTGCACTCTGTCTCTATCTTAAAAAATAAACATTAAAAAAAAAAAAAAGCACCTTTCCTGAATCCCCATATTGACATCCAGCAAAATCCAGCAGGTTCAACCATTCCTTCATTTGCACCCAGGGTATCCAGTGCACTCTTCTTTCATAGCATCTCTAACAATCCTGCACTCATTCATTTCTGTAATTGTCTGTCACCATTAGACTAAGGGCTTCCTGAAGGACAGGAACTATGACATTCATCTTCCTAGCTCTGTATTCAGTACTCTTCCCGGCATGTAACAACTGTTTCACAAATTTTGGGGCTTCATGAGCAGATTTTAAAATGATCATTCCTTACTTACCAAACTGAAACTGTTGGTTGTCCATGAGGCGAATAGATGCAGGAGCACATCTCTATTTTAAAAAGAAAAAATGTGATACAAATTTAATACTGTAAAGAAGCTACACAGGTAGAATGTAAATGCCATCTTTCTGTATGTGACATCAAGAGCTTAGTTCCTAAGAATATATACAGTAAAAAAAATCTTAACTTTTTATACAATTTTAAGATGATAAAACATCACTGACTGCTATAAAATATTTGGAAGAGAAATCTATATATATAATACACACACATGTATGCTGCCAGATCTTTGTCAGCAACAAGATCTTCTCAATGCCTAGCAAAGATCTATGGAAATACCTAAAAGAAATATTGGGCCTTGAAGTAGATTATTTTAGAACAAAGTAGAAATTTCAAAGACTACAATCAACATTATACCATTTGTGAATTATAATGTATCTTCAGATTCTTATATACTTTTAAAATGAAGAAGATGGTGGTAGAATTTTTCTGAGCAAAAACACCTCAAAAAATTATCTGTGATGTCTTCATACATAACTCTAAGAACTGTTGTTTTCCTTTTATCCCTTTCAATAATCCATTTTAAAAAGAAAAACTATCAGTGACCAGAATTCTAAAATCTTTCAAGGCATGAAAATAGCAACAAAATTCTGAAGGGTAACATTATGTATCTAGAACTCCACCAGTGTTAAATTTAATCTAGTCACCACACTAAAAGCTGCAAGGAAAGAAAAATGAGAACAGATAGTCATATAAATTTTGTATGCTGAAATACTACAATACAAACACTAGCAAGATTTAAGTTAGCTACAGCTTTTCCATAGTATTAAAGTGAGCTGCACCCTAACGACAATTTTATTTTCTATGCAAATTTTTAACATGGTTAAACTTCTACCAAGAGGTTGCTTTCACATGACAAAATTTTGACTGTCATAAACTTTTTAAACATTTATCTTCTGCTAATAACATTTATAAATAAAATTTGTATCCACACAACATTAAGATATATGCAGATCATTCAAAAGAACAAAACTTAACACATAACTGCGCATTACAACATTTTTGCTATCATTTACTTTTAATTGAATACTTAATTTTATAAAACCACTCACAATACACATTTTATTTCATCCAACAAAATAACCGAGTAGATTCTTATTTTGAGCACTACACGATTTACTCACCTTTGGTACTAAAGGTGATATTATTCAATCTATATTTTAAAAAGTCACTGCCAAATCTAAAGAAAACAGTATTAGGTAATTTTACATATATACCATAACAATAACCTATTGCCTTACTTTTATAGACTCTTCTGATGTCCAGGTTGTTTTCACATCTCTAATATAAGAAATAACCCCATCAGGGTAGCAGAACTGGTGTTATCCCCATTTTTCAGATGAGGACATAAGAACCAGAGAGATTAAAAGACTTGTCTGAGGTCATATGACTGTTAAGTAGACAAACTAGGACCAAGATATCTTGATTGCTGGATGAGGAATATTTCAAATAGACCACAAAGCCTCCCAAAAAATCACCTAACACACACATACATACATCACACACACAACACAAAGAGCTTTAAAGTCATACCTGAAACAAAAATTACATGAAAACTATGTGTTATACAGTTATTACACACACACACACACACACACACACACACACACACACACACACACAACCTGAGTAATTTCAAATCTTGGTATAAGGTTATCTTTGTAATTAGGCTGTGCTTCTAAAAGCCAAACCAGTTTCCAAAATACTACAGAAAAATCAATTTTCGTAAAATGCTCTAATTCAAACAGGCGTATCAACTTCTAATAACACATATGATGCCTAATTAGACCAAGTTTCTTTTCTGCATGAAATAAACAATATCATATTACATATATATTTATATGTTTTGGCTTAAGCACACCAGTAACATATGCGAAAGAATTCAGAGCCCTTCTGTCATTCTTAGAAAAAAACAAAAAACAAAAAATGAAACTTTTTTTTTAAGATTGTATTTTTAAGTTCTCTATACCTAATGTCGAGCTTGAACTCACAATCCTCACTCTACTGACTGAGCCCGCCAAGCACCTACCCTCCCCAAAAACAACTTTTAAATTTGTACCAACAACTTGTAAATTCCATCTCCTACCGTCACCTAGTTTCTACTACCCCTGTACCTATATCAAGTGTTATTAGGGAAAACATTCAGCACAGAGACACATATATCAGAAAATGGGGGAAAGTATGTTTAGTACAATAAATCTGTAGTGGAAATCAATCTCTGAAACAACTAAAATACAATAAATATGCAGGCCTTGATAAAAACTTGGTTTGAAAAGACTATCCATAAAATACATCTTGGGTAACTGAAATAATCTGTTTATAGAATGAACACTGGATGTCATTAAAGAAATTACTGTTGATTTTCTTTGACATGATAATAGTATTGTGGCTGTGAAGAAAAACACCTTTATTTTTAGGAGATGTATGTTTAAATACTTAGAGATCAAGTGCCATGATGTCTGCAACTTAATTTTAAACGGCCCAGAAAACACATACAGAAACATTTAAAACAAACATAAGAAAAAGTCAATTGTTGAATATACAAGATAAACATACAAGTGATCGCCATCCTCTTCTTTCAAAGTTTCTGTATGCTTAAAACTTTCAAATTAAAAAGTTGGAAAAATAAGTAAGGAAGCTTCAGGAACTTGGTACACATAACAACCAATATTCAATAATATTGAATATGATTTTAACTTGACAGCTGAGTCATATAAAGCTGAGTCAGTCATGGACTATTCCTATTTGTACTGAGGCAGAGTAGATGGTTACAGACACTTATCAAATGAGAATAACTACTAACACTTATCAAAAAAGAATAAAAAGCTAAAGAGAATTTGGTGTATGTAGATAATAAATATTAGTTTTCAATACTGGCTTTTTAAAAATGATCAAAATGAAACCACAGCTTTATTAAGTCTCATGTTTTAATAGTGTCATTTTTTTAAAAAGTCAGTAAATGAGTATTTTAGTTATCAACACAAGTAAATTCTCATAAGTAAAGCACCCAAATTAAAAAACAGCATCTAGATTGTTTTATGATCCTCTGGCCATTTATTATTTGCAAATCACTGTGCATCATTCTAAAAAAAAAAAAAGCAGAAAAGTCTCTTAGAATTTTATATGAAAACCTGCCAGTATCACTAATTGTAAGTTCCTATAATCGAAAGACCAAAATAATGTTTCTATTCTTAAAAAATAACATTCAATCTGGGTAACACTACCTATGGTTAAGACTACATTATGTTTCAATTGCTATGAAACTAATTTGAAAACCTAAAAATATTTCCTTTAAAAGTTAGAGACATCACAAATTCGGAGAATTTGAGCTCTAAATTCACTCCCATGCTTTTCAATTATACTGAGTATTCCATAGATGAAGAAAGGGGGAAAAGGGTTCTTGAGTTAAAGTGACCCCTAGTGGTATGGGACCAGAAATAACCTGAGAGAGAATAGTTTTACCAAGTAATTTTTTTGGTGGGTTAATAATACATTCAGGGAATTTAAGGAACATCAAACAAAAACTGTTTACTCAAAATGGAGTTAATAAAATAACTGATTTATTTCCTACTATGATAAATTTATTTTTACTAGAATATCTGATGTCATCTGACTTGTACCCAAGTATACTTTATATGTAATAAGTAGTCTGAAAAGAGATGAGAAACTCATTATTGACCTTAAGGAAATATCAATTATCTTTGTTTTACCCAAGCAAAGAAGAAATAAATAATCACATTGACCTCAAAGCACTAGTACGAGACTGACTAAGTCAAACTGCTGACAATTTCTTCCCTTTAATGATGTTACAACCAGGAATTTAATATATAAACCTGAAAAATAAATAACCACTCTCATTAGTCTTATTTAATTCTGACTACAATTCTCTTTACTAACAACTTAAAAAAAGCAACAGATTTCTCAATCTAACCATTTTCTCCAAAAAAAAAGTCCCTATAAGAAACACATCAAAAGATTTCTGCAAAATCTGTTTTTATGGAACTAATTCGTATCTCTTTCTTATCACAGAGAAAACCAGAACTTGCACTGCAGATGTGACACATTATTTGTGAGGGTTTCCCTTCGTTTACTAAATACTAGCAAAAGAAATTCGATATTAACATATCTCAAAAGGCATCGGGATTTCTACTATTCCAACTTCATAAACATAAAATATAAGCAGTGAATGGTAGTCCTATATCTTTGGTGCCTTGTTTAACACCTTTGAATTGAAAAGGCTTGTTTCTTCAAGAAGTAAATCACACATTCAGTGTAGACTCTAGAATGGCCCAAACTCCTAAACCTTGAGTTTATTTTGGAGATAGTCTAGTAACCTCACACTATATCAGAAGCCAAAGCTCCAATACCAAACTCCTTGTACCTAGCCATACAAAAGTTTAAACATATAAAATTTATCATGATATGCAACATCTGTAGTGATTACTAGAAGACAGGAATCATGTCTATTTAACTTACACAATATCCAATATACTTTGTTGAATATAAAGTTAAGAGCACACTATCTTACATACAGATAAACAAAAAAATGTTTAAAAAAGGATATGTGAAAAGAATTCTGCTAACTGCAAATTTCTATATATAAAAACTTAAAATGTAGACAGATAATTGGTTCTTCCTCAGAGCTGGTACCACAGATAAAATCAGACAGTATTTAAGGCTATTCGTATAAATGGTTAGTCCTACTGGAAGTCACATACTGGCTTACAGCTACATATTATACAGTAGATATTTCCCTCCATTTATATAAGGGAAGAGCCAATAATGCCAAACAGTCTCTGGTTCATCATTTTCATTTTTCACTTTGTACATGTATAATGACTTGTTCTGAGTAGCTCCTGCTTAAAAGCATGTCTTGTAACTGTCCTCAAGTTTAACACATTCTGCTGGATCACATAGTAAAGAATTCAATTAATCAAACTTTTGGCTAGGGGCTAGGTTATTTTCTCTGCCTAAGAGGGAGAAAAGCATCACACACACACACACACACACACACACACACACACACACACGCATGCACACACATAATGATTTAAAATAACAATGCCTTTTTCTACACATAACAAATTATTATTTCCAAGAATTACCACTGAATATAAAGCAGTTTTAATTATTTTATAATGTAATTGCTAAACCTAACTCCTTTCAATTTATTTCAACCCCTCCAGGATAAGTCAAGTTTAAGACAGAACAATTCAGAATTGAGACATAATAGTCTGAGGTGTCAAATATGAACTATGTATTTCTTTCCAAATTATGGTCTAAGCTCTCTAGAAAAAACAACAACACCCTATCAGTTTAAAACTGTTTAAAATAAAAGTGATGGTAGGTAGAATGGGCCACACCTTGCCAAAAGACAGGGAGAGAAAAACCTCCCTTTTCAATCTGTAATTCTACAAACCTAGTTCTGATACTGAGAAAGACAGTTTTCAGAGGAATGCATAAGGAAATGTGCCACACATACAGTGTTTCCTCTTAATGGAACATATGGTCCTCCCTCAATACTACAGGGCATAACTCTTAAGTTTTTACTGGGAAGGGAAAATCCCAGACTTCAAAAACTGCTCAATTTGAGCTTATTTCAACCCTTTTTCCCTTAAAACTTTATAAAAATATCATTGTTATTTCTAAACAAACAATAAGAGAATAATAAAATATACCTGAAACTGATATTCTGATTAAAAAACACTATTTCCTCTCACCTGAGAGGCTACAGTAAGAAATCTATTTTCTCAAAGTCTTAAAAATCACTTACTTACCCATCTACTGAGTTAAGTTGGAGATAATACTGGACTGCCATTTATTAGATAGAATCACATTAATCTTCTACTAAATCTTCCTTTCTAGCTCCTCACAAGGCAGTGAAGTATTGAAAGAGGACAATCCTCACGTGGACAAAGATTAGATGAGAGACCTTAGTAGAATCCTTCTGCTGTCAGTATAAAGTTGCTTAATTTATTTCCTTCAGTAAGAATAGTGATGAAAATATACAAAGAGCCCACTTTGCTATTTGTAAACAATCATGTACACTCCTTTCCAAAAGATACATATCCAAAATAGTTTCCCATTTCAAAGGCAACTTGAGTCTGAAAATACCGTAAAAATGGAAGTGCTATGAAGTGACAGTGAGGAATTACAACCAGCCAACTCATTATTCAATCAAGAATTTGGCACAATCATAAACCATGTATCATCGATTTTAATGGATCTTAATTCTCTTCCTATCAGCTGAAATTCCAAATTGCAAATTGAACAACTAGTGCCAAAATCTGATCATTTTCTCAATTTTTCTGCCTGAGAATACTGTTACAAAGCAGGGCAGCACACGTCGTTCCATTCTTGACATATGAGATTTGTACATTCTGTAAACTAATATGTAAATGTCTCTAAGCCATAATACAAGCATTTGCCCATTTCCAGGGCAGGTAAACATTCATACTTAATATATATGTTCCTCAAACAGTGGAATATCTCCAAATCACAGTAACTATTCTTAGCAATTGTTTCATTCATACAAGTAATATTTGAAAATAAAATAGTATCTATCTAGGCTTTTTAATCAGTTTCAAGAAAGACAAACTTTCTAGTCATGTGGTATGTATGCCTTTAAAAACTGTCTATTACCAGGTACACAGAACCAATTTATTAAAACTATAGATTAGAGGGGAGCTTTCCTTTAAGGTCTTTAACCACAGGGTAGCACTTTCTACCAGCTATCACCTTTGTTTATTCCAAACTACATACCCAATACAGTTTTGTGTAGTCAATTTAGATTACAGTCACTGGTGAATATCCAAAGAATTTTTTAAAACGAGTAAAAGCGCAATTTTTACTGACTTATGCAAGGATGAAGGAAAATTTCACCCCCTGCTTTTCATTAGCACAAGTAGTTCTCTATTACTTTCTATCAGGGGCATGTATTAAATTGTAACAAAAACTGCATCAGATTATAGCAACTATGTTTAAATCCAATATTTCCATTTTAATAAAATTATAAATTTAGGATTCTGATACATTTGTACATCATTTCTCATTAATGAAACCTAAGATATATTTACATATTTACAATGCAGAAAAGAGGAAAGCATAAATATGTCTACCTTTACTTCCAAGATCACCTAGCAACATTTTTTCACAAGTCTACTAAATCTGTGTTCTACAGAGTGGAGAGCTTGTGAAGGGGCAGATTTGACCAACATAGACTGAATGTGACCTCATCAAAGATCTTTTGTTGAAAATACATATAAATCAGATAGTTTTATCGATGCTGTAATTATTTTTAAAATTCCAATGTGGCATTCTTGCTTATTTTGCAATAAAAAATGGAGACAACAATAGCCAATTAAAAAGATGTCATATTCAAAACCTGAAAAAGAGAGATACTACGAACTATAAATTTTATGATAAAGCTTTTTTGGGGAGGGGAAATAATAAAGCTTAACAAAGACAGAAACAAATAAAAGTACTTAACACCAAGAATAAATTATAATACAAGGTGAAAACACTTAAAAAAAATCATTAAGGGAGATTGAAGTTGATAAGAAAATACAATCTAATAATGGGAAATGTTTGGTTTGTTTTGATTTTTAATAGGTGAACTTACTTACAGTAATTTTCTAAACAAAGCAAAACAAACAAACAAAAAACAACATGAAAACTTAGCTTTCCATTCTTCTAGGTTTTAACTCACAGGCAAAACCATAACACTTTGCAATTAGTTCTTTTATTCCTTAACATCTAGGCTATCTTAAATTTGAAATTGTCTTCCTTTGCCTTTAAATGTGGAAGGTTTTAGTGACAAGTATCAGAACACGCTTGAACTTTACTACTCAGTGCTCAGATATCATGTCAGAATAACAAATAATATTTACCCCTGAAACTTATTTCCACTTCTCCTTTATTCAGTAGTCCTGCTTTTAAATATAATATTTAATATTACATTAAATATATGATGTATATTGATATTTAATATGTAATGTATATTACATATTTATATATTAAAATAATATTTAAATATTATATCATCTCATTATTTTAGCAAATAGCATAATACTTAACTATAATTCTAGTACCCTAACCATAACATAATATCCCCAAGGTTCTAGGAATTAGGAGCTCTTCTTGTAAAAGTTTCAACTATTAACATTTGTTTTTGCTTTACCACCACCAAAGTAACCTGCCAGTAGTTTAAGAATGTTCATTCTTGGGGCGCCTGGGTGGCGCAGTCGGTTAAGCGTCCGACTTCAGCCAGGTCACGATCTCGCGGTCCGTGAGTTCGAGCCCCGTGTCAGGCTCTGGGCTGATGGCTCAGACCCTGGAGCCTGTTTCCGATTCTGTGTCTCCCTCTCTCTCTGCCCTTCCCCCGTTCATGCTCTGTCTCTCTCTGTCCCAAAAATAAATAAACGTTGAAAAAAAAATTTTTTAAAAGAATGTTCATTCTAGGACTATACTTCTTTTTTAAATTATTCTCCCACCCAGCAGGAAGACAATCAAGACTAAGGGGCCTATGGTTAAATCTTAATGCAGGAAGCAATTTAACTGGTAAGTAACTGAAGCTACCTGGAAATTATAGAAATTATCCTTGTCAACTGTTAGATTAAGTGACCATATAGCTGAACCTCCTCAAGCAGAAAACTAACGGAAAAAATGAATGTCTCAGAAAGCAAAACTGAATATATGAAAGAAAGAACCCTAAAAATGGTAAATATGTGAGTAACTGTGAAATATTTTTGCTTATTTTAAATTTCTTTAAGACATTTATGTCGTAGAATGGTGGGAAGATAAGACTCTTGACCACTTTCCATTTCCGTACTTGAAAGAGTCCACAATGAATATGGAGTATTTGCTGGATATCATTCCTTTGCCTCAGCAGATCCTCGCTTCACTCTGCTCATGATATACCTGGAGGCTGACCTATATGGGTCAGGTTGGAAAGGTCCCTTGCCTCAAGATTCTAGTTGCATACAGCTGATGGGAAGTACTAAAGAACTCCAGGAGTTTGGAGAAAGCAAGAAGAAACAGGCTGCAGTATACTCCCTTGATTTCCTCCCCACTGTGAAATGCTGAAATGAGAATTTTTCACAAACCATCGTAGTTCAAATAATGAACCAAATACCTAAAGAAATGCAAGAATTTCTACACTGATACACAGAATACAGAAATAAAATTACTTGATACGACCTAGTCTTTTAAAAATCCTTAATATTATATCTTTTTTTTTAAATAAGGGAACAGAAAATGGGAATTCTTCTTAACTTATAGCTAAATATATTATGTTATATTATGTTATTTAACTTAAGCTATAGCCTAGGTACTATTATAAAACAAAGTAGGGTCTAGTAGTAGCATATTCTAAGTATTGATAAAGTTTGATTACCTATATTTAATTTCTATATTTTTGATCACTGACAATCAGCCATTTATTTTAATTTCAATAAATGTCTTAGTTTAAGAAAAATTATATATTACTTCAAATTAATCACAAAATATCTTACCTAAAAATAATTTAAGAAAACATAACATTCATTAAAGGCAGAGTCATTCAAAGCCATCAACCCAAGTATATACCTTACCTTGGCTTAAAATCACACAGCACTCTTTAAACCAAGAAATAAAGAAATAGCAACTGCACTTACAGGGATGATTTTACATTACCTTTTCATACAGAACTGGGGAAAAACCACATATATAACACAACTAAATATGAAGATTATATGTGACATACAAAATCAGTTACGCAGAATTTTTAAACTATAAATATATATGGGTGGGTTTTTGTTCTTTTTTGTTTGTTTGTTTTTACCTGTTTTGCAATTTCTCTTAAACAGGCTACTCCTTGTTCAAAATTAGGGAAAGCTACTGAGCCATACTTTTGGTATTCAGGGATTGGTCTGATTTTTATTGTAGCTTCTGTTATCACACCAAGAGTTCCTGAAAAAGAAGGGGGAATAATCCAATATATCACATGCCAATTTTCTAAGTCATATTTAAATCTATTTTATCTATTTATTCTATTAATTTATTCTATTCATATTTAAATCTATTTAATCTATTCTATGTGGGGAATAATGGCTACTCAAGTCTTTTTAGAAAAACAAACATTTTATAATTTCTGAAAAAAGTTTTTGGAATACATTTTTCTTATGTTATATATAAATACTTTAAGACATTTTTAAGGTAACCCTTCTCCAAGGTTACTTTTAAATCATTTGAAAAGCATTACAACCTACTAAAAGAAAACAAATTTAAAAACAACAGGTTTTTATATCTCATATACATTCAGACAAAAGTATATTTTGATATTTGTGCCTACTTTTACTGTGAGAACAATTTACTGGGGCAAAAAGAAACCTCTATGAGAATTTAAAATGATAGAAGAAATTAGAGGGACTATTATTATCTCGCCTTTTTTCCTAAGAATTCATACAATGACAAAGGCAACACTGGGATGCCCTTGTAAAACAGAAAACAAAAAACAAAACAAAAAGAAAAAAAAACAGATATTTCAGAGACAAAATAGTAACTATAAATATCTAGCACAAGAGAACTACTAGTGAAACAAATGCTCTTTTCTTTATTACACAGAGGAGAGAAAAATCAAAGAGGAAAATAGCAAGTTAAATATAAACTATATTCTACATGATTTAAATAACTATACTAAAATATTTGAAGAGACATGGTTAAATACTATATTCACAATGTCACACTTTTCAAATCAGTGATTTCTGATGTACAAATGTTAGAAATTATTAACACTAGCAGTAAATTTTCTGAGAATCACAAAAAAAGAATAAAGACGGAAATCTTTCAATTGGAGAACTTAATGACAACACTAGAAATAAATAAATAAATAGTATCACAAAAAAAGCGTTCAATAAATTTATAGTATACTCAAAATGTCAGTATAGAATACAAGATAGAAAACTATGAAACTTTTTACTATGTAAAAAGTAAATTACATTAGATCACAATATGTTCCTCACATATACAAATGACTGCCTATGGAGATAGCAAATATGACCCCATTATGACTTGTAAAATTACAGAAACTCTGCAAGTTTGGCTTGATTAGTATTTGAATAAAAAGTAGATATATCTTGTAAATTTTAAAAGATAACAAGTGACTAGACTTTATCTTTTATTTTAGCATCTTTATTGAGATATAATTCATAGACCATAAAATTCACCCATTTAAAGTGTAAAACTCAATGTTTTTCAGTATATGCATAGATATATGCAACTATCATTAAATCTAAGTTTAGAACATCTTCCTCACCCCAAAAAAGAAACCCCATATCCATGAAACAGTCATTCTCCATCACCCCCCCATCCCCACATACATACTCAGCCCTAGACAACCACTAACTTCTATAAATTTGTCTATTCTGAATATTTCATATAAATGGAATTTTACAATATGTGTTTTTTTGTGACTGGCTTCACTTAGATAATGTTTTCAAGGTTTATCCCTGTTATAACATGTATTAGTACTTCATTTTTTTAAAATTATGAACTATTACTCCAATGTATACAGAACTCATTTTGTTTACCCATTCGTTAGTTGATGGGCATTTGGGTTTCCACATTTTTTTTTTTACTAGCTTGTCAATGTAATATAAAATGATACTACTCAGGAAGAGTTAAGATGAAAAAAAAAAAAAAAAAAAGAGAGATGCAGAGGGCAAAGTATGGTGAAAGGGGCTGAGTTTCCATGCCCTTTCCAGATGCACCACCCTCCCAGCACTTCCATGTGTTAACCAACATGGAAGCTCTCCAAAACCTGCATTTTAGTAATTTTTATGAAAGCTGCATCACAGAGGCATGACTGATTGAACCACTAATTCAATGTTCAGTCCCTCTCCCCTCGCAGAGCTGAAAGTTCCATAGGTTTCCACATTTTGGCTGCTATAAATAATGCTACTGTGAATATATATACAAATCTACACACATATTTTTGTGTGGATGTATGTTTTCTTTTCTCTGAAATATATACATGAAGACTTTTTTCATTTCAGAAAAACCTGTGATCCTTTTCCATATAACAACACTGCCCTCATCTACCTTTTCCTAAAGTTACATTCAAGGCACATACCACCAAGATGTGGGAGAAGTGGGGAAGAGATTGGCTCACTTCTAGTACCCAACCTTAGCTGGTGGGGCAGAGGCTCTACTTGGAGTGTTACACTAATACTGGGATCCCAATCACCCTTGGCCTGGCTTGCAAAGAGTTGGTATCTTGCCAGGAGAAGCAAACCAAGAAGATATGTTTTCCTTCTCTCTTCTCCCTAGCACTGAGCTACTAAAGCAGGGATGTCCTCAGAAAAAAGCATGCCATTGCTCTGCTGCTCCTCTCTCCTCCCTTCGCCTCCAGGATCAAGGCTCAGAGATTTTACAGGGGTGGAGGAGGGAGGGGGTAAGGGAACACATACCAAAAAATAGCTCCTAATCTCTTTCCAAAGAAAATTACTTTGTTTGCAACACAGCATGAAGAAGTTCAAGCCTAAAACACTCTCAAAACAGTGGAGGATTTGGTAAAAGGCAACTGGGAGGACATAGGTTAATTTATTGAAAATAAAGGCAATACTGTAGGCCAGTTAATTTGCCTGTATAGAAACAGTGGGAAGGACCCCAATCATGCTCAGAAAAGACTCTCAAACACTAATCTCAGGAACTATCCCTACTAAGGGATACACTTTAAAATGGGTGAATTTTATGGTTTGTGAACTGTATTTCAATAAAGCTATTTTAAAATAACCATTATAACTTAATTCTCCAAATGAATTACAAATGAAACTTCAGAGTTATTTCCTTAAATAAGGAACTAACCATCATGCATTTTACAAATAGAAAAATTTTAAGAACTAGATATCTTAGACTATAGAAAGAGTCTAAGAGAACTTCTAAACCTTTGCCAAAGAGGCAAAAGGCTGACAGGTAAACTATTAATACTTTGCTGTCTCCTCATCCACCAGCACAGAATTTTCTATCACACCTGTTCTTTCTTACCAATACAAGTAGTACTACTTTAATTTTTAATGTTGCTAATCTTCCTACTACTACAGTGACACCATCACTAAACTTATTTGTAATTCTTTCAACTCTTTTCAACATTTTTAGAAGCTTCTATAGCCTTGGAACTAACATCTGATGTTAAAAGTTCTTTCTACAAATAAATTGAAATTTGACAGGCATGTACTCCTAAACACAGGAATCATCTCCTCTATTTAATCTGACCACAGATTACAGAAAAATTTAATAAATACTTGCTGAAACTCAACAGTCACCAGATTGAAATTCATTAAGGAAAAGGTCAATATAAGCCTTGACTGTAGACAGGAAAACATCTATTTAAAACTAAACTCCAAGTTCCCAGGTTTTTGTGAAATATTTCCTTAACATCTGACAAGTGAAGCCATTTGAAAATATTTCTTTGAATTATAGAATATAATCTAAACATAACCTAAATATAACCCAGGAAAAAAAGCCAGAAACCATTTAAATGCCAATCAATGAGGGTCTGGTTAAATACATCGGTATACATTCAAGTAGCTGTCAAAAAGAATGAAGTGGCTCTAAATGTAATGATACTTACATGGACTCAGCTTTATAAAATGAAGTGTAAAGCAAAGAGTAGTAAACTCCTGTTTGTGTTTTTAAAACTGCACACATATATACTGATACACAGCAGTTAAGTGTTTACTCTGAACAAGGGAGATGCTTGGAAGACAGGGATAGAAGGCAGATTTTCCCTTGTACATCCTTCAGTACCTTTTGAATTTTGTACATTTGTCCATATTTTAATTTTGTACATGTAATTATTCAAAAAGTTGATTTTAAAATATATATACCTTTACATTAGCAACCTTCCTTTAAAATTCTAATTCTACATCAAAATTCTAAGGTACCAGTGAAAAGTGACTATGCCTTAAACCCCTATATACCTGTACTGCCTCGTATGTAGTAGAGCAGGCACTCTGAAGTAGTAAAATCCACCATAACATTATAAGTTAGGTTAAAAAAGATGAAAATCAGTAAAGTGAGACTTTGCATTATTGTAAGGTTAGTGAAATGCCTAAGGTGAGTCTCTGCAACTATCTAGCTATTAGCTCTACAGGGGGTCCCACTGTGAAAGCAAAATCATCTAGGTCTCAAACACAGTTTGAAGGAGGGCAGCTTCCATTCAGATTTACATTCAAATTAGCCCATCACAAATGGATATATCTAAATTCACTTAATCAAAAGGCTCATTTCTGTTCTGTTTTATTGTATTTATTGATTCTTTTGTTTTGGGAGTAGTGTCAATGGAGTGATATGAAAGACTTGGACTACTTATCACTTGATTATATGTACATTATACCACTTTATACACTTCATATTTTATATCTACTTAGTATTATTACTTATAGATAACTCCATGGCAAGATGACATCATAGAGGTTTATATATCATTCACTTTTCTTTCTCTTTTATCCAAAATATGTTGCAATAAATTTAAATATCTTCTGTTTTATAATTTTCAAATGTAATGTTTGTTCTCAAGAAAACTAAAAGCTTCAATTGCTACTTGATATAAAATGCAAGTATTTGCTTAAAGTAAATAAAATCTTTTGTAATTTGAAAATATACTTTCAGGTAACTTCAGGACTAAGAAAATGGCAGTCATTTGATTCTGAAACTTCTCCCCTCTCTACTCCCCCCCCAAAAAAATCCCCATAAAAATCAACAAGTAAAACAAAACCACAAATAATGCTGAAATAAAACCTTCATTTTTTTTTTTTGGCTATCATTTTTTTTAAATATATGAAATTTATTGTCAAATTGGTTTCCATACAACACCCAGTGCTCATCCCAAAAGATGCCCTCTTCAATACCCATCACCCACCCTCCCCTCCCTCCCACCCCCCATCAGCCCTCAGTTTGTTCTCAGTTGTTTTTTTTTTAACGTTTATTTATTTTTGAGACAGAGAGAGAGAGAGAGAGAGCATGAACAGGGGAGGGTCTGAGAGAGGGAGACACAGAATCTGAAACAGGCTCCAGGCTCTGAGCTGTCAGCACAGAGCCCGACGCGGGGCTCGAACTCATGGACCGCGAAATCATGACCTGAGCCGAAGTTGGCCGCTTAACCGACTGAGCCACCCAGGCGCCCCTGTTCTCAGTTTTTAAGAGTTTCTTATGCTTTGGCTCTCTCCCACTCTAACCTCTCTCTCTCTCTCTCTTTTTTTTTCCCCTTGCCCTCCCCCATGGGTTCCTGTTAAGTTTCTTAGGATCCACATAAGAGTGAAAACATATGGTATCTGTCTTTCTCTGTATGGCTTGAAATAAAACCTTCAATACTACTAGGAGACAAAAAACACTCTGACCTTCACATTACCTGTGAAGTAGAAATAAAGCGAAAAAATTCCAAAAGACCTTTTACGGCCTTCTACTTGCTGCAAGTTTGTAAGGGTAGAAAATAATGGGAGGCTTAAAAGATTTCATAAGAAAGGGAAGAGGGTATCAGAGGACCTGAAGAAAGCATAGACAGAATCACAGAAAGCAAAAATGCAACAATAACGCCAAAATGCTATACGGGCCCTGGCTATGGAGAGGGGATTGAAAATGGGAGGAACCAGAAATGGCAGCCTTAGAGAAGCAAGGGGAGCATGATATTCAGAGAAGTGTGGTATTCCTTGGAGAAAAGGTAATGAAGGGAAAGTATAATAGAAAAAATTAAAGATCCTAAAGAAATAAGAGAGAAAGAAGACGTGCCATCATGCCTTCTCCCACCAACAATACCACCATCCAAAAACAAATAGCACAAAAGAGAGGAGGAGTGACAGAAAAGGACATTTCCAAACTAGGAACCCTTTCTTAAGTAATAAATAGCAACAGAAAAAAAGCACACCAAATCCACAAAAACTACTGCAGTAAGTCAGAAAATATAAATAAAAGCTTTTCTGCTAATAAAAAGTCTCTCCCCTAAACCAACCACGATCCTGAAGAAAAAAAAAAAAATGTAAAACAACATTTCAAACTGAATTAAGTATTGTCAAGCAAGCATTTGGGGATATTAAAAACAATACTTGAATCAGAAATACAACATTAAAGGGGCGCCTACATGGCTCAGTCAGTTAAGTATCCAACTCTTGATTTCGGCTCAGGACTTGATCTAAAGTTCATGAGATCAAGCCCCATGTTGGGCTCTGCATTGAGGACGCAGAGCCTGTTTGAGATTCTCTCTCTCCCTGTCTCTGTCCCTCCCCTGCTCGTGCACGTGCATGCTCTCTCTCTCAAAATAATATACTTAAAAAAAACACAAACACTAAAAACATAAATGGACAAAAAGCAAGAAGCAATGAAACAAAAGATGACCAATCTCAGGGAAGAAATAGAACAGCAGCAACAACAGCAACAAAACATATAAAAAACGAAGGCTAAGTTATAAGATATTCAAAGGAGAACAGAGAATAGATTCAAATGAAAACTTAATAAAGGGCATTGAAGAAAAGCAAGAAAATAACCAAGAGAAAGAAAATGAAATAAAAAGTTGAAAAAAAGGTCAGAGAAATAGGGGCTGAAATAGAACTTATATCCCTAAAGAAGAAAAATCAAAACACTGGGAGAAAACCCCTAATCACTGACACTACAATATAAAAAAACCTTTCCAAAATAGAAGAAGACCTAAATATAAACACAGAAAGGGTCCAATGGGTACCACACGAAACAACCTAGGACAATCAACTCTGATCTATAAAAGTAGTAAACTTCAATAATAAAGAAAAAAATCCTCAGGACACCCAGGCAAAAAAAAAAAAAAAAAAAAAAAAAAAGAAGGAAAGAAGCTACAAGGCAAAAGAGCTAGCATTAGATTTCTTTAAAACAACATATAAAACCAGGCAGCACTGGAGCAGCATTTTTAAGAAACAAGGAAAGAAAGTGCAACCCATGGATGTTATATCCACCCAAGCTGTCCTGCTGGTATCCAGGTCAGAGGAAAACAGTTTAAAACATTCTAGAACTCACGAGATACACAATGTGCCCTTCTGGAGGAATCTAGTAAAGGGTTAGCTTTATTTAACCAAAAGGTGACTAGTAAAATTACATAAAAGGACTGATAGTAAGCATTTTACTTATTTCAACACAGAGCAAAGGCTAAAACAAGGGTGTGTCATGGGTTAAAAAATACAAATGTACTTTTAACCATTTTCCAAATAAAAGAGCAAGCTATTTGAAGTTACTAGTAAATTCCATACACCAGAAAAAAAATGCAAAGCACTTCAGATGCTTTGACTATTTATTATAACTTTCATTATATTGATCACATTCTAGCATCTAAAATGGGAAGAAGCTGCTTGTTGAAAAAAATCATTATGAAAAATTCATAACTCAAAACAAGACAAAAACGTTAAATTTAACATGGTTAGTCACATGTACAACTTAGTAGGATCAGGAAAATACATTTTTGAACGATAATACTTTCAAGGCTGTCACCACATGATTTAACTGTAGCAAGAAAAAATGTTTCTAAAGCTTGAGGAAAAGCTTATCACACGCTTAAGGCAGCAGGTTATTATTTAGATAGTTCAAAATAGTAGATGAAAATACATATTATAAAAGAATATGAACTTGTGATGAGCACGGGGTGATACAAAGAAGTGTTGAATCACTATATTGTACACCTGAAACTAATGTTATACTGTATGTTAACTAACTAGAATTTAAATAAAAAGATTAAAAAGATAAAATTCAAAAATAAATAAATAAATAAATAAATAAAACTTAAAAAAATGATTTCGCATAAATTTACTTTCCCAATCATGCTGTCTCCTGGCCTATATTAAGATGACTCTATATCCACATACAAACAGAGATGGAGATTAGGGACTATAAATACATTGGAAAGATCACTGATGCCAAAGTAATACACAGCAACAACAATAGTAATAAATTTAACTTACTAAATGCTTAGAGACTGCTTATCATAATCTCATTTAACCCTCACAAAAAGCTTATGAAGATGGATTCTTTTATTATCCCCATTTTATAGCTGAGGACACTAGCATAAAGAATTACCTAACTGACACAAAGTCACAGAAATGTAAGTGGTAGAACCAGGACTGAAATCCAGATCTGAAAGATTTCATGTTATGCTTTTAGATCAGTATGGCATTTTACATGTATATTTATAATAAGATCTCATTTAAATACAGTAATTTACCCTAGCATATTTCTTATCTTACTTTATTATTAGTTTACCTTCCTTAAATTCATATGATAATTTACTATTGAGAGAGGTAGTTCAGTCTTTTAGATCCAGTTTAAACTATTTTAAAAGGCATGAAAGACCAAATTATCTCTCCAGCCACCCTATAATCTTTACCACTTTACCCCTAGACCTGCTGCCTACTCCACCCTACAGCTGGATCTTATGTTCCAGTTATATTGAAAAATTCACAGCTTCACAAGGCAGACATAGCTTGTTCTCACTTTTTTTTTTTTTATTTATTTTATTTTATTTTTTTTTTTTCAACGTTTTTTATTTATTTTTGGGACAGAGAGAGACAGAGCATGAACGGGGGAGGGGCAGAGAGAGAGGGAGACACAGAATCGGAAGCAGGCTCCAGGCTCTGAGCCATCAGCCCAGAGCCTGACGCGGGGCTCGAACTCACGGACTGCGAGATCGTGACCTGGCTGAAGTCGGACGCCTAACCGACTGCGCCACCCAGGCGCCCCAGCTTGTTCTCACTTTTAAGTCTGCCATGCAGTTCTCTCTGTAGGCAACTCCCTCCCCACCTTATTCCCTCAACTCCTTATCAACCTTCAAGGACCGCTTTAGGTAAGGCCCCTCTGGAGAGGTCTTCTTAAGCATCCATCAATGCAAACTTTGTCTATATTTCTCCTATATTTACTTCTATCACACAATTTATCATACTGTATTATAAAGGTCAATTATTACCTGTGTCCTTTAGTGTGCCAGCATAATACCTAGCAACCAAAATTTTTAAAATACTAAGTGATGGAAGAAAAACAAAATGTTTGATATGGTTACCTGAAAAGATAATATATATGTATAAAGTTGACTCCAATTGCATCAACAGTATAATTAATAACAATCACTTTTGGTGCCTGGATGGCTCAGTCGGTTAATAACCATGATCTCATGGTTCGTGGGATGGAGTCCTGCATCGGGCTCTGTGCTGTCAGCGCTTGGGATTCTCTCTCTCCCTCTTTCTCTGTCCCTCCCTGCTCACTCTAGCTCACTCTCTCTCAAAAATAAACATTAAGGGGCGCCTGGGTGGCGCAGTCGGTTAAGCGTCCTTCAGCCAGGTCACGATCTCGCGGTCCGGGAGTTCGAGCCCCGCGTCAGGCTCTGGGCTGATGGCTCAGAGCCTGGAGCCTGTTTCCGATTCTGTGTCTCCCTCTCTCTCTGCCCCTCCCCCGTTCATGCTCTGTCTCTCTCCGTCCCAAAAATAAATAAATGTTGAAAAAAAAAATTAAAAAAAAAAATAAATAAACATTAAAAAAAATTATACAAAATATATTTTTAAAAATACCTATCAGTTTTAATACCTATTTGTTATTCAATTTGACACCTGATAGCAAAAAGTTACATATTTTAGTTAACTTTTAGATGTGTTAGTATGAAAAGTTGTAGAATATTTATCAAAGAATTGTATTATTTTAAGAGAATTTAACATTTTTTATTAAAAATGTAGTTCTATTGTTTCATAGAAGAGTATACTTATCAGAAAAGGAATGAGAGTAAACTGTTGAAACATCTTGACAAAGGTTTATCATTGATTATTATGAAAAAATATCTAAGCTGTACCACTGGTCATCAAATCTTGGTGACCTCTACCATGTCACTGAGACACAGTTTAATTTTTTCCCTCCTTGATATTACTATCAAAAGATGAAATTTATGCCCTTTCACCTTAGTTTATTATAATTGCTCTCGTATCCATGAATAAGCTAAATGTTTTGAAAGTCTATCTCTTTTTTAGCTTGTACCACCTTCTAAATTAGTAATGAGTTCTTCCATTAATTTAGAAATACTAGTTTTATCTTATTTCTCCGAATTTAAGGGATATCCCTCTCTACCATTCTACAAATTGAAAAATAGAGACTATGTTCATCTTATCCATAAAATTCACCACATAACAGTTAGTTTGCAATATAGAAGGAAGGTTAGTTTCTTCCTGATCAGTACAGGAATGAAATGTTTTGTATAAGATAAAGAACTACATTCTAGTTCACCCAGCATTAAGTAACCAAGCAAAGAATACTAGTTAAGTAGTAAAAAAACAAAAAAACCAAGTTTTAAAAGATATGTAAATCAACAGAATTTTAAATTCCACTTCTTCAAAGAATCAAATAGCAAGTAACAAAAGATACAACTACAGAAAGACAAGACACTAACACAATACTTTCTCAGTCCCTTCCCCCCTGATAATTCAGACAAGAATAGAGAATAATATAAAATTTTAAAGCAAACATTTTAAATCTTAACAGCTACTCTTCCTAAAATCATGGACTGAAATGTCTAAAATAAAAATAAAATACCAAAAAGACTAAGTTATCTCTAAAACTACATAAAACCAAAATGTAAAAGGATGTTTAATAAGATGTTCTCATAATAAAAACTACTATGAAGTACTAAATTAAAGTAATAAAACTAAAAAAAAAATCACCTTTAAATACATAAAACATGCCTTTCTTTCAAAGATCTTATATCACAATATCACAGATTTTCACAAAACTAGTCACTAACCTCTATTTTTTCATAATAAATTTAGTTATATTTACCTTCAGATCCCATGATGAAGTGATGGATATCAGGGCCTGTTGACATACGAGGTCCTTGACAGCTTTTTTCTATTATACCTCTAGGTGTTACCATTTTTATATGAACCACCTGTTTAATACAATGCACGATATAAATTCTACATATTTGTCAGTGAATGGTGTGTGTGTGTATACACACGTCCATATATATTTAAAAAAAACTCTACTTTTAAAAACATTGGATTAAGTGATAAATGATGACACCCTTCAGAATTCTAGTACCTTCTAATAATTCTTAGACTAAAAATAAGTTTTATATAACTTTAAAAGGGGGGGAAATCATTCTAATAATATTAATGGTTTGGGTATATTCATCATCTTAAAAAATGAAAAGCACTTTTTTTTTTTAATTAAAAAAAAATTTTTTTTAACGTTTATTTATTTTTGAGACAGAGAGAGACAGAGCATGAACAGGGGAGGGGCAGAGAGAGGGGGAGACATAGAATCGGAAACAGGCTCCAGGCTCTAAGCCGTCAGCACAGAGCCTGACGCGGGGCTCGAACTCCCGGACCGTGAGATCATGACCTGAGCCGAAGTCGGACGCTTAACCGACCAAGCCACCCAGGCGCCCCGAAAAGCACTTTTCTTTAAACCAAATTTAGTTTGGTTTAAAGAACTAAAGGATGAAAAAAATAAGCAATGGTCATATTTTAACAGGTTCATTCCTCCACTCGTTTAACAGTATTTATGAAGCACTATTATTCACATCAAGCACTGATCCAGATGCTTAGAATTCTAAGAAAAAATTTATTCTTGCCTTATTCCCACCCACAACTTATTTGCTTTGCCCACTTAGTAGAAAAGAGTGAAAAAAATGAAATATTAATTATGATCAGGTCAAAAATGGGATGAAGAGGGAGATGATGTGATTGAATTAAAGAGAAGAAAAGAGGGGTGCTTGGGTGGCACAGTCAGATAACCATCTGACTTCGGCTCAGGTCATGATCTCACAGTTCATGAGTTCAAGCCCTGCATGGGGCTCTGTGAGGACAGCTCAGAGTCTGGAGCCTGCTTCAGAATCTGTGTCTCACCCTTCTCTGCCCCTCCCCCACTCATGCTCTGTCTCTCTCTCCCCCTCTCAAAAATAAACATTTAAAAAAAAAAAAGAGTAGAAAAGAGATATGTGTGTAGTATAGGTCTCACACCACTAAAGAAGTAAGCATATTGAAGGGTCACTCAAAAATAGTTCCTGAGATCCAAATCAGGAAATGGTTAAGTGAAAATCCAACACATTTTTGCAATGCCTTTTTGACAGATAAACAAAAATAGTCTTATTTATTATTTAAGGAACTGAGCAGAGGACATCAATAATTCACAAAACAAAAACTAAAAATCACCAATAAGCACACTTTAAAAGTTTACGTTCAGAAGCAATTAAATAAATAAATAATTAAAAGACAAAAATATAAATAAAAGGTCCAGTAAAATAAAGATTCTCATAATGCTAGTGGGAATGTTGATTAACAATTTCTATGAAGCAACTTGGCTATAAAGACCCAAAGACACAAAAACATAAACATCTTGATGCAACAAATCAAGCTCTAGGAACCTGCCCAAAGAAAGTGATTAAAAAGATGTATACTAAAGAAATTACTAAAAAGGATACTTTCCCCTTTATTTTCTACAATTTTAAAATCAAGAATAATTTAAACATTCATTAATAGGGAGTTACTTTAATAAACTCTGAATTATTGGTAAAAGAATTATATGCATTCTAAAAACGATGTGCACATCTATGTTCATTTATAAGTTAATATATTGATAACAGTTTAAAGACTAGATCAAACACAGCATCATTCTTTTTTATATTAAAAGCTAGGTATACACATGTAAATAAGCACATTAGGATATGTGCTTATAATTTGTGATCTTAAGGATTTTCAAAAAAAGGATTAAAATAAATTACATGCTTTAGCAGTACTAAATGTTTGCTTAACTATGATAAAGTTTTTAACAATCCAATAGCAAAAGGATTAAATTCTCTCCTCTGAAATTGAATTTGCAAAAAAACCCACAAAATAGTGATTTCTAAAATATCCTCAATTAAAAAAAAACAAGGTAGTGCAAACATTTTAAGTGTTTATAATACACACTTAAAATAATTCTGCGCAGTGAATGTCATTCTACTTTACAGAAAAGGAAACTGAAATTTAGAAAGGTGATCCAATTTGTACAAGATCATACAACTATTCACTGGGAAAGCTACAGATGGAACAAATGATACCTAATCCCTAGCCAGGATGTCCATAGTTAAATTATTATCGCACTAATTCCAAGACCACTGGTACCAGATGAGTTTAAATAAAATGGGGTGCACATAAACCATTATTGGTGATACTGCCACCTACTAGGACATTTTCAATCAGGCTCTTTAATTGTATACAGAAAACAATTTTTAAGAAAATTAAGTATAAACTCTCCTAAGGCACAAAAAGAGTAGCAGTGATGAGATCACCTAAATAGACTAAAACCTTGGTAGCTGAAGACTGAGACTCCATGAGGCTTATAAAATAATATTTATACATTTTACAACTGATACTATGAAGCATCTACAAAGCTTAAATATCAGTCACTTGAAAAGGAGCACTCATAAATAATGATCACATTTATCTTTTAACTGCTTCCATTATACATAGTCAACTTTACTATAATCAAAAAGGGTATACTTTTGGTAGGGCTCTACCATCCAACTCTAAAAAAAAACCCTTTAATCACTTTATAATAATAGACTAATCAATTATTACATAATAACCAGAAAAAAATTTACCAGGTCCTCAATATTGCCATAGATATTCTTTTTCATGCCCGATGCCCGAGTAGATACCCATCCTCCCACAGTGCTGAATTCCAGGGAATCCGGTTCATGACCTGTACAATAACCACTTTCTTTAAGCTGAAAAACAAAAAAATGTAATATTTTACTAGTGAAAATGATCCCATTTAACACAGCACTCAACACATTAACTCTTCACACTTTAAAATGTCTACCTGTCACTGGTATTTGGACTCATTAAAACCTATATAGAAAAAGAAATACTTTTGTCATGCTCATCCAAAACAATTTTTAAGCTTTTGCCTAGTGGAAAACCTTACAAAACTGAAAAATGTGGACCAAAAGACAATTCCACAGGTTTGCTAGCCAATCTTCTTCATTAGATCCTTTTATTTTAAAATACCAACTACTCTCCCTACTTTGTTTTTAACCACAAAGACACAACTTAAGTACTTATGGAGATCAGATTATGCTTAAATAACTGCCAACTTCACCTAAACACTTTCAATAAATAAAGCACTTCATCTTCTGATCTCCCTACCCTAATATAATATGCAGCAGGCCTGCACAAAATCTAAGCAAATTGCCTGTACTTAATTCTCTCAAGGAGTCATGTGTTTTAATGTACAGCCATCTGGCTAGGTTTCCTGTATGTAATACCATCATTTATTTGTGATGCAGATCATGCATTCCTGTACATTAAATAGTCACTTGTTTCTCATTTTTCTATATTAGCTTGGCTTTGCCATCTGCACAGCACCTGAAGTTGAATGGATGCCCTTTACTGCAACACCACCAAAGCCATTCCACTGAAATCATTTTAAAGACTCAGCCATCTCATGTCAAATGGTACAGACACCACCATCTGCACATCCACTGTCTACTGCACTCAAGCCCATCAATCTGTATTGACCGTTTTGATAGTCATCCAGTTAAGCAACTGCTTCTATTTTTCAAGTAAGCCATGCAGAGATGTAGAATATGTCAGCTATGTTTGTATCTGTTAAGTATGGTGTAAAAGTTGTGATCCAAAGTGAGAGAACCTGGTAAGTTACAAATTATTTACTTTTCTAATTGTTTTGCTAGGAAAAAAAGATTTAGAAAGACATCAACTGTTAATAGATTATTTTCACTAAATATTCAAAATGTTTATTTAATTTTAAGAGGTTATTAACTACTCACAAATAAGGAGCTTAAATACATGAATGAACAATTTTAAAATGAAGATCATCAGACTGTTATTTTATATTTCTTTCTAGTTCCCAATCTATATTTGTACTATTTACTCTCAAAAAAAAAAAAAAAAAAGACCATTAGTACTCAATTTTTCTGAAATTAGAAGAAAAAGAAAAAACATTTATAGAGTGCCAGAAGCCGAGCTATCCAACCAGCCTGACAGCAGGGCCCGGGTGTGGACGGATCGGGACTGCAGGGCGGCCCACCGACAGTGAAGCTTCTTGTACTCCTGCTTTTGTGTAATTTGGCCTTAATAAAAGTACCTGGGGAATTGTCTGTTGGGGAACTGCCCAACAGGCCCCCTGGGAAAAGAACCATTGGGGAAGGAAATAAGGTTCCGCAAGGAAACTGTGCAGCCCTACATCTAGCCCTTGCCACCCCCTATAAAGACTCCTCTACCTAAAGGAAGGATAGCCCCATACATTTCCCAGCCAAGGAAGGAATAAATGGACTTAAAAGCCCCACTCCAGCAACTAAGGAGTGAATCTGTGGGCACAAGATACTCCAACCCCTAGGCCCACTTGGCCCCCAGGAGGCATTCCAGATGATGACTGAACCTAGTCGGTTAAAGTACAGAACGGTTCATTAGTTCCTAGGTGCATTGTCTCTCTGAGAATGCATAAGGCATGGGTTCCTAACGCCCTCTTGGCCTCCTCCTCACACTTGGACCGAGGCGAACACTTGTTCCTCAAACCACAAGTGGTTCAGGAAAATAACTAAGAGGTCATGTCCTGTAACTGTTCCACTTGAGGTGTTGAGAGATAGATGACCTTTCATGAAAACAGCAAAACAAATGCTCTACAGATTATAGATAAACATAGATACATAATGAAAATAAAGTAAGAAATTAATCAATAAGCAAAGGGCAGGAGGGAATGTTATGAGAAAATAACCATGTTATTCCTTAAAGGGTGATTATACATAGGAACATTTTTAGAATTAGATAATGCTAGAAAACATAGATGGCGCATGCTACAAAGAAATTGCTAACAAATATAATGCCACGTTTGCCACAACAAAGTGGCCTGCTTTCATAAACAACACACTGCTGTTGTCTGTGTCCACTTTTATTTTTGTTTTGTTTTATTTTCACTTTTTCGCCAACGCCGTTCATCCTTCGGGAACCTGCTGGAGCTGGACTCCGGCAATAGAGCCCTTAGATGCCCTAAGCACTAAACAGAGAGCTTTCACATATTCTCATGACAAAAATCTCCATGTTACCTACACCAAAGCAAATTAAATCTATACTGCTTCTGTAAGTACATCAATATTAGATGTAATAATATGCCTCTTATGTCTGGTAGGCTAGTTCATTACCTTCTCCAATTATAAAGTCATGTAAAGCTATGAAATGAGGATTAAAGAAAGAAAGAAAGAAAGAAAGGGAGGGAGGGAGGGAGGGAGGGAGAAAAAAGACTGTCTCTATGCTCAGGGAGCTCTACCCAGCACACCATTTTAAATCTACTTCTTTAAAACCTAACAACCTGCCTACTAGGTAAGTGAATAAGTGAATGGTTAAGAAGCTGAATTTGAAACTTGTCATTTATTATTATGCTTCCCAGAAAATTTGCATGCTACAGTACACTAATAAGAAACAATTTTTGGCATATAGTTAAGTGCTTAATTAATGGTATCTCTGATCATATACATTCAGCCACTTCTTTTAAAAGTCTGTGCCTTTGCTATGTCTTTGTTAATGCCATTAGCTGCTAAGAAAAATCTGAAGAAAGATTTACAGATTTAACTCATACAGTTAACCAAATATCCCTTTTAAACAAAATCACCTCTCCTCTCCATCTGTATGCCATAAAAAGGAATAAGAATATTATCTTACTTCTGTACCCCATTCAATATTAAGACAACAAATATTTACTGACTCCTTATGCTCTAAGCCTCAGAAATATTACCAAGAGCAAATCCTAGATTGTAGAGCTTGTTATTATACAAAGAAGGGACTGAAGTTAACAAGAAACATAATTAAATTAAGACAGAACAATTAGAAGTGTAATGAAAAAACTAAAAGTACAGCAGGGACATCTGCCTCTACCCAAGTTGAAGCAAAAAGGAACTAGATTTACCCTCTCACATGAAAAAAACAAAAAACCCCAAACAAAAGTCTTTAAACACTGGACATGAGGTAACAAAGGACTGCTTATGAGAAAGCAAATAAAGGAAATGAACACTATGACTGTCCCTGGCTTAACTCCTGGCTGCAATGCAGAGAAAGGGAATCCAGGCACAACTCTGGAAAACACTGTGAGGTGAGGAGATGGGAGTTTGGAGTTGTGGAAAACCAAAGCATTAGAATTCACAAGACAAAGTACCAAAGAGAAGAGAGCAGCACAGAGAGAGAACCCTGGAGACTGGCAGATGGTCCCCCTCAAGTAGTCAGCAGAGCAATGAAAAGCACATACAAGTGAGGAAACTACCCAGGACCCGAGGAAAAAATAATCCAAACTGATTACAGAAAAGTACCAGGACTCATACAGGGCCAGAAACCTGTTCCCACCAGCCTGACTTGGAATACTTTTCCTTCACAGAACATGAGGTAGAACACCCAGGATGGTCATTCCTCACTAATGAGGAATGATTAGTCTCAGATTGAGCACTTCTCTGAATCCACCTAAAAGATCATAGAAGCAATAACTAAAGGATCAAACTATTTCCAAATAACTACATCCCAGAAAAAAGCTAAAAAATACTTTTTATAGAATTGAAAAATATCTAAGACCTAGTAAGATAATATTCATGATGTCTGGTACTTAATAAAAAAATTACTAAGCATACAAAGAAGCAGGAAAACACAACCTATAATGAGGGAAATAATCATTATGAGGTGAATAATCAAAACCAACCTAGAACTAACAGAGACGTTATAATTAGCTGACCAGGACATCAGAATAGTTATTTAACTGTATTCCATATGTTCAAAGAGTCGACACAGAAAACACAGAAAGACCCAAATTAAACATCTAAAAAAAGTAAAAAATACAATGTTGGAGATAAAAGAAAAAAAAATACACTTGATGGGGTTAAGAGTAAAATATACTCAGCAAATAAAAGATTAGTGAACTCTAAGACATAGCAAAAGAAACTAAAGAAAAAACTGAAAAGAGCAGCAGTGAGCTGTGGAACTTCAAACAGCCTAATGCATGAGTAAACAGTCCCTAAAGGTCAGGTTAGGGAGGGAGGGACAGATATTTGAAGAAATAAATAATAGCCAAAAATTTTCCAAATGTGATGAAAACTATAAACCAAAAAATAAAGGAAGCTCAACAAATCTTCAATATAAGAAACACACAAAAAACTACACCAAGTCCATCACAATCAAAATATTCAAACAAGAAATAAGAAAATCTTAAAAGCAACCAGAGGAAAAAAACACAGAATGTACATATGAACAAAGATAAGGGTAACATCTAATTTCTTGTCAGAAACAGTAAAGTGAGACAAGAGCAAAGCAACATCTTTATATTACTGAAGGAAAAACACTGTCAACTTACAATTCTACACTCAGTTAAAATATCTTTGAAAACACAGGTGGTGACCTCGAACTAATAAGCAATTAAAGCAAGATTACAGGATACATGATTTATACACAAAATTCAATTGCTTTCCTATATACCAACAAGGAACAAGTGGAATTTAAAATTTAAAACATAATACCATTTATATTAGAGCCCCCAAAATGAAATACTTAGGTATAAATCTAACAGATGTGTACAAGATCTATGATGAAAACTCTGATGAATAAAATCAAAGGTTTAAATAAATGAAGAGATATTTCATATTCATGGAAGATTCAACATTATCAAGATGTAAGTTCTTCCCAAATTGATCTATAGATTCAGTGTAACAATCCCAACCAAAATCCCAAGTTATTTATAGATATTGACAAACTAATCCTAAAGTCTATATAGAAAGGCAAAAAAGCCCAGAATAGCCAACACAATTTGAAGGAGAACTAAGAGCCAGGAAGTAGACTGACACTGCCCAACTTCAAGAGTTACTACAAAACTAAGGAATCAAAACAATGTGGTTTTGGGAAAGAACCAAAAAATAGATCAATGGAACAGAACAGAGAGCCCAGAGATATACTTAACTGATCTTAGATAAAAGAGCAAAGACAAGGGGTGTCTGGGTGGCTCAATCAGTTGAGCGTCTGACTTCGGCTCAGGTCATGATCTCACGGTTCATGAGTTCGAGCCCCGCATTGGGCTCTGTGCTGACAGCTCAGAGCCTGGAGCTTGCTTCAGATTCTGTGTGTCTCTCTCTCTGCCCCTCCTCTGCTTCATGCTCTCTCCCTCTCTCAAAAATAAATAAAAACATTAAAAAAAATTTTTTTAATAAAAAAAAGAGCAAAGGAATACAATGGAACAAAATAGCCTTTCAATAAATATTGCTAAAACAACTAAACATCCACATGCAAAAAAAGAAATGAATCTAAAAACATCCATTACAAAAATGAATTCAAGTGGATTATGGATCTAATGTAAAATGCAAAATTATAAAACTCCCAAAAGATAACAAAGAAGAAAAGTGCAATGAACTTGGATACGATGTTTAGATACAACACCAAAGACACAATCCGTGAAAGAAATAACTGATAAGCTAGACTTCATTAAAATTAATTTTTTTTTCAATGTTTATTTATTTTTTGGGGGACAGAGAGAGACACAGCATGAACGGGGGAGGGGCAGAGAGAGAGGGAGACACAGAATCGGAAACAGGCTCCCAGCTCTGAGCCATCAGCCCAGAGCCTGACGCGGGGCTCGAACTCACGGACCGCGACATCGTGACCTGGCTGAAGTCGGACGCTTAACCGACTGCTCCACCCAGGCGCCCCGAGACTTCATTAAAATTAAAAATGTCTGCTCTGCAAAAATAATATAAGGAAATTATAAAACAAACCACAAGCTTGGAAAAAAAAATGGCCAAAGATAAAAATAATAAACCCACCTGATAGAAGATGGTTATCTCAAATAATACAAAGAACTCTTAAAACTCAACAATAAGAAAACAATCCAATTTAAAAATGGGCCAAAGATCTTAACAGACCTCACCAAAGATAGAAAATAAGCCATAAGAAAAGATGCTTCACATCATATATCATCAGGGAAACAAAAATTAAAACAACAAGATATCACCTATATGAACGGCCAAAATCCAGAACACTGACAACACTAAATGCTGATGAGGACATGGAGCAACAGGAACTCTCATATAATGGTGGTGGGAATGCAAAATGGCACAGAGCCTCTATGGAAGACTGTCTGGTGGTTTCTTACAAAACTAAACATACTCTTACCATCCAGAAATTCTCCACTTTGGTATTTACTCAAAGGAGTTGAAAACTTATGTCCACATAAAAACCTGCACACAAATGTTTATAGCAGCTTATTCACAAATTGCCAAAACTTGGAAGCAACCAAGATGTCCTTCAGTAGGTAAACAGATAAATAAGCTATGGTAAATCCAGACAACGGAAATTATTCAGTGCTAAAAAGAAATGAGCTATCAAGCCATGAAAAGACATGAAGGAACCTTAAATGAATTATTACTAAATTAAGGCAGCCAATCTAAAAAGGCTACATACTCTATGATTCCACCTATAAGACATTCTGGAAAAAGCAAAACTATGAAGATAATAGAAAGGTCAGAAGTTGCCAGGAGTAGGAGGGAGAGAGATGAGTTGAGGATTTTTAGGGTAGTGAAAATATTCTATATAATATTATAATGTTGGATACTTATGTCATTATATATTTGTCCAAACCTATAGAATATACAACACAAAAGTGAACTCTAAGATAAACTATGAGCTTTAGGTAATTATGATGTGCCAACATAGGTTCATCCTTGGTAAAACAAACAAACAAAAAACCCCACCATTCTGGTGAATGATGTTGATAATAGGGAAGGCTATGTTACGTGTGGGGACAGGGTACATATGGAAACCTCTGTACTTTCTTCTCAATTTTGTTGTAAACCTAAAACTTCTCTAAAAAACCATAAAGTGTTAAAAAAATGAAATGAAGATTTTTAGCAAACAAAAGTAGAAAGAATTCATGAACAGCAGACTCACACTAAAAATATTTAAAAGAAATCCTTCAAATTTAAGAAAGAAAACAAAGGAACAAAGAAAAACAGAAATGAACCAAAAAACAGATTCTTAACTATAGAGAACAAACTAATGGTTACCAGAGGAGAGGTTGGTGAGGGAATGGGTGAAAACAGGTAAAGAGTATTGAGAGTACTCTTATCATGATGAGCACTGATTAATGTACAGAACTGCTGAATCACTGTACTGCATCTCTGAAACTAATATAACACTGCATATTAACTATACTGGAATTAAAACAAACTTAAAACAATAAAAATAGAGGGGCGCCTGGGTGGCTCAATCAGTTTATGTCCGACTTTGGCTCAGGTCATGATCTCGTGGTCTGTGGCTTCAAGCCCCGCGTTGGGCTCTGTGCTGACAGTTCAGAGCCTGGAGACTGCTTCAGATCCTGTGTTTCCCTCTCTCTCTACTCCTCCTCCCCCCCCCCCCAAATAAATAAACATTAAAAAAATAAAAATAATAAATAATAAAAGAAGGGAGCGCTTGGCTGGCTTAGTCAGTAGAGCATGCAACTCTTGATCTCAGGGTCACAAGCTTAAGACCCATGTTGCATGTAGAGCTTACTTAAAGATAAATACAATGCTGTCACAAAAAATAATAAAAGAAGTCCTTCAAGCAGAAGGAAAATAACATCAAATGGAATTAAAAACATTGGAAAGGGTAACTAGATGGATAAATATATAAGATATTTTCTTTTGTTATTTAAATATCTTTAAAAGAAGATAATTGATTATTTCAACAAAAGTAGTAATAATATATTGTAGGCTTTATACCATATGTAAAAGCAGAATATATGACAACAATAGCACAAAGTAGATGAAGGGAAAATGAATATAATACTGTAAGGTTCTTCTACTAAACTCTGAAGTGGGATGTTATATTATCACTTGAAGATAGACTGTTTTAAATTAAAGACATATACTATAAACCCTAAAACAACCTTTACAATAAAACAAAACAAAACGTTATAGCTAATAAAGAAACAAAACAGATAAAATGGTATCAAAAAACATGTTTAATCCAAAAAGTTAGTAAAAGTGGAAAAGAAAAAAAAACAGATGGAAAATACAGAAAACAAATACCAAAATGACAATTTAAACTGAACCACGTCAATAAACTACATTGAAGGTAAATAGTCTAAATATCCCAATTAAAGGTAGAGACTGTCAGGTTAGATAAAAAGGAAAAGACCCAATTTTATGGTGTCTACAAGAAAATTTTTAAGTATAAAAATAAAAATCAGTTAAAAGAATGGAAAAAGGAAAAGATATCCCAAGTTAACAACCATCAAAAGAAAACTGGAATGGCTATTTTAATATTAGATGAAGCAGATTTCAGAGGAAAGAAAATGGTTCATTAATCAAGATGAAAAGAAGAAAACTGACAGAACTGCAAGGAAAAAAAAAAGACAGGTCTACAATGATAGGTGATAGGTTAATTCTCCTCTCTCAATAAATGATAGAACAAGTAGACAGAAAATAAGAAAAAATATAGAAGACCTAAACAACACTGTAAATCAATTTGACCTAATCAACAATTGTAGACTACTCTCAACCAATAGCATCAGAAGACAAATTCTTTTCAAGTATAGATAGAACATTCTTAAGACAGACCTTACTGTGGGCCATAAAAGAAATACCAATTAAGTTGAAAAGATTCGTATCATATAAATGTTTTCTGAACACAATGATATTAACATGGAAATCAGTAACAGAAAGATGCCTGGAAAAATCCCCCCAATAATTAGAAATTAAACAACTTGTAAGTATCCAATGGTCAAAGAAAAAAATCAAAAAGGAAGTAGAAAAATACAGTACTTTGAAATGAATGAAAATGAATAGACATATCAAAATTTGTAGAATACTACTACAGCAGTAGTTGGGGGAAATTTAAAGTAATGAAAATCAGCTTTATTTAAAAAGAGGAATGGCCTCAAATTACCTTATCTTCCCCCCTAACACACAAAAAAGAATTCAACAAAATACAAAATCCATTCCTAATAAAAACTCTGAAAACTAAAACAGAAAAAACTTCCTCAACTTGATAAAGGGTATCTACAAAACCAAAGCAACAACAACAACCTATAGTTAACATCACACTTAATGGTAAAGGACTAAATGCATTTCTCCTAAATCAGGAATAATGCAAGGATGTCCACTTTCACTTCTTTTCAACATTGTATTAAGCACAAACCACCACAATCAGGTGAGAAAAGGGAATAAAGGCATACAGATTGGAAGGAAAGAAGTAAAACTGTCTTTATTAAGAAAGGACATGATCATATATATAGAAAATCCAATAGGAGCTATAAGAAAACTTTTAGAATTCATGAATTTAGCAAGGTTGTTAGATATAAGATCTGTACACAAAAATCAATTGTATTTCTACACTTTTTTCTTGTGTACTTTTTTAGTAATCTCTAGACTCTCAAATGTATTTACACATATTAATAAAGAACATTCAGAAACTGAAAAAAATTTTTTTTAGGTTTATTCATTTATTTTGAGAGAGACAGAGAGCACGAGTGGGAAAGGGGCAGAGAGAGCAACGGGAGGTGGGGGGGAGAAGAGAGAGAGAGAGAGAGAGAGAGAGACAGAATATCCCAAGCAGGCTCCACACTGCCAGCACAGAGCCTAATGTAGGATTTGAACCCATTAAGCTGCAAGATAGTGACCTGAGCTTGAAAACCGAGAGTCAAACGCTTAACCAACAGAGCCACCCAAGTGTCCCCCCCACGCCAAATTTTTTAAATACCATTTACTATAGCATCAAAAATATATATAATACTTAGGGATAAAGCTTATTTTAAAAAACATGAAGGATTTTACAAAAAAAACACAAGATACTACTAAGAGAAATTATAGACATAAAAAAAACTAGGGACATACCATGTTCCTGGGTCAAAAGAATCGATATTATTAAGAGGTCAGTTCTCCCCAAATTGACAAAGAGTCAATGCAATCTCAATCAAATCTCAACAGGCTTTTTTTGTTTAAAAAAAAGTTCACAGGTGATTATAAATTTCATAGGGAAATACAAATAACCTAAAATAGCCAAAACAACTTTGAAAAAGATTTATGATACAGCTGCAGTGATCCAAACTATCTGGTACTGGCATAAAGATATACAAAAGATCAATGAAACAAAATAGAGCCCAGGATGCACACATATATGGACAATAAACTTTTTATGATGGTGCTAAGTCAAATGAAAAAAGGGTAATCTTTTCAACAAATGGTGCTGAAAATACTGGATAGCCATATGCAAAAAAAAAAAAAAAGAACTTCAATCCATCCTTTGCACCATACATAAACATTAACTCAAAAACCTTCAAAACTCATCAGAAACTTGAATGTAAAATAAAAACTATGAAACTTAAATGGGAGAAAATCTTTGTATCCTAAGCTAAAGCAAAGCATGACAGCAACAGCATGATATATAAAGTAAAAACTTAAATATGTTTTGAAACTCATCAAAATAAAAAACATCTTTTCTTCAAAAGACTCTGTCAAGAGAATGAAAAGACAAGCCACAGACTGGGAGAAAATATTTCTGAAGTATATACCTGCAAAAGGACGTATATCCAGAATATGTAAAGAATTCTCAAAACTCAACAATAAGAAAATAAACAACCCAATTTAAAAATTGGGCAAATAACTTGAACAGACACCTCACCAGAGAAGATATATGGATGGCAAATAGCACTTGAAAAGATGTTCAACATCACTACTAACTAGAAAAATACAAATTAAAACCACAATGAGATACTGTAACACATCTACTAGAATGCCTAAAACATTAACAAATATTGGAGAAGATGTAGAGAAATTGGAACTCTTACACAGTGCTAGTAGGAATATAAAATGATGCACTCTGGGAACATGTTTGGTAGTTTTTCAAAAATGTAAATATGTACCTACCATTTGATTTAGCCATTTCATTTTTTGATTTTTACCCAAGAGAAATGAAAGTATATGTCAATACAAGGATTTGCACATGAATGTTCATAGCAGCTTTATTTGTAACAGCCTCAAACTGGAAATAATCCAAATATTCAACAATAAGTGAATGGATAAATAGTCGTATATCTATATGATGGAATACTACTGAGCAATAAAAAGGAATAAACTAATTGATACATGCAACAATATTCATTAATCTCAATTATGCCTAGCGAAAGAAGTCATACCCTCAATCTACCCTCAAAAAGAGTGCATGATTAGATTTAGTACAACTGTAGCACATTTGAACAAATCTACAGTGATAGAAAGCAGATCAATGACTGCCAGGGGTGGGGTTAAGACTGGGATAGAGAGGATTATAAAGAAGCAAGAGTAAATCTTTAGGTTTGGTACATGTGTTCATTATCTTGATTGTGGTGATGGTTTCATGGTTATACTTGTGTACCAAAACATATCAAGTTGTAAATTTTATTTATTTTTATTTTTATTAAAAAAAATTTTTTTTTCAACGTTTATTTATTTTTGGGACAGAGAGAGACAGAGCATGAACGGGGGAGGGGCAGAGAGAGAGGGAGACACAGAATCGGAAACAGGCTCCAGGCTCTGAGCCATCAGCCCAGAGCCCGACGCGGGGCTCGAACTCATGGACCGCGAGATCGTGACCTGGCTGAAGTCGGACGCTTAACCGACTGCACCACCCAGGCGCCCCTCAAGTTGTAAATTTTAAATAAGTGGAATTTATTGTATGCCAGTTATACCTCAGTGAAATTATTATAAAGTGAAACAAGAACAAATGACTCCAAGGATATTGCCCCAAGCTGCACAAGAACTGAATTCCCATCAACTGAGAATGAGGATAAAGAATAAGCAAATTGTGAAGGGAAAACGGAAATTCAATTTTTAAAATATTGAGTTTAAAATGTCTATTATATATGCAAAGTGGAGACATCAACAGGGCAACTGAAAATATAAGTCTCTATAGAGTTCAAGAAAGAATTCTAAGATGATGTTATAAATATAGAAGTCTTTGGCACATAAAAGGAATATTTAAAGTCAGCTGTGCTTCAATGAAGTACAGATAGTGCTCAATAAAAATTAGTGAAATGAATAAAAGTTCTAAGCACTTTACATGATTAACTTATTTCTTCCTAAAATATATATAAAGTAGGAATTATTACCTCTATTTCATAGATAAAGAAACTAAGGCACAGGGAAACGAGTCCTTGGGAGTAAAAACATAAGTCACACATCCCCAGACTATTAACTAATAAAATACAGTAGCCAAAACTTTAATAAGCCTAGAAACAAATTCCCAAATCCACAATTGAAATAATAATGACCTCTCTTAAATTTTATATATATTAAAATCAGTGTAAATCTATAAACTGAAGAGATTAAAACCTGTGCTACCCAGCTAATACATTTGTGTCATTTAAGAATTTCTAGAAGGAAAAAGCAGGATGTTTTAAGCTGGTTACCTCAGCTGATTAAGAAACTGAAGGGTACAGAAGTTTAATGAGGAAAAACTTGAACTGGGATTGAAACAGCTATAGAAACTACATTACAGTCTACTGGAGGCAAAAAAGAAAGTTCTATATTGGCATTTAGGGAAATGAACTAGTAGGTAAAATATCAGAAGTTCCTAGTCTAGGAAAATGTCATTTAAATTTCAAGGAAATATGTTCGTTGAATTTTAATTCTAACCTTTAAAAAAAAAACTTGGAAAGGTTAAAATACTACATCAAATGCTATAATCAAAGACATAAAATTAGAGACATGAAAGGCCACTTTTTGTTATAAAAAAATTGCTGTGTTGCTAGGGCCTCATTCAGACATAATGGAAGACTAATACAGGACTTTTTACAGGTTTTTTTTCATTAAATACTATTATTCTGCCCCACTTAAGTTCATTGTGTGTGTGTGTGTGTATTAAGTTCATTATATTATAAACTATAGTAATTAACAAAGGTAATTACTTTGACTTCTATAAAACCTTGACTTATTGAAGATCTTTAACACTGCCTCAACCAATATGTTCAATTTCATCCAGTTCTTAGTTCATTAAATCAAAAATAAAGATAATAATCTAATATTTTTTTCAAAGCCTTTCATCCAGGAATGGTCAGTGGCATACCAATTTCATTCAACTTTTTACCAAGAAATAAGGAAAAAGACAATTAAAAAAAGATCGACAACCATCTCATCTCCATGTCCCATTAAAATGTAGAAGGGAGGAGTCTCTGTAACTCAAGTAGAACAAAGTGGTCAGTATTATTAACAACAAATTAAACTTTCTGATTTTTATTTACAACAGCTGAGTTATAGTCATCCTGACCATGTTTGTGGAGGTTGAAAATCAATACATTTTAATAATTACATGCTTAGAATCCATGAAAGGAACCTCAAGCTTTCCAAAAATTCATCAGGATACCAAAAAGTGTTACAAGGTCTCCAAGAGTTTGACTAATTCATGAGATGGGCAGTTTTCAATGAAATTAGGCACTGAAAAGTTCAATTAATAGCAAATACCAACATCTACCCAGTTGATCCAATTTATCATCAACTTCTGAGAATTCTATGTCCAATATGTTTCACTTTGCTCCATTTCTACTCTTTTATTGTCACTATCAGTTCTTGCCTGAATTATGCCAGAGCCTCTTACCCACCTTCATGTGCCCCTCCATCTATCCTCCACACAGGAGCTAGCCAGAACTACCTGAATACAGAGGTAAAGTTCACACTTCTAGAAGGGGCTTTATAAGGCTCCTTTATAGTCTGATCTCTTCATGTTTTCCTGGCTTCATCCTCTACCACTGCTATACATACACCCACCCAACATGTAGAATGTGTGTTCTCCCACACACACACTAGACCTCAGCCACACTCAGCTGTCTGCAGGTCCCCAAGAGCAACAGCTGCCCTTCACTCCCATTAACTTTTTTGCTTTCACTTATCCTGAAGTCTCATTTTAAAAGCTGCATTCTCTGCAATACCTTCTTTGTCCAGTTCCTTCCCTCCTAACCCCATATGAGCCACAATACCCTGCATTCAGCCTTCACCTTGCAATTCTCATTCTGAATCATAAGTGTCTATCTAATTTTCTATTGTAATGTAAGCTTTCCAAAGGTAAGGGATGGTGTCTTATTCACTACTGTATCCTCAGTATCTAGCTCAATGCCTGACCCACAATAAAAGCTGAACAAATTTGCCCAGTGAATGTACTATGAAAGGTACTCCATTCATAGAGAGGACATACAGCAATTTTGAAAATGTTAATTAAAGAAAGTAACATACCTGTCTTTCCAAATCCTGTCCTGTTATACCAGCCTCTACATGAGCTGTCAGATTGTTCTCATCAACCCAGAGGATTCGATTCTGTTGCAAATGAAGAAAAAATTCTCATCTCTATGAACTATTGACATTTTCTCAGGAAATACAGCTTCCTAATTCAAGGTAGCAAGTTACAAGACAGAAAATAAGCAAGTAGGGTTACCCTCACTACAAAATTCCATTTATCCCAGACTATAAAACATGACAGACATAGAAACTTAGGCAGTATATTGCACAACAGTTGGTTTAAAAGATAGACTCTGTCTTTATTCATTATCAATTTGAATTAAACTGTACTTACCTTACGCAAATTATTTAACTGTCTATTTTTAGTGCTTCCTCATTGTACAGTGTGAATAGTAATACTACTCATAAGGTTGGTGTAAGGATTAAATGAGATGCTGCGCATAAAAGCTTAGCATATGGGGGCACCTGGCTGGAATAGTTTGTGAAGTGTACAGCTCTTGATCTTGGGGTTGTGGGTTTGAGCACTCCACACTGGGTGTAGAGATTACTTAAAATAAAATCTCAAAAAAAAAAAAAAAAGTCTTAGCATACAAAGTTCCTGGCATTCTGTAAATACCATCTGCACTACTATTAATAGTTATAAATCATATCTAATTTAAGAATATCAGAAGATGGCCATTGTGAGATTAAAAAAAGACATGTGCATATAGTAAATGGCATTCCTACTATATTTTTAATCCAAAATAGGGCCAGAGGCTCTGGGTAGGAAACAAAGCACACCCCTGCCTCCTACTTGAAAAGAAGAAACTGAATATCATCTGGCTCAACTTACAAAATGTTTACAGAATGTTTTTGACATTCTTATTTGACCTAATTTTTTATATGTATGAATTACTTTGTACTATTAAAGTCAGACTTCTTTTCCCTTCTATTTGGCTGAGCAAACAGATTAACATACAGACCTTCTTCTGGATCCCACAGAAGCTTTCTTTGCACTTTGATATTTTCAATTTCATGGCAATAACTAATGCAGGTAAGTCTAGCTAATAACAAAAAGGAAAGAACGCAATAGACAATATGAAAATTGTCTGCTTATAGTCCAAATTTGAACACATACAAATAACTGCACTGTTTAATTCACAGGATTATGATAAACATTAAATAAGATGACATATGTGAATGTAATTTTTGTTTTATGTTATGTAAAGCTATCATTTTAATTATACTCTCACAATAAGACATAGTAATTTCAATATAACTATGGCAAATGAGTCTTTTGGTCTGTACTAAACTATAAGGTAAAAAGACAGAATCCAGTAATCTGAATAACTTATACACTTCTCCCCTAGTAGACTGGTTGTTAAAGTGATTACATGCTTGTGGTAATTATACACTTTGTATCTACCAGTGGTCCCAACATATTTTTGGTAGATCAAAGAAACTGAAAGGAGGCAAAGAAAAACAAACAAACACCTTTATGGGCACTCATAGAGAAACCTATAGAAAATATATAGGATACCCTATTATATCTAGTATACACTACCCAATACAAGTTAATAGTAAAATAAAAACTTTGAGATCAATAGGTCTTAGTATTATTGTAGATATTTAAGTAGAAAACTGGCATTACTAATTATCATATTTTGTACATATTGTACCAGAAGTACTCGTGCAAAATCTTGCACACATACCTTATCAACTTCAAAGCAAATCACAATTATAAGTACCACCCATCCACTACAATATTTAGGAGAGTTTAACATTAAAGGCAGTGAATACACAAGGTTTTTCTACAAAATAAATGGTTAAAATTCTGCCATTTAAAATTCTGCTACAGAATTTTCAGCATCTATCTACTCAATGTAAAGACTTTTATCTCATTTAATCTTCACAATTACTTTCTGTATTATTACTATTTTACAAATTCAGTAACAGATTTAGTGGTATATTTGTACACAGTACACAGAAATTCAAAAACATTCCAAAGTCTATTCCAGAACAGGCTACTCTTAGGTAATCTTCTAAGGAAGATTCTTCTCTTAAACTCAGAGATAAGGACAAAGGTTAATGGGAAACTTTACAGAATAATCAGCCTATCACCATCTGAACCTGCTGATTAATTTTAGCAATACTTTAAGTGGACAAACAGATATTATGTGTGATGTGACATGACATAAAAAAATATGTCATCATCTACAAGATATCCTTGCTGAAAAAAACTTTTAAAGCTATGCCTGAATCTAACTAGACTTTATATCTAACTTCCAGGTCAGAGGACATACAAAACCTAGAGGAAGAGTTAAATGATACCAAGATGAAGTGACAGGCAAATTCAAAATATGATATAATTTATACTACAAATCACCTAGTTCCTCCAAAAGTCAGCAATATTCAAAAAAGAAGAAAGATAAAATGGGACTTAAGGAAACAACCAAAAGCTAACGTGGGTCTTGTCTCAATCCCCATATGAACAGATGAAGTATAAAATAAAAACAATTTTGAAACCACTGTAAAATCTGAATGTGAAACTCTATGTTAAATGACACAAGGAACTGTTTTTAAGTTTGACAGGAGCAACAATAAAATAGTGAGAAAATGTTCTTTTAAAAACAGATACACAGAATAACTAAAACTATCATTGTTTGTGGGGGTGTAAAATGGTGCAACTACTCTGAACAAAGACCTGGAAATTGCTTGTAAAACTGACATGTACCTACTATGATTTAATTCCACTCTTACATATTGACCTAATAGAAATGAAAGCCTATGTTTACAAAAACACCTATTCAAGAATATTCATAATAACTTCATTTATAAAAGCCAAACCTGGAAAGAGCATAGGTGTCCATCCATAGAAAAATGGATAAACAAACTATGGTATAGTTTTATAATACAGTATCACTCAACAGGAAATAGAAATGCACTAGTGATAAACTCAGGAACAGAGTAATCTCAAAAACATTATACTGTGTGAAAAAAACCTGACACCAAAGAGTATGTAGTATATGATTCTGTTTATATGAAGTTCTAGAACTAAAAGTGATTTACTCTGGGTGATCGAAGAGGGCTGGGGATTTGTTCGGAATTTTCTGAAGTCATAGAGATTTGACTAGCACAGGTGTAGACATTTGTCAGAACTCACGGAAATGTACGCTTAAGACGTGTGTATTTTATGTAAACATGTCTTTTACCTAAAAAAAAGAATTATAAAAAATCATAAACTTTCGATCCTAGTAATGATATACAAGCCAAAGTATTTGGGGGGAATGGTAGTGATGTCTACTACTTTAAAAAATATCCAACAATAAGATCGGTTCATAGATGGACAGAGGGAAAGAATGATGGTGGTGGGTATATGAGTGTTCATTGTAAATTTTTTTCAACTTTTCTGTGTGGTTAAACATTTTCATAATAAAATGTTACAAAAGGAAAAAAACAGATACACAGAAATATTTACTTGTAAGTAGCATAATATCAGGATTTGCTTTTAAAATAGTAGAAAAACGGGGGCACCTAGGTGGCTCAGTCAGTTGAGCGTCCACCTTTGGCTCTGGTCATGATCTCACGGCTCTTGGGTTCAAGCCCAGTGTCAGGCTCTGTGCTAACAGCTCAGAGCCTGGGGCCTGCTCCAGATTCTGTCTCCTTCTCCCTCTGCCCCTCCCCCACTCACACTCTGTTTCTGTCTCTCAAAAACAAATAAACGTTGGGAAAAAATAATAAAATAAAATAGTAGAGAAACAAAGGAAGATAAAGCCAATATTACAAAATGTTAATAATTCCTTAATCTAGAAAATGGATATACTATTTTACTTTGCCATTTGAAAAAAATTTCTAATTAATTAAATTTTAAAAACCTGTTTATACTAATGAAGGAATATGCAACCATGAATATTGTTGTTCATATAAAGATTAAATTCATACCCAAATTAAAGCTTTAATATGGCACAATGTCCAACTCTTGGACCACCATCAGCCAACATGTCACAAAATAATCCTATCATTCAAATTAGCTCTTTATTTTTCCACAAGCAAAAATGCAACAGCATTAAAATTTGGGGGGACAGGAGGCACCTGGGTGGCTCAGTCAGTTAAGCATCTGACTTCAGCTCAGGTCATGATCTCACAGCTCGTGAGTTCGAGTCCCGCATCGGACTCTTCTGTGCTGACAGCTCAGAGACTGGAGCCTGTTTCATTCTGTGTTTCCCCTCTCTCTCTGCCCCTCCCTGCTCATGCTCTGTCAAAAATAAACAAACATCTAAAAATATTTTTAAAAAACTGGGGGGACAGGGGTGCCTGGTTGGCTCAGTCAAAATCCAACTCTTGATTTTGGCTCAAGTCATGAACTCATGGTTTGTGAGGTCGAGCCCTGTGCCTAGCCTCGGGCTCTGTGCTGAGAGAGTAGAGAGCCTGCTTGGTATTCTGATTCTCTCTTCCTCTCTCTCTCTGCCCTTACCCCCTTTCTCTCACAAAATAAATAAAGAAAATAAACTTTAAAAACAAATTGGGGAGACAAGTTTTGGTGTTCCAAATTAACTTTAAACAATATTATGTGTTTTGCTTTTAACAATACAAATCAGGTCATTTACTATATCAATAGTCCAATCCATGACTCTCAAATTATCAATTTCTCAGGCTAATTTGGTAGAAACCACCAATATCTGTGCCTAAAAGTGAGTGAACTAAGCTTTCTGGGACCTGAAGACAAGGGTGAAATATAATGATGAAATAAATTTAAAACAAAATGAAAAATATACCTTTATAATGACAACTAAGACTGAGTCATAAGGAGTTTTTTAAACCAAACATTATCTTCAAGTAAGTCTAAAATTTTCATATACCATTTGTGAAGTGTCCAAAGAAATAATTGTTCTTGTCTCATCTGCAGGACACATTAAGCCGTATGATACACTTGTTCCTCCTGCCAAAATAGGAAACAACAATGCTATGTTTAATATTCTATTTTTTAAGCTAAGTTTCTAGGGCAAATTCCTAATACAAAGTATACAAATAGGCCCACTAGAAAAGTAATACCTATTTCTACTTTGCAAAATGTAATTTGCAAATGCTAACACACTAAAAGCAAACTCACCTTTATTTTATGCTGCATGCCAAAATGAAGAAATATTATGGAGCTGAAAGCAATGGGATATGGCTCCATCCCCTGGGCACACTCAAGTGAAGCCCCTAGCAATTTGTGAAACTCCAAAAACATGATTAGAAAAGTTCTAAGCTAAAGATTACTGTGGAGATATCGCTTAAAAGAAAAAATACCCTTCCTAATTCAACTAAAGACACCTTACCTTAATTATGAGATTCATTTATCATTTGAAATAATATATTCTCATACAAAAAGACTTTAATAAACTAGAATATAAACAAGTTAAAGTTGCCTGGATTACACAATATTCAAACAAATTTATATGTCAATAGTGAAAAGATGATTTTAATATAGAATAAATAATATATAGAAGTATGTAAACAAAGTACTCCTGTTTTATATTAACATTTGTTATCAAACGAAAAATGCTTTCTTAATACCAGTACAAAATAATACCGTGTTCTCAGTAAACACTATTTGCTTATCACAGTCCTTTGATGTCAGAAAAATATTTCCCTGAAAGTGACACTGTAGGGCCTTTTCTCCATGAATTTAATTCAACCCAAATTATAAGCGGAAGAAGGAATCTGGAGCTCCTGATTTGTTGGGGTCCCACTTCCATTCCATCAATGCTAACTGAGTCAGTGAAGGCAATTTCCTTTGGCTTGTGTAAGTTATTAAAAAAATGTGGTTCATAAAAGATCAAGAGAGATCAAATTTGTCTTTAAATGCAAAGCAATGCTGTTTTTCAACATTAAAAGGTATTGTGATCTCATCATCATTGCCTTAGTTGATCTTTCACACTGCATAGCATTCTTCCCCAAAAGTATACACTGGGTATATTTAGCCTTTGAAAAACAACATTCTCTCCATAAAGACAAAGGTTATAAAGTAATTGCTAAAGTGGGAACATTTTCTTGTTTAAGCATTAAGTCACAGCGTCAACTAGCATCCACATGGGAAAGAAGCCATGAGCAACATGTCTCAAACAGTTCAGGTAAACAGACCTACTATAAAATGAGCAACATAAACCAATTTTTCAGAAAAAACATATCATAATTACAAGAATGTTTGCTTTCAAAGGGATTGCACAAATATTTAGAATATAAATATCTTAAATTTAAAACAACACATTTACATAATATTAAAATTCAAAAGGCATAATACCTACCACCAATTGGTATGATACAAAGGTTATATTTGCACGCTAGATTCACAATCTTAACTACATCATCATGACATGCTGTTGAGAAAAGGGAAATAAATTAATAAAAGGGACATGAGTAAACGCTAGGTAACCCTGCAAAATGAGGGTCTATTAAGTTCTTTAGTGTCTTTTTCATCATTTATGTACTCTTTAACACATTAAGTGGCTACATTAAAACAAAATGTTTATTATTTACCTTTTTAACTTCTTGTTTTGAAATGATTTCATACTTACAAAAAAGTTGCAAATAAGGTACAAAAAATTTCCTTCACCCAGCAGCCACAAATATTAATATCTTACATAACTATAGTTCAATTAACAAAACCAAGCAATTTACACTTACACGATACTATTAACTAATTTACAGACCTTATTCAAATTTTGCCAATTGTTTCACTAATGCCCCCTTTTCTGGAACTGCCAATCACAAGCTGCATTTAGCTGCCATGTCTCCTTACTCTTCTTTAATCTAAGACAGTTCCTTGGTCTATTTTTGATTCTCATGACCTTGACACTTTTGAAAAGCACGGGTCAGTTATTTCATAGAATCTCTCTCAATTTGGGTTTCTATGTCTCCTCATGGTTAAATTCAGGTACACAGTTAGGCAGGAATTCCACAGAAGTGATGCTGTGCCTTTCTTAAGAGCTACATCTAGAGGCACATGATACAGACAGGTCTCATTTCTGGTAATGTTAACTTTCATCATTTGGTTATAAAGAAATCTGCCAGGTTTCTCTACTGTAAGAATGCTTTAATTAGTAAGTATCTTGTAGGGAGACACTTAATCTATATAAATATTTCTCATCATACTTTCACCCACTTATTTTTGCATTCACTGATGGTGTTTCATTCTATTTTTAAACAAATTTTAAAATACTATACATAATATACCACATATATTCCTTTCTATTGTACACAACTAGCAGAGTACTCTTTATCAGAGTGTAAGCTATACAAGTAACAAATACCTGACAGCAGGCGACTTTAAATACAAAGCATAAGATGCTAAACCTCAATTTGGCTAGCAAGAGGGCATTAAGCCAGGGAGCTGGCATGGCAAAGAAACTATCTGAGAAAGATTAATCTCCTGATAACACGGAATGGCAAAGAAGAGAAAAAGACTTGAGGCAAGGAAATTATGCAAAAATCAGGTATTATTTGCTAAGGGATTGAAAGGGAAATTTAAGGATGTAAAATATACAAATGAATATCCATTTATGAAAGTAAAAATACTGGTCTATAAAAGTTATCATTTCTCAGGTTTGTTTAAAGCTAGGAATATGTCATTTGTATCATTCCAATTTTTAATGAAGATTCACTTTCAAGCTTTCAGATTAAATTTATAAAACTTACTATTTGTGATAAAAAAATGTATTCAATGGAATCCTAGTTTATTAATAACTAATAAAATACCCAAACATGACTATAAAAAACCTTTAACAAGGCAAAACTACTTCTAGGATTGTCAACTAATCAAAAGGTTTCGTTGACCACGTTATCTGACATGGCACTCCTTCATCCCACTGCTCACCTAGATTCTTGAGGTATGAAACATGATGATAAAGGGAATATTTTAGAAAAACTAACCTCTCATGAATATATATAGGGTGACCTGGAAGAACAAGAAACTCAAGGTATGAGAGAGAACATTATAGACTGCTGCGAAAATTCAGCTATGTATTGGTAAGGGCCTGGTTTGAAAACTAACATGGAAAAAAAAAATAGAAGGACAAGGTTGGTAGGGACTGCCATACAGAACGGATTTTATAGAACAAAGAAACTTTTGTACAACAACTAACTCTGCATGTTTCCTAAATCTGGACTTTTAGAAATATCTGTATTTTCTAAAGTAAGACACACATTTTCATTATGGTAAATCCTCAGTACTTTAATATTCAGACACATGAAGAACATACCTAGAAAGCACACTCCAAGTTCTACTTAAGATTTATCAAAAGATTGTCTATTAAGGTTTCCTATGATAAACAAAAATTGATAAATTTTGCTTTCATTTTTTTCCAGTAAAAAAATGGAATAAATCTTGCCCAAATCTTGGTAATGAAGTAGCCTAAAGCTACTAAAAGAACACTAGAAGAACATACCCCACAGGTATCAACAAAGTAATTTAATCTCAGCTACACAGGCTCTTGCATTTTCCCCCTACATATGTCACCTCCCTCCTACCTCCATATTAAAGTATGCTTTTTTTCCCCTCAGATATTCCCTGTGAAGTAGAGGGATCACAACTAAAAACAGATGAGACAATATTTTGAAAAATAAAATACTCCCTATACTCCTTTATGGAGTTTGAAGAGGAAAAAGGATCAGATCACTGGAACTTTTGTAAAAGGTAATTATGGACAGTAAGGTACAAATATGCCAATTCTACCTTAAATTTTCTACTAAAAGAGATGGGTACAAAAATCATATATATAAATATACTGCCTAATCATCAGCAAGAGCAAAATAACAACACAAAGCTCATCCTTCTTCTATCTCAAGCCAAAATCAGGAATGAAATTAATGTTTCAGAATTTAACTGTTTATATCAAAGACAATGGGTATCTTAAACAACTTGTTTCACCATTTGAAGACAATGCTTGTTAGCCCATGAAGTGATATCAACAAATTACTTACTAGTTTATAGTAATCAATAATTAAGAGATTCTTTATATCTGAATATTTATCATTGATCAATATTAATTTCATTAAGCTTTCAAACTAACCAAAAATACATTTTTCTACCCACCTTCCAATATGATATTTATGTTTAAAATGAAGACTTAATCAGCAACAAAAGAATCAATCATTAAAACCAATAGTTCAGGATGATCAGATCAAGAATTATACAACTTTTGGTACACTAAAAATACAGTTACCTATACTTTTTACAACTCCTATGTTTACAAGTATGTATTTCCAAAACTAAATTTATTTAAGATTTCACAATACTAAATTAATGATGCAAAGGAAAAAAAAAAACTTACTTGGCCATAAAACTATATCAGGAATTCGCTGAAACATTCCTTCCCTGAGCAAAAATATCTCATGAAGACAATGACCTGTTTTGTATTTAAAAAAGAACATGTTAAAAACATCTTAATTTATAAGAAATTTTAAAATTAAAAACACTGCTTATATAAAGTTGCTTACCATGAGCTCTAAATACTCGATCATCTGCTTCTTGTGAATATGAAATATTAGTTTCTTTAAGGTCATGAAGAAAATCTTCATTTACAATAGAAGGAGGTGTATCACTAGGATTTAAGGATGCCTAGAAAATAAAATTGGCTTCTTTGACTTATTTCTAGAAAAATAACTTTTGAATACCTGATTAGAGACAGTGACCATAAAATGTAACTGAGACAAAAGCATGGAAAAGTAACAACCCATACAGATACGAACTCTGTGACAATAACAAATTACAAATGGTCTGGTTAATTATACTCTGTATAAGTAATAGATGCCTTATGTTTCCTCTTTCACATCTTTGGCCCACCTTCTCATTATTTTTGAAGATTGCAATCAAGAACAAAGAAGATGGCAAAGTCTCAAATCTTCCATTTTAGATCAAGGAAACTGGGGAAAAGCTACTTAACTTTTGCATCATCTACGTTTTCACCTGCAGATAAAATTTACCATTTCTTAGATTTCAATTACCATTTTAAAATGATCAACAAGAAACCTCGTCTATTTTTATAGAACTGCTTTAAAACTCACAACATAATTATAATTTGATACTTAGTTTCAACTAACAGGTAACCTGAAAAATAAATCTTCAACTTTAAAGCTATGTGACACTGGGCAAATCACCCAACTTCTCTGAGCCTTGGCTTCTTCATCTGTTAAGTGAGATTATCACCACTAAACTTATACAGCTACCATAAGGAATTAGAAAGGTCAAAAGATGGTAATTTTTGTGAAAAGCACCAAATACCATGCCTACCACAGAGAAAAGGCTGGCCAAGTAAAATCTGCTATTAAAAAAAGCTATGATACAGTATCTGGAAAAAAGAAAATATAAGAATATGTAAAAGAGGCACCTGGGTGGCTCAGATGGTTAAGCAGCTGATTCCTGATTTCGGCTCAGGTCATGGTCTCGCAGTTCCTGAGATCAACCCCCACCTTGATCTGTGCTGTCAGTGCAGAGCCTGCTTGGGATTCTCTCTCTCCCTCTCTCTCTGCCCCTCTCCTGCTATCTCTCTCTCTCTCTCTCTCTCTTTCCCCCTCCCTCTCAAAATAAACATTTGATAATAATATTTTATAATAACATTTAAAAGATGTGTAAAAAATACATATTTATGTAGTGTTAGTATCTTATTAAAGAGTCTGTATTTAATATCCAATTATATAAGAAATATTTATTGAGTGTGTGCTATATACTAGGCACTATTCTAGGCCTTGGGGATATAGCAGTGAGATAATCAGGGAAAAAAATCCTTGGCCTCATGGAATTTACATTACAGTGAGAGGAAATGACCAGAGAACCCCAACAAAAGATACACTGTTATGATTTTATTAAGTTATTAAAAATTGAAAAGGGCTCAAAATCAGAAAAAAGTACATGGAAAACTGGTAAAATTTCTGAAAATGGTATACATATTACATCAATGTAAAAAAAGATAATTATAAACAGCCAAAAGAAAGAACTGAGGAAATAAAAAAGAAATCTTGTAAGAAAAGTTGAAAGAATTTGGTTTCGGAGGGATAGGAATTAACTGTTCACATAATTTCTTTAGTAGAATGACATGTAACGGTGGATTTATAAATAAAGCAAACAAGTACTCACTAAATACCTATAGCCCTCAATAGCGTGTTGGATACAGCAGAGAATATAGCATAGAGGCACCTGGGTGGCTCAGTTGGTTAAGTGTCTGACTCTTGATTTCGGCTCAGGTCACAATCTCACAGCTGTGAGATTGAGCCCAACATTAGGCTCTGTGCTGACAGCACAGAGCCTGCTTGGGATTCTCTTTCCCTCTCTCCCCTCCCCATTCACACACATGCACACTCTCTCTCAAAATAAATAAAACAAACTTAAAAAAAAAAAAAAAGAATACAGTGTAAGCCATAGTCCCTGCACTTATAGAACTTAAACCTAATTTAGAGGGACATGCAGAATACCATGCCATAGAAATAATAACAACAATAAATAATGAAAATCATAATAATATAGAGAAATGCTACTTCATTAGTTTGATATGAATACAGTTTAAAGTTTTTTAACCTCAACTACAGAAAAATGAAACTACATGAACAAACCAAAGTTCTCTATCACTCATACTTTAATCAAATTTTTACTTTTTTGTAAGTCTTTTAAAATTCTGAATGTTTTGATATTAAAAGTAACATTACATTTTTATTTCAAATTATCCTATATTAATCCTGGATTACTGTCAGTTCATTAAATATCCTAAAAATGATAGCAACTTATCCTTTTGTAGCAGTCCTCTCACAGAATGCATTCATTTGCACTTCACTACCACCCTAAGAGACATAGAACAGACAGTTATTATTCTCACTTCTCAAATTAAGGTAACTGAGCCTCAGAGAACAAAAAAAGTTTGCCTGGCAACTCTCAGATAAATTCTGAGATTAGGATCTATATCTGTGATGCTGAAAAGCCATCTCTAGAAAACCTAGCAAGGCCAATTAAACCAGTAAACTTCTTAACAAAAAAATTACAACAAATGCATTAAAGCAATTATAACAAATTACAAAGATAACTCTAACTGATTTAGGATTAAACACATGCACGTGCACACACAGAGACACAACACAGAGTTAAGTATGCTAGTAATCATTCTTATTTCTTACTTTAGAGGTAGTTTTATGCTCCAGGCTTACTCCAAGGGTATTTTGGATCCAGTCTCTAAAAGTTGGTAAAGTCATGCCACTAAGAGGGTACCTAAGATTACAAAGAAAATAAAACATTGGAATAAGGTATCTTCATTTAAATTTAAATCTTAAAATTGGCTTCTAGTAATGGTCAAGTAGTTCCTACCAAAATGACCCTCCCACATACAACTATAAACTCTGGACAAAAAAAACAAAAACAAAACCCAACTCTGAAGGCAGTACAGACAGACAAAAACAGGCAATAGGGGATAAAGGGGTGTGATACATTTAGAAAAGTATACCTTCCAGATCTTTTTTATTTTTAAAACAAGTTTTAGCCTGAGGGACAGCCCCCGCTGGCGCCATAACAGGAAACAAAAATACAAAAAACCTCTAGTCTTCCTGCCTTGAAGAACCAGAAGGCAGTGTTTGCAGTGAACACAACAGCTGGGAAGAGTATAGAGAAATCACAGGGAAGGAGAGAGTCAGAGACTGATGTATGCATAAACTTTCTCCAGATGTCTGATTGACGTATGGAGCAGACTCGAGGCAGTCCAACTAAGTTTAAAAGAACCCAGCTGCTCACCACCACAAAAGGAAAGAAATGGGAATCTGAGGAACAGTCAAGTTAATTACTTGATGTTAAAAAAATAAAGCCTCTTCGGAAGAATATAATGGAATACAGAGTTTCTACAACATACCATTAACAATGTCCAAGATGTATTCCAAAGTTACTAGACAAAAGACAAACAAGAAAGTATGATCCATAATCAAGAAAAAGGGCAATTAATAGGGACTGACTCTAAGACGATCTAAGATACTGGAACTAGCACACAAGCATTTTAAAACAGCTATAACAATGTTAAAGGGCAAAAGGGAAACGATGTTCCCAGTGAGTAAAAGAAAAAATCTCAGCAGAGAAACAGAAACTATAAAAAGAACAAAATAGAAATTCTATAATTAAAACTCTTAAAAATTCATTGGAGGAACACAAGAGCAGATTGGAGATGTCAGTGAACTTACAGACAGAGCAATAAAACATATACAATCTGAAGAGCAAAGAAAAAGATTGAAAAAGTAAACAGAGCTTCGAGGACCTATGGAACAACAGCAAAAGACTAACATACATAAAACATAACATATACATAACATACATATAGAGTCCTAAGCAAAAGAAAAAAAAAGGGAAAGGAAATAAACAGTATTTGAAGAAATTAATGGCAGAAAGTTTCCAAATTTGATGAAAGACATAAATTTACAAATTCAAGAAGGCCAGAGAACACTGAGAAGATAAATGCCAAGAAACACACTACACACATCATGGTCAAATTCCAATATAAAGAGAGAGAAAGAGAAGGAGGATAAAAATGTTAAAAGCATCTAGAGAAAAATGACACATTACCTACAGTGTAATAACAATAAAAATTATGACCGGCTTCTCATCAAAAACAGTGAAATCCTGGAAATAATAAACAGCTGTAAGGAGGGGTTCCTGGGTGGCTCAGTAGGTTAAGCATCCGACTTTAGCTCAGGTCATGATTTCACGGTCTGTGAGTTCAAGCCCCGTGTCGGGCTCTGTGCTGACAGCTCGGAGCCTGGAGCCTGGAGCCTGCTTCGGATTCTGTGTCTCCCTCTCTGACCCTCCCCCATTCATGCTCTGTCTCTCTCTGTCTCAAAAATAAACATTAAAAAAATTTTTTTTTGAAGAAAGAATAAAATAAAATAAAATAAAATAAAATAAAATGAAATTCTCAAATCAGTCTTTCTTTTTATATTATTACTTTTTGTTTCTTTCCAAGATTTCATTTGAATTCAAGCTAGTTAACATATTGCATAATATTGGTTTCAGGAGTAGAATTTAGTGATTCATCACTTACATATAACACCCAGTGCTCATCACAGGCACCCTCCTTAATGCCCATTACCTATTTAGCCCACCCCCTACCCACCTCCCCTCCAGCAACCCTCAGTTTGTTCTCTATAGTTAATAGTCTTATGGTTTGCCCCCTCTATGATGTTTTTATTATTTCTTTTTTAAGAGAGAGAGCACACAAGCAGGGGTAGGGGCAGAGGAAGAGAGAGAATCCCAAGCAGCCTCCATGGTCAGCATCAAGCCTGACATGGAGCTCCATCCCACAACCCAAGGATCATGACCTAAGACGAATGAAAAGCTGGACACTCAACCTACTGACCCTCCAGGTACTCCCTTCTCTGTTTTTATCTCATTTTATTTTTCCTTCCCTTCCTCTATATTCATCTGTTTTTTAAAATATCAAATAGGAGTGAAATCATATGATATTTATCTTTCTCTGACTTATTTTGCTTAGTATAATACACTCTAGTTCCATCCACATTGTCGCAAACAGCAAGACTTCATTCTTTTTGATGGCTGAGTAATATTCCATCATATGTATGTATATGTGTATATACATATATACACACACCACATCTTTATCCATTCATCAATCAATAGATATTTGGGCTGTTTCCATAATTGGGCTGTTGTTGATAGTGCTGTTATAGACATTGGGGTGCATGTGCCCCCTTCCAATCAGTATTTTTGTATACTTTGGATAAATACCTAGTAGTACAATTGCTGGGTCGTAGGGCAGTTCAATCTTTAACGTTCTGAGGAATCTCCACACTGTTTTCCAGAGTAGCTGTACAAGTTTGCATTCCCACCAACAGTGTAAGAGGGGTTCAAATAGTCTTTACATAAACATTAACAAAACAAAAATGACAGTGGAAAGGAGAAAAAATACATAAGGAACACATATGCTTTAACTAGTTAAGTTTCTTTTCATGCTAAAAAAAATCACAAGTGCTAAAAATCAAACTGAACGGGTATGTTTGAAGTACTATAATATGTTTTCATAAATCTAAAGAAATTGGAATGGAAGAAAGTATAAGACTCATAGCTAAAACAACTAAAGATAGCCATTCAGCATATAAAATTTTCTTCATTTCAGCTGAGGTAACAGTACAAATTCTGGAAAGCTGGTTATAACAGATACGCCACTGCTATGTGTTAGTTATGTTCCCCAAAAAGACCAGTTTGGAACTATTAGGTTTTAATGCTGGATCTTTATATGTTAAATGTACAATTAATTTGAGTCCCTGTAAAAGTTATTAGAACCTTGATTTTCATGACAGAATCAGACCTTTGTGAATCCCTTAATTAACAAATAACATTACCCATAAAATAAAAAGGTGACCACCTTCAAGATACTTGAATTAACAGATAGAGTTGGTGTTACTGTTTCGTGTAAAATTTAAAACTACATTCTACCACTAAGATAAACACAATATACTTCTACATCTGAATGCACACTATTTCAGACTTTGAAGAAGTATCTTGCACAGAATATTCTATTTAAGATTTTGCTCCATTAACTACAAGTCCAGCATAAAACATACAAGAGATCCGTGTCAGAATGTAAATTTTTCAATTGTACTTTTTCTTGCATCTAATGCCCCAGGATTTGAAAAACAGTAAAAGAAACCTGACTTCATAATCATAAACCTAGCATACTGCCAAGGGTTCCAAAAATCTCACAAAAGATCATGAAGTAAAAATTAAAACTTTGAAATCAAAGAAGTAAATTGACTGAAAAGAAACATTATAAGAAAAGTTAAAGGAATCAGCAGTATTTAACTGAAGAAACAGCTATGGAACAACTTGATTATTACAGTAAAATAGTTTAGATATATATCCAGAATTATAAAAAGCATATAACACTCATATAAGACTGTACTGAGCACTGTAGGACACACAGAATTAATATTATAACTTCAGTTCTTAAGAAACTTACAATCTGGTTTAGTTAAAGCTACAAAGACACTTAATTGATAGGATGAATATACAGGCACAAAATAGGAAAATTTTGCCAGAAATGCGATAAGAGGAAAGCCAGGTGCCTGTACCAATTATTGAAACAGGTGACTCTTAAATGGATCTTTACTCATGGTTGAAGATTAGTTTGAAAACTTTACGAAATGGTTCTTGTTGGGGCACGTGGGTGGCTCAGTTGGTTAAACACCCAACTTCGACTCAGGTCATGATCTCACGGCTTGTGAGTTCAAACCCTGCGTTGGGCTCCGTGCTGACAGCTCAGAGCCTGAAAGCTGCTTCAGATTCTGTCTCCCTCTCTCTCTGCCCCTCCTCCACTCATGCTCTGTCTCTCTCTCTCTCTCTCTCTCTCTCTCTCTCTCTCTGTTTCAAAAATAAACATTAAAAATAAAATTAAAAAAAAAAAAGAAATAGTTCTTGTTGTAAAATATAAGGTGAGATCAACTCACCACCTTTCCTCAGGACAGAACTGACCTATATTGTAGAAGATATAGAACCAGGGGAAGCTTTTAAGACCAAAGAAATCACTGTGTGGAAAGAAAATTCTGTGAACATAAATATCCAAGAATGAAGTGCACATCAAGATTTACTGTGACTAAAGACAAAGTCCTCTCACTCTGCGGCAGTGGACAGAGGCAGCAAAATATTAGTACACACAACTATCTATCCCAGAGTAAGTTCCACAATTGCTAAGCAATTTAAAAGTCTTTTATAATCAGATAAAACTTTAATACCACTGAAAATATAAAGTACAACAAACCCAAACAAAGTCTCTCCATCTAAACACTAACTTGTGCTTTGTAAGCACCAATTAATGTATAATACCTTTAAAGTCCAAGAAAAATGACACTTTTCAAAAATTTTAGTTTGTAGAAAGCTACAGCATTAGCTCTGAAGTATTGCCTTCTGCTGATTAAACCCATGAGGACTTTTTTTTTTTTAATATATGAAATTTATTGTCAAATTGGTTTCCATACAACACCCAGTGCTCATCCCAAAAGGTGCCCTCCTCAATACCCATCACCCACCCTCCCCTCCCTCCCACCCCCCATCAACCCTCAGTTTGTTCTCAGTTTTTAAGAGTCTCTTATGCTTTGGCTCTCTCCCACTCTAACCTCTTTTTTTTTTTTTTTCCCTTCCCCTCCCCCATGGGTTTCTGTTAAGTTTCTCAGGATCCACATAAGAGTGAAACCATATGGTATCTGTCTTTCTCTGTATGGCTTATTTCACTTAGCATCACACTCTCCAGTTCCATCCACGTTGCTACAAAAGGCCATATTTCATTTTTTCTCATTGCCACGTAGTATTCCATTGTGTATATAAACCACAATTTCTTTATCCATTCATCAGTTGATGGACATTTAGGCTCTTTCCATAATTTGGCTATTGTTGAGAGTGCTGCTATAAACATTGGGGTACAAGTGCCCCTATGCATCAGTACTCCTGTATCCCTTGGATAAATTCCTAGCAGTGCTATTGCTGGGTCATAGGGTAGGTCTATTTTTAATTTTCTGAGGAACCTCCACACTGCTTTCCAGAGCGGCTGCACCAATTTGCATTCCCACACTCAATTCATCTATATCTAGAAGGAGTAAGTATAGCAAGATTATAAATCTAAGGATTTAGGGGTGCCTGGGTGGCTCAGTCAGTTAAGCCTCAGACTCTTGATTTTGGCTCAGGTCATGACCTTATGGTTAGTGAGTTCGAGCCCCACATGGGGTTCTGTGCTAACAGCGCAAAGCCTGCTTGGGATTTCCTCTCTCTCCCTCTCTCTCTGACCCCCCTGCCACATAAATAAATAAACTTAAAAAAAAAAAAAACTAAGGATTTATAAACTGACAAATTACAAATATGTTCAAAAGATAAGACTGTGTTCAGGAAAAAACTTCTGATATTTCCCAAAGATCTAGAACAGCTTATAATAATTGCTTCTTTGGCTGGGTTTGAAATGTCAATGTTGCCCTCCCCAAACTACATACAATCAACCACATTTGCTTATAAAAATTTATTTGGATCAGAAATAATGGAAATGCAATCCCCATAAATTTTCATTAAAACTCACTCTTGGTTTCTGGCACCTAAGAATTCTTTTTCCCCAGCTCTGTTTTATTTCATTCTTGGGTATTTTATTCGTGTTTTCTATGCAGTTATAGAGAGCAAAGATTTGTTCAGTTCAAATCAGTATTTTCTTATAACTCATCCTTTCTAGTCACAAATTCCATTTTCTGTTTGAAGAATATCACAACCTTCTTTTGCTTATGCCCTGTGCCTTCCACTAGAACAACAGCAATTTTTGTCACAGGGTAATTTTTTACAAGATGACTAGCTTTACTGTGCTACTGTATAGGGGTAGAGAAGGCTACCATAAAGTGCTCCCAGAGTTTGGAGAGAAAACAAGATCAATACAATGAATGAGTATGGTTATCTGCAGAAGCACAATACAACAGAAACGGCACAAGAATGAAGCTTAAAAACATTTGGGTATCACTCACAACTTTCCACTGAGCAGGTGACCTCACATAAGCTATTTAACCTCTCTCACCCTCAATCCCCTAATTATTTTTAAGAAAATATGACTACCCATCTTAGGGTTATTTTAAGATAATTCAGTAGTCATTCAATTAAGAAATAGCTATTATTATCTTTAAGAATGTTTGTAAATGTTTTCTGATACAAATCAGAGAAATCTACTAATTCAACCATTATCCCCAGGAAACTAGACTAGGTTAACAGAAAGCTATGATCCAATTCAATCCAGTTTATTATCCTCTGTGGTAATGGTACTTCTGGCAGCACTAAAATGGGAACTGAATATTATTTAGTTATTGGCTTTAGTTATTAAATAGTTTATGTAGTATGTATTTAATCCTAGAGCATTTAAATTCCATTTCTGTATTTGGAGAGCTACCCTCCGGATGAGTCGTAGTGAGGAGCAAAGGCTACCTTCCACTAAAGCAAATGTACCTAATATCTACTTTACTGGTCTCCCTTCTAGGCTCTGCCAGTTGGATGCACCCCATTCTATTCCCCTTTCTCCCACTGGACCCAACTCAGGAGTTAATACAAAGAAATGAGGCCTTTAAGGAACTCATTCTGGTTAGAATGGCAGCAGCAGCAATCTTCCAAAGTCTCAAGCCAAACATATAAAATTCTCCGGTTCTATTACAACCTGGATAAAAATCTCTCTTAAGACCACTGAATCTCCTTTGCTCTTAATCTATGCTCTTTGAACAACATCTGAATTACAAATTTTGTATTCTATATATCTTAAAATCAGAAAGGGAATTAACAAGTGCTCTATATACTGAAAAAGGAATAATCTAACCATGAATAAATACACTGGGGTTCTAATGTTTTCAATGAGCGTACCATGAGTGTGGCACATGTCAGTCCTCTAAAACCTGATCCTCTCTGTGAAAACTGACAAATCAAGTGTCAGAACACCAGAAATAAGAACCAGATTCTGAACCCATGGCACTACTAAAATGTAATTACTTGAGATATTTTCTATGACTAATCATTCATTTCAAACACATACGCTTCCAACACAAACCACTAAATAGCCTACAGTACCCTACAGAAGTAAGTGTCTAATGCTTTCAACAGCACTGTGCATAAGGGACTATTTGCCCCCTCCCATAAAATAAAGATGCTATTCTCTCAAGATCCAAAGAAAGGAAGAAATGAGGACAGTATCTGAAAGGAGAGGAAGTTGATTTTCTAAGTTCAGAAGATTTCTTTTCTCCTCAGAAGATTTGGCAAAACCAGCTTCTACACTGATAAGTTTCTGTATTAGACATTATTCTATTTAAAACGTGGGACGTTCAACATTTAGAACACTCGTAAATTTAATTTTAACCAGAAATTCCTCCTACCCGAATTATACAATTTCTTAACTAAGCCTCCACCAATATGCTTCCCAGTCAAACTTAAAGATGGGAATGAGAATACGTATATTTATTTTTCCTATTAAAAAGCAAGTGTCAAATGTACATTTCACACCTTCATTACAATTAGTTCCTAATTACTACTCCCGAGGTTTTGTTCAGTTACAAAGTATGTTCAAGTCAGAAAACTGGAATGATTATGTTGCAAAGAAAAAGAATTTCTCCAAAGGAATAAAACATTTCTCACTAGTATTTCAATATATTGACATACCATGTAAGTTTTAAGAATATTAACCTAATCATATTAATCCCCAATAGATTTTAAGTCAAAACACAATCCTGGAACAGATTAAAAAAAAATCTGATCCTATTTTTTTACCTACTCTCAATTTTTAATTTATAGAGCCAGCATTCAAATCTTCCGTGTTTATACTCACTGTCCTTCCAAAACGATTTCAACAGACAAACCCAAAATACCAGCTTTGGCAGGATTGGTTCTTAAAATCAACTAAGAACTTACTTTACAATTCTGTCTGCATCTGGAACAGTAACAATACAAATATTCTTTAGAATTCTTATCAACACATTCCCAAAAACATTTCAGAAATGTGAAAGTTATCACACAAATGATTGTTCTTTCTTCACCACTTCTTCCCTAATGTGTCTCAGAAAATTAATTTTAAAAATACTATTTATACTCACAAAGACCTAAAATTGTTCACCATCCATAATAACCCACACCCAAAAGTAAATTCCCAGTCTTTTTAAAAAAATTTTTTAAGTTTACTTATTTTGAGAGAGACAGAGACAGTGCAAGCGGGGGAGGGGCAGAGAGAGAGGGAGAGAGAGAATCCCAACCAGAGCTTGACATAAGGCTTGAACTCACAAAACCACGAGATCATGACCTGAGCTGAAACCAAGAGTCAGACACTTAACTGACTGAGCCATCCAGGTGCCCCTAAATTCCCAGTCTTAAACTGGGAGTTACTTTGAACAAGTCAGTGGCATGGAAATTGGGTGGTAGGATGATTATAGTCATTTTTGGGATCCTGATTCAAACTACCTACCTATAAAATGGCATTTTTTTAGATACCAGGGGAAATGTGGACTGGATAATCAGATATTATAAAATTGTCTTATTTTGGGAAATATGATAATGATATTATTATGATTAGCTAATATTAGATCCTTACACTTTCAAAGGAGACATATGTAAATATTTAGAAGTGACACAACGGAATTTACTACCAAAAAAAGAAGGAGCAATTATGTCAAAATGTTGATAGCTTTATTTACTTTTTATTTTTTTAATGTTTATTTATTTTTGAGAAAGAGACAGAGTGCAAGCAAGGGAGGGACAGAGAGAGGGAGACACAGAATCTGAAGCAGGCTTCAGGCTCTCAGCCATCAGCACAGAGCCCAATGTGCGGCTCAAACCCACAAATCATGAGATCATGACCTGAGCCGAAATCGGATGGTGTACCAACCGAGCTACCCAGGCACCCCAAAATGTTGATAACTTTAAATCGAGGGAGGAGTCATTATATTATCCTATGTATGTTATTTAACATGACATACATTTGTTATTTATGCTTAAAAAATTTTATAGAAAGAAAGAGGAAAAAAAGGAAAAGAATAAACCAACCAGTTACCTTTTCCCAGTCAACTCAACTTGGCCTTTCTTATTGAAGAAGAACTTGGAATCATTATATCCCCATCCATTCCATTTCATAACTTCTTGCCTAATAATAAAAAAAAAAATACATAAATTAGACTACATTAAATATCTCAAAACTGAATAGTATATCATTGATATTAACTTTCACAATCATTTAAAAGACCTGATCCCACTAACAGTATATCAGTTTAAATAGAATGAATATGCATCAAAATGTCCATGTATTAATTAATATTTCAAATACAGAATCATTCTGATGAGCAGCACCTGCTTCACAAAGGGCAACAACTAAATTTAATGAATTCAAAGGAAAAAGAAGGAACAAGGGAGAAAAATAGAGTACAAATATGCTTCATGTTGTACATGTTATTAGTTTACATAATAGAACAGTCTAAAAAATTCTGCAATTAAAATAAAACTCACTTGAATAGGAAACAAATTTTTGCACATATTAGAAAAATCACAATTATTAATCTTCTATGATGAAAAGATCAATTTACAGAATAAGTTCACTAGTAATGGCACTACTAGTAGACACTTAATAAAGTATATAAAAAAATCTGAGATGTGTTTACAAACATTCTAAATCCTTCAATTTCCATGTATCCACCAATCTCTACCTTGACCTACATATTAATGTAACAGTTAATGACTATACCAGTTTTTAGTATTCCAAAACAATATGGTATTTTGAATTTCATTGTCTTAAAAAGCATTTTCATCCAAATCAATAATTGATTCAATTCTGAACATTACATAAGATCTGGACCTGTGCAGAACACAACAAGCAACCACACTGAAGTACTGAAGTACTCTGTCAGCATTTATTATTAATGCTGTGTTTTAGCATGGTGCCCTAGTATATCTGGGCAGTTATTTCAAAACTGATAACAAATCTTATTGCAAATTCAATTATGCAGTCTATGATGAAGAAAAGAAAACTCTTCTCTACACAGAAATTATTTGCTGCATTAAAATTTCAAAATAGGGGTGCCTGGGTGGTGGCTCAGTCAGTTAAGCGTCTGACTTCAGCTCAGGCCATGATCTCACGGTTCGTGGGTTTGAGTCCCACGTCGGGCTCTGTGCTGACAGCTCAGAGCCTGGAGCTCAGATTTTGCTTCAGATTTTGTGTCTCCCTCTCTCTCTGCCCTTCCCTCACTCGCACTGTCTTTTTCTCTCTCTCAAAAATAAACATAAAATAAATAAACAAACATTAAAAATTTTTTTTAATTAAAAAAAATAAAATTTCAAACTACATCACAAGAAAAAACCTGTAAATATGCATGGTGATGGATGTTAACCAGACTTACTGTGGTGATAATTTCACAATATATACAGATTTTGAGTCATTATGTGGTATACCTGAAATTAATTACATGTCAATTATATCTCAGTTTTTAATGTCAAAATAACAAAGATTTACTCATTAGAAAGCATTTTAATTCTCTATAATTCCCAAGGAAGAAGAAAATGACAACTGACAAGCAAATCTTTTATTACAATCATAATTCTTCATCCAATTCAAAGGCTTTTCAAACAAGTAGAACACCAACATAACAAAACTGAACCAAGTAAAGGTCATACATAAGATTAAGAAAATTAGAGACCAGGCATAATCTCGTTAAAACTAAAGTTGCTATCAATAAAACTATAGTCCCTATATAAAAACAAACTATTCAAAAATATCTCAAGAGTATCTATCCAGAGACTGGATTTGTAGATGAGCCTGTTATGAACTGTTGCCCAATATTTTCTTCTAATATCACATTCCTCATTGTAGAGGGAGGTTATGGAAGAAAGCTTTGGAAAAATCTCTACAGGAAAACCTCATGCTAATATCACCACTAACATACCCATTTTCTTAAGATTACATTTTCTTTTTTTTTTTAATTTTTTTTTTCAACGTTTATTTATTTTTGGGACAGAGAGAGACAGAGCATGAACGGGGGAGGGGCAGAGAGAGAGGGAGACACAGAATCGGAAACAGGTTCCAGGCTCTGAGCCATCAGCCCAGAGCCCGACGCGGGGCTCGAACTCACAGACCGCGAGATCGTGACTTGGCTGATGTCGGACGCTTAACCGACTGCGCCACCCAGGCGCCCCAAGATTACATTTTCTAAAAACTGAATAAGATATCATCTGCTTTACTTTTTTTGTAATTCTCTTCACTTTTATGAAATATAATTCACTTAATATTTTATTATATTTCCATAATAATTTACATGAAGATGATATATATGTACATTTTAATTAACATCTTTAATGTTTTTTTGTAATTTTTGTAAACATTTATTTATTATTGAGAGACAGAGAGACACAGAGCGTGAGCAAGGGAGGGGTAGAGAGAGGGGGAGAACAGAATCTGAAGTAGGCTCCAGGCTCTGAGCTGTCAGCACAGAGCCCAACGCGGGGCTTGAACTCACAAACTGCGAGATCATGACCTGAGCCGAAGTCAGCGGCCTAACCAACTGAGCCACCCAGGCACCCAAGTAATATCTTTAATGTTTTATAATATGTGCATAAATTTTCATTTCTGAAATGCATTTTAATACTGAATTTAAACATTTGTCATGAAGGCTGTATTCTATAAAACAACAGTTTGGTGTTATACAAAATAAATGCAAAAATACCAATATAGTTCTTTTGCTTTGGTATTACAATCAGTAGGCACTGGGAAATTATTCCAGTACAGATGTTAAATTTGGCATGTTTACATAACTTAACAATGAGAATCCTTTGCCTTAAAATTATGTGTAGAATTTTAAACAATTATTCCCATATGGCCTCAAAGTAAAAAGCAAAACCTGACTACATGTGTTCACTCTTGGCACTGCACAAGAAAAATGAATCAAGGGAAGCAGGAAATATCTGCTGCTGTGCACTCAAAAATGAAAAGATTTACATTCTGAAGAATCACTGGCCTTAAATTTTCAGTTGGGTAATATCCTAAGGAATTCCCAAGTTTTCAACTATAGGCTAAAGCTACTTTTTTCTCTCTTTTCGTCTCAATTAGAAAATTCTGCCCATGATATGGGCTTACCATATTTATAACAACTTTTAGAGCCATCCCAGAAGTTGAAATGTAAGCATTTGGAATCCATTTGTACCCCCCACACTCCCAAAACAGTGTTATGTTGCTTAAAATATATTTAAAATCTAGGTTACCCCAAAATCAATCTTCTGATATCTTCAAGTACCCCATGTGTTAAATAAAAAAGTAGGTGAATTTCCCGGGCTTCTGGTTTTAAACTTTTGTACACAGGTATCCCTTCAAATTACTAATATATTCTATGACCATTAAACACAACTATGTGATTACATTAAACTTTCAAAATAACTTCTTATACAGAAAATATAATGAGTAACTTGAAGGGCATTATAGCATTAACATTTTTAAAAAGTTAAAAGTAAAACCTCACACAATCACAGAATTCTAAAACTAAAAAAAAAGATCCTGAGAAATCACCTAGTTCAATTGCTCATTTTTCAAATGAAGAAACTTGTGCCCAGAGAAGCTCTCATGATTACACAGCTAAGCTAGTTGTAAGCATCAGAAAGTGAACCCCCAGTCTTGTGACTCTTCCTCTTTAGAAAGGTAATGTCTTAAACCCACCAAATCATGCCCTCAAGTAACCAAAATGATTTAAAGGAACCCTTTTTCATTGACATCAATATTTTTCAAAGCACTATTACATGTTATTATTATAGCCATTCTTCTGCACTTGATCTTAAGGGAAACATTTGAAAATCAAGGACTATGGTGATGTCAGGAACCCCAGTGCCCTCACTTCCTTTATGTATAGTATATGAATTCTGGCATTCAGAATAATGATCCCAAAACCATGGCAAGCACTAAAATGAGGAATGATCAAAGAAATATCAACATTCCGTAAGATTCAAATAAAAAGATTCAATTTTCTACTGACCCCAAAGATCAATTAACCAGACTGATCCCTCAGACTTTCCAATTCTTAGAGCTAACTTTACACTAAATTTAAGGTCTTCAAAATATAAGACCCTTCCTCCTGCCAAGAAAAAAGATAAGTCCGTTTGATTTTGTTACACGAAAAAAATAAAACAAATGTTTTACCATTTACATATCTGACCACAGTACCAAATGGTGAAGAAGCACTTTGTTTTAGCTGGCATAACAAAAGAAAATGGAGACATAATGTAGCATCATGTATACACAAGGTGGCAGTATTCTCCCATGATATATATATTATTTCCCAGTGCTGTGGTTTGCACAATTTTTAACTGAAGTATTTAGATTTAGCACTATTATTATGAAAACCAGAGATCTTTTCTTAAATTGGGAGATGTCCACTTTTAAGTCTCTATGTACACATAGATTACTACTCCTCTAATACTAATAAATTTCAAGCATCCTGATATAAATGCATGGTTTCTACCACTGCTATTTCTAATTATACTTTTCACTAGAAAAAAAGGAAAAGGAAAACATGCTTTAACCTAATTTTATTTTGGCTCAGCAGTAAAAAACTCAGTTAAGTGATAACTAAAAAAAAAGAATTTTTTCCATATAATTCCAATAATCAAAATTCTAATAAAAGATACTTCATTACTTAGTTCTGATGAAAATCAAATTTTTATCTATCATTTCTAATTCAAACAATGAGAAAAAGGTACTATGATCTCAGAGTTTTTAGAAAATAAAAACTGAAGTATGAAACTTAAGCCTCAATGCTGGATTTCTAACAAACCATGCTCAGCATCAGATAAATTCAAATTAATCCCATATGTAGTACAAAATGTAGAAGTTAAAAATTAAAAAAACTTTCAGGATTTTTTTGTACTAATTAAAAATCCTTACTATCAGGTTGTGTGCTTAATTACCTTAGGACCAAGATAACCTAAAGGAAATCATGAAAGTGAAGTAAATAAAGAGTTGAGATACCAAGAACTGATCAACAAATATATCCCTAAAAAGATATTTTACAAAAATATCCCTATAAATGAAATAATAATCCTAACTTCTTTTATTAAAAAAAAATGAAGCTAAGTTACCATTAGAAATATAAAGGCCTAATGAGGGAGAAAAACTATGGAACACTAATTCTAAATTTAATTTAAAATGTACATGTTTTAAAATAAATTTAAATATCATGTCTATTCTATAATTCCTACAAAATTATTTCTAAAAATTCAATACCAAAACTATGTAAAACCATTTACAATACTTACTGCCTCAATCTAACAGTGCAACTAATTCTCTTTTGTTAATCTAAGTAACTTAGTTATAAGTATAATAATTTATGTATACTATAAGAGAAAGCCCCTTTACAAAAAAGAATTAAAAAAAAATTTTTTTTAAAAGACATAGAAGGGCCACCTGGGTGGCTCAGATGATTAACCTTTGATTTTGTCTCAGATCATGCTCTCAAGGGTTCGTGAGTTCAAGCCCCACATTGGGCTCTGGACTTAGAGTGTGGGGCCTGCTTGGGCTTCTCTCTCTCTCTCTCTCTCTCTCTCTCTCTCTCTCTCTCTCTCTCCCCTGCCCCCCGTCTCTCACAGAATAAACTTAAAAAATTTTTTTAAAGGTATGGATAAATTATTGTCACTTAACACTGCTACAAATCTCATGACTCCAAGACTATTAAAACATTTGACTTAGAAAATAGATGTCATCAGGTTTCGATAGCTTGATACAAACATCTGAATCACAGAATACTTCCTTTTGCCCTGATATAAAACTCACCAACCAACTCTTCTGATTATATTTTATTTTCTACCAAGAAAAAGTGGCCAACTGAACCAAATAAACCAAATAAATTACCAGGTTTGATAATTTTGCTTTTTCACCATGAATTAGTCTATTGGCATTCTAATTAACTTTGGTCACTAATGAAGATAGTTTACACAAGATAGACCACCTGAATATGATTGACTCTAGTATCCTGACAAGATTAGGCTTCTGGACAGTTCAACAAGATAATATCCCTTACCTCTAGACAGTATACCTTCTCCTTGCAAAACATGGACATGATTCTGTGACACTTTAAACTTCAACCTGAATTTCAATCTTCCTTCCACATCCTCATTATAAGTTTTAAATCTCTAGTGGCCATAATAAAAATTTGGTCCTTGCACGTGATAAATTATTAATCAACTTTCTAATTTCTTCCAATGTGATAGTGTAAAATGGACTAAATATAAGATTTATGACAGAGAACATTGTTAGCAAGAACATGGAGAAGGAAACCCAAATGCATTACTGATAAACTACTCCATGGATCAATCGTGTGCTAAGTTTTCATAGGTAATGCCATTTCTATGACCCACCTATACAACTCCTGGGTTTATACTCAGGAGGAATTCACAGACAGTTCCATAAGGGAATAGCTTTGATATATTCTCTGGAGCATTACTTGTAAGAGTAGCTAGAGGCATCACTAAAGGAATGGATAAGTGTTAAGTAAATTCTGTGAAAGAATATGCAGCAACCAAAAGCAATAAGGAAGATAGATACATACACAGAAACATAGAAAGGTTAAACAGCAGAGAACACAAAAGGAGAAAACAGGTAAAAGATCTACAACATACTATTTTTTTTAGTTCATGGCATTTGTCTATGAACAAAAGAGGCCTCTCTTTTCTTTTCCTCCATCTCTGATTTCTAATCCTATCTGCCCCCTTCCAAGGGCATCCATAAATGTTCTCGAGTATATGTGTATGTGTTTTGTAAAATATGCAGTGTTACTTTGTGTATGTATTTTTAATTTGATTAAATAGTGTTATGCTACTTTATTAGCATTTTATTAATAGTATTATACTATTTGCAAATACCATGGACTAAAAAGGTATGATTACCACAACTCTGTATCTGAAGCAAATATGTTGCTCAGCCCTTGAATCTCAGTGCAGTTTCTCTTCAAGAAAACAATTCTTTCTTTCACATATACATAGATATTCCATGATGGCTTATTATAAAACCCACTGTTGGATTTCTTAGCAATCCCCACAATTTTTTTTTAAATAATAGAATTCCATTCAGAATGAATCAGCTTCAAATATTCAGCAAACCAAATATGTATTTAACTTGCTACAGTCAACTCTTTAGAGTTCACAAAAAAGTGGTACTTCTCAGAAGAAACTTTTCAAAACCTGAATTCAAGGGTCAAAAATTGTGTCCCCAAGGTTGAAATCCTATTACATTTGCTATGAATCAATGAATGGAAGAAAAAGGAATGTATAAGTATGGGGGAGAGGGGCAGGAACCTTATAGACAGAGGCACAAAGAAGCAGGGAAAGAAGGGAGGTCTGGGGCAAATAAGGCAAAGCCAGTCTTACACCTTGACAGAATAATCTGGCACTCACTACTCACTGAGGCTCCTGGGATGACTTCCCTTACGCCCCAATCTTTCTTCACACACACCAAATTCTAACTGGAAATTCATTATTGTTTGAAAAATGTCTTTAAAAAAATTCCAAGTATTTCATGCTAGGGCAGGCATGTTATATAAGCACATACTCCCAAAAGCCTGGTACCTGCCATTCCGAAGGCCTAGAAAGACACAACTGTCCTGTCTTTTACCTTCATGTCTTAGTCTATGTAACAAGTACAAAAGTACTAATTAGTATCAGGGAGTTGTCTTGGCAAAAGACAAAGAACAAGGATGTACACTTCCCTTGACCACGTGAGCTCCATGATCTATACTTTAAATTATTCCCTCTACTGTCCGCTTGTAATCTAATCAATATGGCGATTTAGGCAGAGAATTCCAGACTGTCTACCACCAGGTGGAAAATGCCAATTCACTTTTATTGTTTTCCTCCCTGTTTGCTAGTAATTGAAATAGGAATTGTATCACAAGCATGTTGAATTGACCAATCTGTAAGTGACCAAAGACCATTTCTGGTACAGTCTTACATTTCTGCAAACAACAAAGAAACACAAATGTCTCCAAAAGTCTGTATGCCATTTTTCAACAGAAACCAAGCTTCTGAGTTCCCTTTTCCAGCTGTCTTCCAGGGTACAACCCAATAATCTTGACAAGACTCTAAAAAAGCCAAGACTAAAATCCATATCTGCTTGATATAGAGTATTCTTTTTTTTTTTTCAACGTTTTTTATTTATTTTTGGGACAGAGAGAGACAGAGCATGAACGGGGGAGGGGCAGAGAGAGAGAGGGAGACACAGAATCGGAAACAGGCTCCAGGCTCCGAGCCATCAGCCTAGAGCCCGACGCGGGGCTCGAACTCACGGACCGCGAGATCGTGACCTGGCTGAAGTCGGACGCTTAACCGACTGCGCCACCCAGGCGCCCCGATATAGAGTATTCTTGTAACAAATGTTTTCTGTTTGTTTTTTGACTTAATACAATAGTAAGCAGCAGCCCCTTCTACTTTAAATGAACAGGTTGTTGGAGTTTTCACCTTTGCTTCTGAAAAAGCCACAGGAAAAAAATGAACCCCACAAAGTTCGGAGGGGAAAAATATATATATATTAAAACCAAGGCCCAATCACAATTACAATTGAAATTCCCAATCGTCTTGGGAGTATAAACATCACCTTGGGAATTCATGTTAAAAGCAGAGTCCTGGATGTCACTCTAGACCTAGCCAATGATTAGAATCTTTGAGAGTGAGGCCTTAGAATCTAAACCTTTTAAACAAGCCCAGCCAGAAAATTGTGGGGCAGGTCATCCACAGACTCTAATTGTGTAAGCACTGCCTTGAGGCACGAGGTAAAGTTGACAGCAGAAGCCTCATCTGTTGAATAGCCACAAAGAGATACAAAGCATTAATGTAAATGGTTTATAAAGTTGCTCTCACCCAAACTCTATGAAAATCAGAAGGGACTGGAACTGCAGGGAAAGGGCGATAACTTTAAATTCACTGCACTATAGGACAGGATGGACCAGTGTGGAGTTCTGTGACAAAACAAGGCAGCAAGAGGGCAAAGTGAGAAATGTGGAAGACGGGAAAGAGGGTAGCAGGAAATGGAGATTCGTTTTCCATGAGAGCAGAGGCAGACAAGTGCGTACCCAATTTTACAAAGGATTATCCAATAAGGGCGAATGAAGGCTATATAGAAATAATACTTTCTGATCCAAAATGTAGAAAGTCAATCTGCTATGGAAATGTTCCTAGTTTATACATGTTAAAAGGGTAACAAAACTAAAAAGGCGATGGTTTATCGAATAATTTATCTCTAGCACAATTATGTTTATTCAAATTTCAATACATGTGTTCACCAACGCCACACACCAAGTAGAACTGAAGAAGGCGTGCAAATGCCAAGTGGCACAATGCTGACTATTGTGTACAAGATACTGACAATCAGCGCACCCTGCAGTACAAGCAATTGCTAATTCTCTTCATTCTTTGCATTCTTCCTTTTCTCCCTAACACATAAGGTGGTATTAATTAGAAACCTGTTCTCAATATTAAAATGTCATGGCTGTCATTGAGGACCTCCAACTTCTTATGCTTTCACCTTCAGACACTATTTCAGCACTGGATTTTCCTTATGCTTTCTATACAGTATACTGCAATAGAATATACTGTAAAATACTATAAAGCTAAGGATTTTACAATCATTACTTCATTTCCTTTTCACATCAATGTTTGTGAGATTGATGATGAAGGTGTTATTATTCCTATTTAAATATACAAAAGCTCAGAAAAACAGTAGCTTGTCCAAACAGTACATGACACAACTAGGATTTAAATCTTGTTCTTCTGGCTCCAACACTCCTTAACTACTAAGCTATGATTTTAATACACTTGCTGATTGCCACACGTGGAGTAAGAAGTATTACAAGAACTCAGAGAATATAGTGTTCATCTCTAGCTGAGAGAAGAAGGCTTCATTCTAGTTGCTTTGGAAGATGACAGAAATTCAATAATCAAGCAGAGGCAGAAAAGCACAAGGACTTTCCCATGCTAATAGCCCAAATTGGCTGAAGCATAGAACATATGCAAGAAAGTCATGGAGAACAGCAGAGATGTCAAATTATAGGGATTAAGCCTTATTTCATCAAAACAGTATTTTCTATGTACCATGCCGTCACCAAAAGTAAAAAATCTAACAGTATCTGCTTTAGAGTTGTGTGAATGAAATTCTAATTCTTTAACATAGCATACAATGTCCTTTACAATCTGGCTCCAAACTACATTTTCACCTTCCTTAACAACTACTCTTCCAGCCACACTAAAAGTTATCACAATTCCTTATACACACCATGACCTTTTATGTCTGCCTGTCTTTGCATATATACATATATCCCTTGTCTGAAATGCCTTTCTCTCTCTAGAAAACTCCTATTTATCCATCAAGAACCACTCCAAAAGTTACTCTTCCTATAAAGCCTTCCTATCTTCCTCAGAAAGAATTTATGGTTCCTTCTGCACACACTGACTGTAGCATTTACTATGTCATACCTTCTATATATCTATCTATGTATCTCTACTGAACTGTCAATCACTTTTGCAGTGTCAGAATGTAGCACAGCACTAGCAGGCAGCATGCACTCACACTTTCTCTGAACAAAGATTGGTCTGGTAATGGAATGGAGAATCATTTGAAGGGGAAAAAATAAAGGAAGACCAGAACAGATGTGAGACAATTTGAAGATTTCATCTAGGGGCGCCTGGGTGGCTCAGTCTGCTAAGTGTCCAACTCTTGATTTTGGCTCAGGGCATGATCTCTCGGTCCGTGAGCTCTGCATTGATAGTGTGGAGCCTGCCTGAGATTCTCTCTCTCCCTGCCCCTCCCCCCTGACTTGCACACATGCACACATGCTCTCTCTCTCTCAAAATAAATAAACATTAAAATATATATATTTCATCTACGTTGGCATCTATGGGAGAAAAACAAAAGTGTCTTGACAATCACAAGTAATAGAATCTACCTGATCTGGGGGCGCCTGGGTGGCTCGGTTGGGCGTCCAAATTCAGCTCAGGTCATGATCTCGCGGTTCGTGAGTTTGAGCCCCGCGTCGGGCTCTGTGCTGATGGCTCAGAGCCTGGAGCATGCTTCGGATTCTGTGTCTCCCTCTCTCTCTGCCCCTCCCCTGCTCATTCTCTCTCTCTGTCTCTCAAAAATAAATAAACATTAAAAAAAATTTTTTTAGAATCTATCTGCTCTGTCAACAGCGTGGATGAGGGAGAGGGAATGGAGTTCAGCAAGGCCTTATGACTGAGACACTGGGCTTGTGTATTTCAATAACAGTAGAAGTAAACAGAAATAATGGAGTAGTAGGATTGAGGGCTAAAATAACAGCCTTATACATGCATACTAGATTGGAGAATTTAGCAAGATAGTCAGATAGAAATGTGCAATAATTTAAAATGTGAAAATGGAAGTTGACAGAGTTAGAAATATTAACTTAGAAGTTCCCCCAACAGTGGTAAAAGCTAATACAGTCTGAGTGGATGAAGTTATTAAGGAAGAAAATGCTTAAAAAAAAAAAGGACTAAAAATTAACCTTAAGAATTTGTAAATTTAGGAAGCAGAAGGAAGAAAAGTCAGCAAAATCATGGCCAGTAGGGTGGGAAGAAAACCAAGATAGTATGACATGGGAGCTAAGGAAAGAAATATTAGGTACCAGGTATTGGGAACTGGTCAAGAAAATGACTTAAGGATTTTATACCTAGATCATTGATGGCTTTTAAAACAACTGTTTCACAAGAGTGTTATAGGCTGAAAACAATTTCAGTAAGTTATTTGAGTGTGTTTTTAAGAAGCAGGCAAAGTCAACAAAGATAAAAAACTGATGAGGTTCTGGAAAAAATGGCTAAGTAGGAGGATCCTGAGTTCACCTAGTCCCATGGACACACTGAGATAACAGCTACCAAAAGTGCAACTAACTCTGAAAATCACCCAAAGACTGGCAGAACAGACTTTCCACTGTTAATTGTAAAGAGAAGGCCACATCAAAAAGGGCAGGATAGGCAGAGATGTAATTGGGAACCAAACTCTGCTCCCCATCCCCACTCCTTCTCCTCGACCCTTCATCCTCTCCACCATCCCCACCATCCCCACCAACCCATGTCTCCACAGGACTAACCACAAACAGGAGGGACATCACAAGCACAGAGAAGTGGAAGGATCAGACCACACCTGGCCCTAAAGAGACAAATCCTGTAACATTTGGCTTTGAAAACCAGTGGGGCTTAATTTAGGAAGTTTTTGCAATCAGCAGGGCTTAACTCCAGGTACTTTAAAAATAACTGGGTTTAGCTATAGGAGACACCCAGAGAGAGATTAAAAAATAGTCCCCACCCTTAAAGAGACAGCATAACAAATAACCCAGCAAGATACAACAATAGAAGCAGCAGCCTGAAAAGCACCTGGCATATACTGAAGGAGGTTTATTCGCTAATCTCCAAAGTGCACTGGAAAGACAGGGATACTTAGGAGAATTCTCTAAGAACAAAAATGCTGGCAGGCACCATTTCTCTCCCCCTGCGCAAACCTAGATAGCCAGACACTTGTAGGAACCAGCATGAACACTCTCCATCTATCCTGCTAGCACTGGGCACCGTGTAAATGTTCTCCTTCAGATCCACCCTACCCAACCGGACCCAGTTGGCAGGTGTCACTTCAAAGCACTCCTCCCCTAAGTCTTCGTACGAGCAACCCCAACAGGGACCAGTGTTACTCCAAAGAGACTCCTACCCTGGGAAGAGGGGAAGATAATCACATACCTGTGTGCCTGCAGTCCTAGCAGCAAACCTTATAGCTGGCAGTGCAGAGAATGTGCCCTCCCAATTAGTCCTGGACTAGGAGCAGGCATTTGGTCTGACAGCCCACCCTGTGCACAAATGAAAGCTTCTCAAGAGAGAATACAGGGAAAACACCCTGCAGGTCAGTATGACTGCAGCCCCAGCAGATGGGCTGAGGACAGGCATCTGGTTTGACTGTAGACATTACCCACCACAAGCCTACAGTGGCCCCAGACTGGCCCCTGAGCAGCACAGGGGCCGAACGCTGCCCAGTGCATCCACAACAGGCAAAGTGGACCACTGCAGCCAACTGAACTGAAGGCAAATCTGGATCAGTCACAAAAGGGCACACACAACCCACACAGGAGACACCTGAAGTGTCTGGTTCTGATGAACAAGGGGCATTCAGCTGCAGGGCACCACAGGACCTCTTCTTCATAAGGCCACTACTTTCAATATCAGGAGACATAGCTGACTTGCCTAATACACAGAAACAAACACAGAGAATTAGATAAAATGAGGGGACAGAAGAATATGTCCCAAATGAAAGAACAGGACAAAACTGCAACAAAAGAGCTAAATGAAATGTAGATAAATTATATGCCTGAAAAAAAAAATTCAAAGTAACAGTCATAAAGATACTCACTGGATTCAAGAAAAGAGTCAGTGAGACCTTCAACAAAGATAGATAGATAGATAGATAGATAGATAAAAAGAGATTAAGAACTGAGTAACTGAAATTAAAAATATACCAAGAGAGGGTATTCTGGCTGGTTCAGTCAGTGGAACTGTGACTTCTGATCTCAGGATTGGGAGTTTGAGCCCCAAATTGGGTATAGGGATTACTTAAAAATTTAAAAAAAAAAAAATCTTAGGGGCACCTGGGTGGCTCAGTCAATTAAGTATCCAACTCTTGGTTTTAGTTCAGGTCATGATCTCGTGGTTTTGCAAGTTTGAGCCCCGCAGTGGGCTCTGACTGACAGTGCAGAGCCTGCTTGGGATTCTCTCTCTCCCTCTCTCTCTGCCCCTCCCCCACTCATGCTGCCTATCTCTCTCAAAATAAACATAAAAAATGATAATAATAAATAAATAAATTGATTTTAAAAATACACTAAAGGGAATCAACAGCAGATTAGAGCAGGCAGAAGAACAAATCAGCATTCTGGGAGACTGGGTAATGGAAAGCCACTAAGTGGAATAACAAAAGAATAGCAAAAACTGAGAATAAGTTAAGGGAACTCAGCAACATCATCACATGTAATAACCTTTCCTGTATAGGGACCCCAGAAGGAGAAGAGAGAAAGAGAAAGGGGAAAAAAATGTATTTGAGAAAATAATAGCTGAAAACTTCCCTAATCTATGGAAGGAAACAAACATCCAGATCCAGGAAGCACAGAGGATCCTTAACAAGATGAACCCAAGGAGGTCCACACATAATTAAATTGGCAAAAAAGTAATGATAAAGAGGGAATCTTAAAAGCAGCAAAAGAAAAGTTACATATAAGGGAAACCCCTAAGGCTATGAGCTGATTTTTCAGCAGCAACTTAGTAGGCCAGAAGGGAAGGGTATGATGTATTCAAAGTACTGAAACGAAAAAACCTGCAACCAAGAATACCCTACCCAACAAGATTATCATTCAGAATAGGAGAGATAAAGAACTTCCCAGACAGACAAAAGTTAAAGGAGCTCATCACCATTAAACCAGCCTTACAAGAAATGTTAAAGGCAATTCTTTGAGTGGAAAAAAAAATGGCCATAATGAGTAGTAAGAATTATAAACGGAAAAAAATTCACAGGCAAATGATAACATACAATAAAAGTAGATTAGTAATTTATAAAATCACTATGGAGGTTAAAGCACAAAAGCAGTTAAGTCAATTATAGCTACATAAATCCACCAAGGACTTCACAAAATAGAAGGATGCATAGCATCATATACGTAAAATGTGCGGGGGGGGGGGGTAGTAAAATTTACTGCTTTTAGAATGGGTTCAAACTTAAACGACCATCAACTTAACACAGACTGCTACACACATAAGATGTTATATGTAAACCTAAATAGTAACCACAAATCAAAAACCTTTAATACATACACAAAAAGTAAAGAAAAAGGAATTCAAACATAACTAAAAGAAAGCTATCAAAACACAAGAGAAGAGAGTAAAAGAAGAAAGGAACAGATGGACTTCAAGCTGTATTACAAAGCTGTAATCATCAAGACAGTATGATACTGGCACAAAAACAGACACTCAGATTAATGGAACAGAATAGAGAACCCAGAAATGGACACACAAACATATGGCCAAATAATCTTTGACAAAGCAGGAAAGACTATCCAATGGAATAAAGACAGTCTCTTCAGCAAGTGGTGCTGGGAAAACAGGACAGCAACATGCAGAAGAATGAACCTGGACCACTTTCTTACACCATACACAATACTAAACTCAAAGTGGATGAAAGACCTAAATGTAAGACAGAAAAGCAAAATCCTCGAGGAGAAAGCAAGCAAAAACCTCTATGACCTTGGCTACAGCAACCTCTTACTCAACACGTCTCCAGAGGCAAGGGAAACCAAAGCAAAAATGAACTATTGGGACCTCATCAAAATAAAAAGCTTCTGCACAGCGAAGGAAACAATCAGCAAAACTAAAAGGCAACCAACAGAATGGGAGAAGATACTTGCAAACGACGTATCAGATAAAGGGCTAGTATCCAAAATCTATAAAGAACTTATCAAACTCAACACTCAAAAAACAAGTCATCCAGTGAAAAAATGGGCAAAAGACACGAATAGACACTTCTCCAAAGAAGACATCCAGATGGCCAACCGACACATGGAAAAAATGCTCAATATCACTCATCAACAGGGAAATACAAATCAAAACGACAATGAGATACTACCTCACACCTGTCAGAATGGCTAACATTAACAACTCAGGCAACAACAGATGTTGGTGAGGATACACACAAAGAGGATCTCTTTTGCACTGCTGGTGGAAATGCAAACTGGTGCAGCCACTCTGGAAAACAGTATGAAGGTTCCTCAAAAAATTAAAAATAGAACTACCCTACGACCTGGCAATTGCACTACTAGGTATTTATCCAAGGGATACAGGAATGCTGTTTTGAAGGGGCACATGCACCCCAATGTTTAGAGCAGCACTATCAACAATAGCTAAAGCATGGAAAAGAGCCCAAATGTCCATCGATGGATGAATGGATAAAGAAAACATGGTATATATATGCAATGGAGTATTACTCAGCAATCAAAAAGCATAAAATCTTGCCATTTGCAACTACACAGATGGAACTAGAGGGTATTATGCTAAGCGAAATTAGTCAGTCAAAGAAAGACAAATATCATATGACTTCACTCATATGAGGACTTTAAGACATGGAACAGATAAACACAAGAGAAGGGAAGCAAAAATAATATAAAAATAGGGAGGAGGACAAAACATAAAAGACTCTTAAATATGGAGAACAAAAAGAGGGTTACTGGAGGGGTTGTGGGAGGCGGGATGGGTTAAATGGGTAAGGGGCATTAAGGAATCTACTCCTGAAATCACTGTTGCACTATATGCTAACTAACTTGGATATAAATTTTTAAAAAAAGAAGGAAAGAAGGAAAGAAGGAAAGAAAGAAAGAAAGAAAGAGAAAAACTACCAAAACAACCATAAAACAAGTAATAAAATGGCAATAAGTACATACTTATCAATAATTACTTTAAATGTAGGGGCACCTGAATGGCTCAGTCAGTTAAATGTCTGACTCTTGATTTCAGCTCAGGTCATGATCTCCTAGTCATGAGATTGAGCCCCACTTTGGGCTCTGCACTGCCTGCTTGAGATTCTCTCTCTTCCTCTTCCTCTGCCCTTCCCCAACTTGCGCATGTGCATGATCTCTCTCTCTCTCTCTCTCTCTCTCAAAAAAAAAAAATTACTTTAAATGTAAATGGACTAAATGCTCCAATCAAAAGACACAGGGTTAAGTATGCTGTAGTTTTTTTTTTTTAATTTTTTTTTTAACGTTTTTTATTTTTGAGACAGAGAGAGACAGAGCATGAACGGGGGAGGGGCAGAGAGAGAGGGAGACACAGAATCGGAAGCAGGCTCCAGGCTCTGAGCCATCAGCCCAGAGCCTGATGCGGGGCTCAAACTCACGGACCGTGAGATTGTGACCTGGCTGAAGTCGGACGCTTAACCGACTGCGCCACCCAGGCGCCCCTGTAGTTTTTTAAATTATAAAAAAGCAAGACATAGGGTGTTAAATGGATAAAAAAGGAAGATCCATCTATATGCTACCTACAGGAGACTTATTTCAGACCTAAACGCACATGCAGATCAAAAGTGAAGGGATGGAAAAAACATTCAGCATACAAATGGAAGCAAATGAAAGCTGGGTAGCAATATTTATATCAGACAAAATAGACTTTAAAATAAAGCCTGTAATTGAGGTGTCTGGGTGGTTCAGTTGGTTAAGTGTCTGACTCTATCTCAGCTCAGGTCTTGATCTCAGGATTGTGAGTTCAAGCCCTGTGTTCATCCCAGTGTGGAGACTACTTAAAAATTTAAAAAAAGTAAAATAAATAAATAGATAAATAAATAAACAAAGACTGTAAAAAGAGACAAAGGATACTACATAACAAGAGAACAATCCAACAAAGGGATATAACAATTACATATATCTATGCACCTAATATGCTAGCACCTAAGTACATAAAGCAACTATCAACAGACACAGATACAAAGGAAGAAATTGACAGTAATAAGATAATAGTAGAGGACTTTAACACCCACTTACATTAAGGGATAGATCATCCAAACAGAAAACCAAGGAAATGCTTTAAATGACATCTTAGACCTAACAGATATATTCAGAACAGTCCATTCAAAAATAGCGGAAGTACATGAAACATTCTTCAGAACATATCACATTAGGCCACAAAACAAGTCTCAATTTTTTTAATGTTTATTTTTTTTATTTTGAGAGAGAGCGAGTGAGCAAGCAGGTGGGGAAGGGGCAGAGAGACAGGGAGAGAGAGAATCCCAAGCAGGTTCTGCGCTGTCAGCGCAGAGCCTGATGCAGGGCTTGAATTTATGAAACATGAGATCATGACCTGAGCCAAAATCAAAAGTCAGATGCTTAACTGAATGAGCCGCCCAAGTGCCACTCAATAAATTTTAGAAGACTGAAAGCATATAATGCATTTTCATACCACAATGGTATGAAACTAGAAATCAATCACAAGAAAAATATGGAAAGAACACAAATACATGGAGGCTAAATTCACATGCTACTAAACAATGAATGGGTCAACCAAGAAATCAAAGAGGAAATTAAAAAATACGTAGAGACAAATGAAAATGAAAACAGAACAGTCCCAAGTATTTGGGATACAGCAAAAGCTGTTTTTAAGAGGGAATATTAGAGGAGCACCTGGATGGCTCAGTTGGTTAAGCATCCAACTTCAGCTAAGGTCATGTTCTTGCAGTTCACAAGATCAAGCCCCATGTTGGGTTCTATGCTGACAGCTCTGAGCCTGGAGCCTGCTTCAGATTCTGTGCCTCCTCTCTCTGGCCCTCACCTGCTCATGCTCATGCTCTGTCTCTGTCTCTCTCTCTCTCAAAAATAAATAAAAAACATTAACAAAAATTAAAAAAAAAAAAGAGGGAAGATTACAGCATTACAGGTCTACCTCAAGAAAGAAACAAGAAAAACCTTGGGGCACCTGGATAGTTCAGAGTTCAAGCCCTGCATCATGCTCTGTGCTGACAGCTCAGAGCCTGGAGCCTGCTTCAGATTCTGTGTCTCCCTCTCTCTCTGCCCCTCCCCCACTCATTCATATTCATTTTCTCTCTCTCTCTCAAAAATAAACATTAAAAAATGTTTTAAAATAACAACAAGAAAAATCTCAAATAAACAGGCTACACTTACACCTAAAGGAGCTAGAAAAAAGAACAAAGCCCAAAGCCAGTAGAAAAAAAGAAATAATAGCGATAAAGGCAGAAATAAATGAAACATAGATTTTAAACGCAATAAAATAGATGAAACCAGGAGCTGTTTCTCTGAAAAAAGAAACAAAATTGATAAATCTTTAGCCGGACTCATTGACAGAGAGAGAGAGAGAGAGAATGCACATGTGCTCAAATAAAACCAGAACTGAAGAAGAAATAACAACCAACACTACAGAAATACAAGGGATTATAAAAGAATATTATCAAAAATTATATGTCAACAAATTGAACAACCTAGAAGATATGAATAAAATCCCAGAAATACATAACCTTCCAATATTGCATTAGAAAGAAGAAAATTTGAACAGAATGATCACCAGCAATGAAATGGAATCAGTTATCAAAAAACTTCCAACAAACAAAAGTCTAAAACCAGGTGGCTTCACAGGTGAATTCTACCAAAAATTTAAAGAAAAGGTAATATGTATTCTTCTCAAACTATTCCAAAAAACAGAAGAAAAAAAAAAGAAACATTCCAAATGACACATTACCCTAAAACCAGATAAAGACACTACAAAAAACAAACAAAAAAAAAAAAAACAAAAAAACCAGCCAATATCTCTGATGAATACAGATGCAAAAATACTCAACAAAAATATTATCAAATCAAATCCAACAATACATTAAAAAAATCATTCACCCTGATCAAGTGGGATTTATTCCAGGGATACAGGGGTGGTCCAATATTTGCAAATCAATCAACATGACATAATCACATTAATAAGAGAAAGAATAAAAATCATATGATCATCTCAATAGATGCAAATAAAAGTATCTGACAAATTACAACATCCAGTCATGATAAAAGCTCTCAATAAAGTAGGTTTAGAGGAAACATACCTCAACATTATAAAGGCCATATATGAAAAACCCACAACTAACATCATCCTCATGGGGAAAAATTGAGAGCTTTTCCTTTAAGATCAAGAAAAAGACAAGGATATCCATGTCCACTCTTACCATTTTTTTTTATTCTACATAGTACTAGAAGCCCTAGCCACAGCAATCAGACAACAAAGAGAAATAAAAGGCATCCACATTGGTAAGGAAGAAGTAAAACTTCCACTGTTTGCAGATGACCTGATAATATATATAGAAAACACTCAAGGAGCACCTGGGTGGCTCATTTGGTTAAGTGGCCAACTCTTGATTTCAGCTCAGCTCATGATCTCTGGTTCATGGGTTTGAGCTCTGCATGCAGCTCTGCACTGACAGTGCAGAGCCTGCTTGGGATTCTCTGGCTCCCTTTCTCTCTGCCTCTCCCCTATTCATTCGTTCTCTCTCTTATTCTCTCTCTCTCTGTCAAAAATAAAAAAATAATAACATTAAAAAAAAACACTCAAGATTCCACCAAAATAAATGAATTCAGTCAAGTCACAGAATACAAAAACAAAACAACAACAACAAAAAACTTGCAATTCTACACTATAGACTAATAACAAAGTAACAAAAAGAAAAATTAAGAAAACAATCCTGTTTATAATTGCACTAAAAACAATAAAATACCTAGGAATAAACTTAACTAAGGAAGTGAAAGACCTGTACTCCTAAAACTATAAAACACTGATGGAAAAAAAATTAAAGATGACACAAACAAATGGAAAGATATTCCATGTTCATGGATTGGAAGACCCAATATTTATTTTTTTTTTTTACATTTATTCATTACTGAGAGATAGAGAGAGACAGAGCATGAGCATGGGAGGGGCAGAGGGAGGGGGAGACACAGAATCTGAAGCCGGCTCCAGGCTCTGAGCAGTCAGCACAGAGCCTGACGTGGGGCTCAAACCCATGAGCAGTGAGATCATGACCTGAGCCGAAGTTGGACGCCTAACTGACTGAGCCACCCAGGTGCCCCAAAAGACCCAATATTTTTTAAATGTCCATACTACCCAAAGCAACCTATAGATTCAATACAATCTCTATCAAAATACCAACATTTTCCTCTTTTTTAAAAAAATTTTAATGTTTATTTATTTTTGAGAGAAAGAGAGACAGAGCACAAGTTGGGGAGGGGCAAAAAGAGAGGGAGACACAGAATCTGAAGCAGGTTCCAGACTCAGGGCTCGAACTCACAAACCGTGAGATCATGACCAGAGCCGAAGTCGGATGCTTAACCAGCTGAACCACTTGCCCCAAAATACCAACATTTTTCAAAGAACTAGAACAAATAATACTAAAACTTGTATGGAACCACAAAGACCCTGAATAGCCAAAGCAATATGAAGAAAGAAGAACAAAGCTGGAGGTATAACAATCCCAGATTACAAGATATACTACAAAGCTGTAGTAATGAAAACACTATGGTACTGGCACAAAAAGAGACACACAAATCAACAGAATAGAGAGCCCAGAAATAAATCCATGCATATATGGTTAGTTAATCTATGACAAAAGGGCAAGAATATACAGTGAAGAAAAGACAGTCTCTTCAACAAATGGTGCTAGGAAAACTGAACAGCTACATGTGAAAGAATGAATCTGGACCACTTTCTTACACCATACACAAAAATAAACTCAAAATGGATTAAAGACCTAAAATTCTGACCTGAAACCATAAAACTTCCAGAAGAAAACATAGGCAGTAATCTCTTTGTCATTGGCTATAGAATCATTTTTGTAGATACGTATCCTCAGGCAAAGGAAAAAAAAGAAAAATTAAACTATTGTGACTACATCAAAGTAAAAATCTTTTGCACAGCAAACGAAACTATCAACAAAACAAAATGGCATCTACTGAAGATATTTGCAAATAATATATCCAATAATAATATCCAAAATATATAAAGAACTTATACAATTCAACATCAACCCACCGCCCCAAATAATCCAATTCAAAAATGGCCAGTGTACCTGAATAAGTATTTTTTCAAAGACATACAGATTGCAAACAGACATGAAAACATGCTCATCATCACTAATCATCAGGGAAATGCAAATCAAAACCACAATGAGATATCACCTTACACCTGTCAGAATAACTAAAATCAAAATACCAAGAATTAATCAATTAATACCAAAAATAATCAGTGTTGGCAAGGATGTGGCAGAAAAGGAACCTTCGAGCACTGTTGGTGGGAATGCAAATTGGTGCAGCACACACTTTGAAAAACAGCATGGAGAGTCTTCAAAAATTTTAAAATAGAATTTCCATATGATCCAGTAATTCTACTACTGTGTATTAACCTAAAGAAACAAAAACACTAATTCTAAAAGATATATGCACCCCTGTTTACTTAAGTATTATTTACAATAGCCAAGATATGGAAGTAACCCAAGTGTCCATCGACAGATAAATGGATAAAGAAGATGTGGTATATTATTACAATGGAATATTACTCAGCCATAAAAAAGAATGAGATCTTGCTATTTGCAATAACATGGATGGACCTAGAAGGTAAAATGCTAAGTGAAATAAACCAGAGAAAGACAAATACCATATGATTTCACTCATGTGTGGAATTTAAGAAATAAAATGAACAAACAAAAGAAAAAGGAGACAAACAAACAAAAACAGACTCTTAAATACAAAGGACAAACTGGTAGTTGCCAGAGGGGAGGTGGGCAGAGGCATGGATAAAATAAAGGGGCTTAAGCTTATATTTATCTTGATGAGCACTGAATAACGTACAGAATTGAATCATTATATTGTACACCTGAAACTAATATAACACTGCATTAATTATACTTTAATTTTAAAAATATTCATCAACTAGGAAAAGGAAAAAAAAACTGATGACACAAGGGGAAAGCAAAAGGATAACTCATGGAGTAAGATTCGGGGGAAGGAAGCATCAAAAAAGATGAGCAGATGATCTGGCTGTGACATTTTTCAAAGCATGATAACCAGAGTTAGTTCAGCTCATTTAACTGCCTGGGCAGCTATTTTTGTACTAAGATCACCACCACTCCTTTCCAAGCAACAGCTGATTAGAACAATGTAGGCATGTGCCCCAGTTGTTGGGAACAAGAGGGTTCAACTATTCATTGCTACTGGTTGAGTATCCTGGAGGAGTGGGGTTGCCATATTTTACCATTTGGACAGAAGAGCCAAAAAGGCTTGTCTGCTTAAAGAAACATGCAGCAGACACTAGCAAGAAGTGATGCTAGCAAGAAACCTGATGGCTTTCTGGTTTTTAGTTCTAATTTCATCCTGAGGCCAAGCTCCACTCCTGCCCTGGTGTTCTTTGGTGCCCCTGTACTCTTAAAATAAATCCCCCCTGTTTTCACCAAGCTCAAATTAATTAATACTTATAAACAAAAGTCCTAATTAACACACATTCTAACAAGAATTCATTCTTAAGAAACATTACCATTTGTATAAAATCTAAACATAGGCATAGCAAACTAGAATGTACTTTCTGAAAATAGTAGCAGATGGCAGGTAAGAACTTGGAAATAAAACCAAAATCAGACCAGCGGTCTAATAATTATGTTGTGAAGCTACAAATATTTTGTGAAGACACAGCAAACAAAATACTATCTGGAAAACAAGACCAATATATAAGAACAAAAGTAGAACCTTTTACTTCAAAAATATAGATTTTAAAATTTTTACTTCAAGAAGAGATTACCACCATGTCAAAACACCAAGACATTCCCAGATAAAAATGTCCAAATAATTGAAAATGTGAAAATGGAGACTGAAGAGTTAGAGGTATTAACTTAAAAGTTCCCCTAATAGTAGTGAAAGCTAATACAGGAGATTTTACTTCAAAAATGAAGCTATTAATTTTCTTTAAAATGCATGAAAAAGGCTCAGTCTGTTGGAACGCCCGACTCTCGATATCAGCTCAGGTCATGATCTCATGGTTGTGCACAGAGCCCCGTGTTAGGCTCTGCGTGGATCTGCTTGAGATTCTCTCCCTCAAAATAAATAAACACTTAAAAAATAAAAACATAAAATAAAATGCACCAAAAATAAGACAGAATAATATAGAATGGAGAAAAGGACGAATTAATGGACAGATAGGTGATAAGCAAGTATAGCAAGGCGTTAACAGTGGAATCTAGGTGGTGGGTATGGAATTGTTTATCATAAAATTGAACTTTGTAATGTTTAAATTTTTTTCAAAATAGTATGTTAGAAAAAGAAAACTACTCACATTATAATCCTCAAGGTACATCACATCATGTAGAAAGATATGACTAAACAGCATGAAACATCTGAACAAGCACGCAGTGTACAGTATCTACTTTTAACAGTAAGTGGTTTGAACGGCACATCGAAGCCAGCTGCCTCAGCTCTCTCCCCTGATCACCTCCAAGGCCCAGGCAAAGTTAAGCAATATTTTCTAGGCTCTCTGTGGTCATGTTTTGGTTTCCACTTAACAGCTCAGGCCAAAACATCTCATTCCCTTTTATATGAATTTCTGAAAAGATGCGTTCCTAAATTGTAAGACATAAATCTGCTCAAACATGATAGCAGTCTTTCTCCTGGGATTCCAATAATTTCCATTTCTTTATTCTTGGTCAAAATTAAATACAAACAAGCAGCTGTCCTTTATTGCTGCCTCTGCCCACTGAGATGAATAAATAATGTATTCCAGTATGCTCTTTAATTCATTAAGCCCTTTTTAAACATATGCCTTAAGGAAATTTTTAGGCTTTTAACTGTAAAAAGTTTATCATAGTATTCTTTATAATAGGGAAAGACTGGAAACAATTAAAAGTGATACTGTACTGATTAAACTTGTAGTACCTACATATCATGCAGTCACTAAAGATGAGGTTGCCCATTAATATTTCTTGACATAGAAAGTTATTCACAAGATAGTGAAAAATGGTAGTTTCAACACATCATTACAGCATATCTAAAAGATGCCAAGATGCTGTAGTGGTTACCTCTTAATTACTTTTGATGTAAATCTTCATTTTTATTATTATTTTCTGTTTTTTCTTCAATAAAAATGTATAACATTTCAGCATCAATTATTTATCCTCCCATTTTTTTTTAATGGTAAAATAACTGCCAGATATCCTGCTACCAGAGTAAGACTTTTAAAAGCTATCCAGGTAGCTGAAGGTCCCCATCATTACCACAGCCAAAACTTTATTGTCCACATTCTCTTATTATAATCATCTGATTCAGTTCTCATCCAAATGCTCTCATCGTTTTTACCTTGAGGTGTAAGAATTTTCACATAGCATCTTAACACAGAATAGTACTCCTCAACCTTTCTCATCTATGTTTCTTTGAAACGACAATGCCCTTCCACTGCTGTACCAGTCTTCATTCCCCTCCCATGCCTCTGGTATAGCACTTAGCACCCTGCAGTAACAGAAGACAAATCAGTCTTCCTTAGTAGACCTACAAGCCTCATAAGGCAAAAACTATGTGCTAATCCTCCCCAGTGCTTAGCACATAGAAAACACGGAATAAATTGCCAACAAACTTGGGTAGATGAAGTTTCAAACAGGAGAGAAGATGCCAAGAGGGTATCTAGCTGATTTAAATGAATTAAAGTCTCCAGGCCTAGATACTATATTGCATGAAACTTAATGATTTTAGAGTTACAATTCATAATATGAGAAATCGTGGGGAAGAGGCAACAGACAATAGCCCAATATCACCTCTTCTCAAAAATAAAAAGAGGGACTCCTTGGAGGTTCAATTGCTCACATGTCTGATTTGGGCTCGCGACATGATCTCACAGTTCGTGAGTTCAAGCCCTGTGTCAGGCTCTGTGTTGACAGTACAGAACTTGCTTTGGATTCTCTGTCTCCCTCTCTTTCTGCCCCTCCCCTACTTGCACTCTCTCTCAAATAAATAAACATTAAGAAAAAACTATTTAAAAATAAAAATAAAAGATCCCCAAAACACACAGACCCTGAAGCCTGGTGTCAAACAAGCAAGGATCTTCCAGAGAGTGGCAAAAGAAAAGTTGTGTAAGCTAGAAAATGTAGCATGGATAAGAGACCTTAACTAAAACATGAGACAGGTGAATGAGAAGCTGAGATTTCAAAGGTACACAGTTTAAACTGTGGGGCTGGGGGGGATTATGAATTGACTCCAGCTACACTTGCCACTCTCCTAACACAACAAACATGTACCTCCCCTTCGGGTATTTGCACACACTATCCCTGTGCCTGGAATGCTCATCCACTAGATATCCATACAGCTCAACACTCATCTTCAAATATTTGTTTAAATGTCATGTTTTCCAGTAATATTCTACTTAAAATGTGAACCCTACCTCTTTACTGTTGTTTTTCTTTTTTCCATAGCATTTATCATTTTCTAATACTTAATAATTGACTTATTTATTATGGGTAGTTAATTATCTGTTTCACCCATTAGAATGTAAGCTCTATGAGAGAAGAGATCTTTGTTCATTTTGTTAACTGAAGTAGCCAAAGCACCTTGAATACAGCAACCAATAAAAATTTGTTTAATGCACAAAATGTATGTGAGAAAGATTGTGAAGAAAAAATGACCAGGATTGGTGATATCAGCACAGTATCAAGGAAAAAGCTCTAGACTTGAGATAAAAGATCTAGATTCAAATCTAGGTTCTGCCACTTACTAACTAGCTAGCTAGCAAGTGACTATTTTCTGGCAAACATCTACGAACTTCAGTTATAATCTGTAAAATGAGTGGTTGTGAAGATCAGATAAGTATAAACAGAAACAAAGTAACTACAGAATTACTTGAACAAACTAATTCAAAAGGGAGTTCTATCTTCAAAGAAAAAAATGAAAAGAAGTTCAAGAGCAAGGGCTGAAGAATGTGACCATGGGACTAATACCAACACTAAGAGAAGTAAGAAAACTCAGAAAAGTAACTTCATTTGGAAATGAGAAAGGGCAGACAATGAGTTAGATTTCAATCTACAGCTGTGCTATTCAACATGGTATAACTAGTCACATGTGCCTATTTAAATTTAATTAAAATGTAATAAAATTTAAAATTCAGCTACTTGGTCAAAATGGCCGTATTTTAAGTGCTTAATGGCCACATGTGGTTGGTAGCTACCAATTTTGGACAGCAGTTTACAGAAGATTTCCATCATCACAGAAAGCTCTAGTGCAGTGCTGATTTATAAACTTTGAGTTGACACAATAGAATTCAAGCGAGTGTCATTTTAATATTCCTGATTCTGAATTCCTGGAAAGTTCAGGATGAAGAAATGCAAAACCAGCCACATAAATAATCTGAGTAGGGATTGTAAACTGTGAATATAACAAATGAAATTATTCATATTATTTGATTACAAGGTCCTGGAATACATGAACACTCCCCAGTTGATGGTATGAGGTCACTGATATGGCAACTAAAAATAGAGTTTGGAGAGGCCCAATGAAGTTGCCGACAAGAATTTGGTCAGCATCTTGGCTCAAATCTCTGGTTAGTAAATTCAGATATGCCACCAAGGGCAAATACTACATGCAATACAACAGTTTTCTTAGTGAGTGATAAGATACCCAGAGCTCCAAATCTCATCCAAGAAGCAAAACCCCTTGTCAAAAGTAACTGCAGTTAGCTAGAATGGTAGCAGACTTCCTTAATGAGTACACATATTTCAACTATAAAAAGATCTAGAATTAAATATACAAATTCTTAAGAAGGAAATCAAAGTCAGATGTTAATGTTTTTGTTTTAAGAAAGCTATGCAAAAATTGATCTTTTATATACTTATAAAATTTAAGAGGATCTGTCTTATGACTGGCTTGTAACAAATTTAAAACGTGTAACTAAGTTACAGATTTAGACTTGTGATTTTAAGCTGAAATCTTTTTTTTTTAAGTTTATTTATTTATTTTAAGAGAAAAAGAGAGAACACAAGCAGGGGAGGGGCAGAGAGAGAATCCCAAGAAGGCTCTGCACGATCAGCACAGGGCCTGACACAGGACTCAAACTCATGAACCATGAGATCATGACCTGAGCTGAAATCAAGAACTGGACGCTTTACCGACTGAGACACCCAGGTGCCCCTAAGCTGAAATCTTGTAAGTTCATAAATAATATTTGAACAATGCAAAGACTTACACGTCATGGTATTTAAAAAGTCAATTTAATGTTTACATGAATGATTTAGTACCTAGAAGCATTTTATTACCTCAGACAAGGGAAATACTTAAGAAAATTGAACATATTATATACTAAATGCTATTTTAATTATTTTAGCCTATTTATGTACAGCAATATCTATAAAAACACTAGTTAGATATGCACTCCATATTAAAATCAATAAATAACTGTTCAGACCTAAAACTAGCAACCACCTAAATGTTCATCCTTAACAGAATGGATAAATTGTGGTATATATCCACCCAATGAAATACTATTCTGCAAGAAGGATGAAAAAAATACAACTACACGTAACATGGATGAGTATTATAAATATGATGATGAGGGAAAGAAGACATACACAAAAGAATACACACTGCATGATCCCATTATTATTAAGCTCAAAACAAGCAAATATAAACTTCAGTCAAGGGAGTGGTTATCCTGGTGGGAGGAGGCATTGGAAAGGCACGTGAAGAAGTATTTTGGGGACTGGTAATGCGGTTTCTTAATCCAAATACTGATAAGATGGATGTGTTCACTTTGTGGAAAGTAAGCTGAAAACTTATGATTTTCACATTTACTTTCTTAATAAATTATATAATAGTTCAATAAAGTTTTGAAAAAGTGAGTATGTATACAAACACTTATAACTATCCAAGTGAGATTGTAATCATGTACCACCCCAAATTATCCCAGGACTATCAGTGCCACGTACACTATACTTTCCAAACACTAACATATCAAAGAAAGAAGAGGGGAAAGGAAGGGCATGTCCCAGGAATAGCAATAATTCCGGGGTGTAGCTAGAGTACATAGTAGATATCAAGGAAATAAGGGGCCTAGAAAGCCTGATTTGCTCTCCTGGAGGACGTTAGACAATGGGGATGAGACATGCAAATGATAGAGGTAGAAGACTTTTTACCTACTACAAAGTTTTCAGCCCTTTCCCTTAATTTCTCCAAAAGTATACCAGCAATACCTCCATTCTCTGACATCCAGTTTCCAATCTGGAGGGACTTCAGAAGAGTAACTATCCTGGCCACCTCTCCCCAACCGTCACACAGTCATCCCTTCCCATGGGAGGAGTGATTTACCTCATTAGTAACTTCTGAGAACAGGCACCAAGTATCTGGAATCAGCCTTTTCTCTCTCCTTAGAATCCATCTATAGAGTGGTTATACTCCAGTCTCTATCAGGGTCATGCATAAGGCTTACTGGAGCTGGCTCTGCCCTCCCAGGGGAGGCCTTCTGTGGTTCAGCACTACCTGTCACTGAGTCTATCCAATTCAGGGTAATTATTAGGTACTTCAAATCTAAGCCACATTCTTCAGCCAGCTTTATTTGTAATAAAGCTGACATTTTTACCTCCATCTATCTATATTCTGTGTCTTCTCAACAGATTCTGAATTTGGATGTGAGAGACAGTGACATAATTAAATATGACTCCTAAAGCCCAACAAATAAAGAGAGTACTAATGAGGCGAGTGTGATTAGTACTTTATGTCAAAAGAATAAACTCTACTCAGGATACTTTGTTTTGGTTTAGAGTTGAATGAACACACTAATCTGTCCAACAACAGAAATTCTCTTCTTAATAATAAGAAAACAAAATTGACAGGAGTAATATTTGCTTAGCACTTGCTTTTAAAGTGTTCCATAAAATATCTCCTCTGACTACAAGAGCACTCCATTTCTCTGCAGCCTAAAAATAGATCACTTATTTTATTTCTAGATATTTTTATTAAGTGACTGGGGTAGGTGGCTTTATACTAAGTAACTTCCTGACATAAAGAAATCTATTTGCAGAAACTGTGGCCTATCCCAAAATTATACTTGCCACCTAAGAGAAGTTTCTCTTTTATTCTCAACATTGTTTTCTCCTACAAATCA